>NC_080548.1:13629813-13929813 GCF_028640845.1 Ahaetulla prasina
TGTCCTGTGAACACACCGTTTTGCCCAATTGAAGGTCGCAAATCATCAAGCAGACATTTTAGTAACTGTATATATATGGATACCAGCCTTATTTTTAAGCCAGTAACCATAGATAAGAAAGAACGATATGTGGACAAATGCATAGAGTTCCAGATAGGCAGTTTAATGTCATAGCTGAGAATCAGTCTGCTACCAGGTTCAGCATGGAAACACAATCAATGGCTTGTTACAGTTTGGATATTTCTCTCCAGCGATGTCGTCTCTTCTGCTGGGCAATCATTTCACTGAATTATTTATAAGGTCATTCAGCATAAATTCCTTTTCTGGATCAAGCTAGCAGCTGTTCTTGGCAACTCTCTGTCTTGGTGGCTCACACTGTAAGCAGAGCCCTTGCCTGTTGTTCCTAATTAGGACCTTCAGAGAAAATCTTGAGTTCCTTCTTCTGAAAAGAACAGACGGTCTCATCAGAGGCTTCAAAGCAGCCCTCCGAAGGATCCCCCTGCCCAAATACCAGTGGAAGGTGGAAGTGATTGCATAGCTTCTGCTGGAGTGCTAAAATCCAGTGCTTTTTTTTAATTTTATTTGAATTTATATCCCGCCCTTCTCCAAAGACTCAGGGCGGCTTACATTGTGTTAAGCAATAGTCTTCATCCATTTGTATATTATATACAAAGTCAACTTTTATTGCCCCCAACAATCTGGGTCCTCATTTTACCTACCTTCTAAAGGATGGAAGGCTGAGTCAACCTTGGGCCTGGTGGGACTTGAACTTGCAGTAATTGCAAGCAGCTGTGTTAATAACAGACTGCTTTAGTCTGTTGAGCCACCGGAGGCCCTTCTCTTGGTGCTGCTGAGAATGGAAATGGAGGACAGAACAGAAGGCTAAGGTCTGAAAGGAAAAAGAAGATTGTTCTGACCCAGCTCCCCAAACACGACAAACCTTCTGAAGTAAACTCAGATTCCTTTTTTAGGAGCGCCAGCAGCCCCGCCAAAAAGTTTCTCTCTCAATGCAGGATAACAAGTCCGTCTGTCCGGAAGATGAATAACTGTCTGCCACATCTATTCATCTCCACCCCCTAGTTATCCCCAAAACTAGGGTAGGGCTTCACTAGCAGCGGTGGCTCTTCCTTCCCAAGGATCAGCCCATGGATTTCCACTGCTCTCCTCTCCTCTGCCTTCTGTGCATCAGGCACTGGACCCAGCTGTTCCTCCTCTTCCTCATAGACTAGACTAGAATAGAATAGAATAGAATAGAATAGAATAGAATAGAATAGAATTTTTTATTGGCCAAATGTGATTGGACACCCAAGGAATTTGTCTTGGTGCGTATGCTCTCAATGTACATAAAAGAAAAGATACGTTCATCAAGAATTCTAAGGTATAACACTTAATGGTAGTCATAGGGTACAAATGTAACACTTAACGATACAACACTTAGTGATAGTCATAGGGTACAAATAAGCAATCAGGAAACAATATCCTTATAAATCGTAAGGATACAAGCAACAAAGTTACAGTCATGCAGTCATAAGTGGAAGGAGATGGGTGATGGGAACAATGAGAAGATTAATAGTCTTCCCATCAGCCGCCTTCAGACCTGGGGGCTGTTGACTCTCCATCTGAGGGCTGACGGCTGGCCCAGGACCAGGCTCTGCCTCTCTCTCTCTCTCTGTGCCAGCTCCATTCCCCCATGGAGCTCTCAGGTGGCCCTGAAGTTGATCCTGAATCCTACGCCGCCGCCTCCTCCTCCTCTGATTTGGCTGCAGGAGGGGCCAGCAGCCAACAGGCCACAACAAAGATGTTTCTCCATTCTAGCCGGCAAAGCATCCTTTAAATTGAAAATGTGGGTGTGGAGAGGATGGCTCTCTGCAACCTGCTGCTGAATTCTAGGCCCCATCAACGCTGTCCAAGGGGACGCTAACTGTCCCTTGTCAGGAGATGGAGGTCATGCCGGCTGCAGCCAAGCAGTTTCTGGAGGACCATGGACTCTTTGTTGCTGATGAAAAGAAAAGGAAGGTCCAAAAACCAGACCTCTCATCTGGTCAGCCCTTCAGGTCTGCTGAGTTTTGACAAAGGGGCAACCTCAAGTATTGACATTGTGCCCCGTGTCTGCGGTTCAATGTGTTGTTGCTGAAACGTTTGGAAGATGCAAAGCCTTCCTTTTAAAATAGTTGGAGGAGAGGGAAAAAATGTACCTGTAAAAATAGCCTTCAAGCCAACTGTAACTCTATTTATTCTTCCATTTCCAGTTTGCGGTTTGTTGCTGTTGGATTTTTTTTTGTTTCCTGTGGGGGAAGAGAGCCAGTTAAGAAGCAGTTTGATGTAATGGTTAAGGCTTCAATCTAAAAACCGGCAGACTTTTAAGCTCTAGTCTTGCCTTGGGCACAAAGCAAACTGGCTAACCTTGAGCCAGTCTCTTCTCTCTCAGCCCTTGGAAGCAGGCAATGGCAAACCACGTTTGAAAAATCTTGCCAAGAAAACACCAGGAACTTGTCCAGGCAGTTTCAGAGAATTGCGACATGACTGAAAGGGGGGGAAAATGTAAAATATACATAGGTAAAATATACATAGGGTGAGCAGGATACGGTGATTAGAATAGCCTTCTAAATCTAGTAGGGAGTTCTTGTCCATACCGGTTGATCCAATCTCTTCAAACCTATAACTGTTTAATAGACATTTTTGGGGAAGGGACTCTCCACAAGGGAGGAGAGATGGGACTTATAGGTAGGGTCAGGGGTGGGCTTCAAAAAATTTAGCAAGGGGTTCTCTGCCCGGTTGCTGGGTGGCCGTAGCCATGGTGGGTGTGGCCTAGTCAGCCTCCTGCACCACGCCGGGGGTGGGGGTGGGCTTTTTTGCCCTCCCTGGGCTCTGGAGGCTTTCCTCCAGCCTCAGGGAGGGCAAAAACGGCCTTCCCAGGCTTTGGAGGCTTTCTAGAGGCCGGAAACAGGCCTGTTTCTGGCGTTCCTGAATTTTCGATAGGCCTGTTTTTCGCCCTCCCTGATCCTCCATGCGCACTCTGCACTTCCTTGCATCCAAAATGGGCTGTGTGGGGACTCCTGAGAGGGGAAGGGCGGGGTGGGAGGGGCGAGCCAGGAGTGGGATTTGGGGGTTCTCTGAACTGCACAGAATCTTAGCTAGAGGTTCTCCCGAACCCCAGCGAACCCTCAGCAGCCCACTCCTGGGTAGGGTACATTTACCAACTGTTCGAAGTTACAACAGCACTAAAAAAAAAGTGACTTACAATACATAACCTCACAGCTCCCTAGTACAAACGGTCACAATTTGGATGCTTGGCAACCAGGATGTATTTATGGTGACTGCAGCATCCCTGGACCAAAGCATAGTCAATGTGGGAGTGGGGGTGGGGATCCAGATTTGCTTAGTGACTGTGATTCATTTAACAACGGCAGCGATTCACTTAACTCTGGCAAAAAGGGGGAAAAAAACTCATAAAATCGTGTGTGAGTTGTGTAACAACTGATGCCCTGTTGGGACAAGGAATGGGAGCTCACCCCCTTACACGGCAATACTAGGGATTCGAATCACTGAACTGCCGACCTTTCAATTGACAAGCTCAGCATCTTAGCCCCTGAGCCACTGCGTCCCATGTAATGCCTGTAATTCTCTGCCTTTGGTAGCCCATTTCCATCTCCCCAAACGCACAACAGACGTACGTATGAAAATTTAGTGTTATTTCCATCCACCCATTTCTCCTGTAAGGAATTGTTTATCTTTCATTAAGCAAGTGCAGGAAGTCTGGTGTGGCCTGCTGGATAGTACCAGCCCTGGCCTGAGTTCAAATCCTAGCTCTGTTATACATATTGACTTAAAGAGTTACTATCTCTGCTTGTTAAACAAGGAGAAACGTTATCCAGCCTTGCAGAATGTTAGGTAAAAGGAAAGGAGAGAGAGCTGAATGTTTTGGGAATAAGCAGTAGGTCCAACAGTTGTTTCCTACTGCTGAATAACTAATAGAAACTCAGCCTAAGACATCAACGTTCTATTACTCCCTGTGAAAGTGCATCAGCTGTTCCAGTTTTGACAGAGTAACACAATAATAACAGATTAACAGAGTTGGAAGAGACCTTGGAGTTCTCCTACTCCAGGGGCCTCCAACCTTGGCAACTTTAAGCCTTGGCGGACTTCAACTCCCAGAATTCCCCAGCCAGCACAGCTGCCAGAATTCTGCGAGTTGAAGTCCGCCAAGACTTCAAAGTTGCCAAGGTTGGAGAGCCTTGTTCTAGTCCAGGGGTCTCCAACCTTGGCAACTTTAAGCCTGGCGGACTTCAACTCCCAGAATTCCCCAGGCAGCAAAGCTGGCTAGGGAATTCTGGGAGTTGGAGTCCTCCAGACTTAAAGTTGCTATGGTTGGAGACCCCTGTTCTTGTCCAACTCTCTGCTCAAGCAGAAGACCCTATATCCGTGACGGTGAATCTATGGTACGTGTGCCAGAGGTAGCACGCAGAGCCCTGTCTGTAGACATGCGCCAGTTGTGGGTTGCTACCTTTTCTCCCCGGTTCAGGAGGTAGCAGAAATTTTGATATGAGATTTTGATACCAGTTCCCTCCTAACGTCAGCTGGGCCCTCCCCACGCTATACCTACCTTTATTCCTTTGTTTTTAGCTCAGCTGTAAGGTGCAGCAGAGTGGATTGGCATGCCTCAGCTGTTTTTTTACTCAATGCACTTGCGTGAAATGCAAGTTTGGCGTGCGTAGCGAGCATGCATGTGGCGATTGCAAGCAAAGCGCATGCGTGATGCGAACTGGTGGTGAAACTGTTTAGAGCCCACCACTGGCACGCGCGCCGTCACCAGTTGCTCTTCTGGTTTCCAGTGCGTGCATGCGCACCAGCCAGCTGTTAGAAACCTGAAAACCTGCTGGTCAGTGCATATGCGCATGCTAGCCACCTGGTTTCCGGCTCTCCGGCATGCACAAAGACCAGCTGGCCGGCACGCACACGCGCACCATTTCTGGGGCTGCAACACACACGTTCCACTTCAGGCACTCGGTGCCGAAAAGGTTCGCCATCACTGCCCTACATCATTTCAGAGAAGTGGTTGTCCAATCTTTTCTTGAAAATGTCCAGTGATGGAGCACCCAAAATTTCTGGAGGCAAGTCGTTTACGCTGAATTAATTGTTCTCACTGTCAGGAAATTCCTTTCTTTAGATCTAGGTCGGTTCTCTCCTTGATTAGTTCCCATCCCTTGATCAGTTCCCATCTCCTTGATTAGTTCCCATCCATCTGCCTCCAAAACAGTTTTGATCCTTACTGTTCCACGAATACTGTTTTAATGCTTCTTCAACGTATAGAATTGAATAATCTATTCTGAACTCACAGTTACTGTTAGAGAAGAAGGTGGCATCTGTGTCTAAGGAGTGCTTGCCCATCTCTGGCTGGGGTACCAGTTGCAGCACTCCTTGGAGATGGTAACTTATGTCCTTAATGCCACCCATTCGGTTTACTGCAGTGTGGTACATAGAGGACATTCAGGAACTGCTATTGATCTGAAATACAATAGCTCATATTTTGATCAACCAGAATCACCCCAATTAAATGCATCAACAGTCGCCACGTTGACCATCCAGATATCTATTGTTGCAATTTAACATGCTGGCTTCAACCCGTGAAGCCCTACGTGGCTGGTATCTATATGGAACCTACAGAATCACACACACATACCCATGCATAGAAAAGACTCATCTGACAAAAGAAGATTTGCCAAAAGCTTCATTCACTTGCAGCGCAGAACGGATGGAGAAACAAAAGAGAATGCGCTGCAAAAATTGTTGCATGTGGGTTGCATTAAGAATGCTCATATAGAATAGACGATAAACTTTGGAAGCTATGAAAAAATCAAGTTTGCACTTCAATCACACAAAGTAAGACTTTTCCAGCCTAATCCCATACAGTGGTGGTTTCATTGAGTTTCTTTTTCTTTTTTAAGAAGTTGCCTACTTCTTAAAAATGATCAACTTTTGCATTAAGAAATAATGGATTCGTATTTCTCAAAGAAGCCCCTTTAAACAGCTATTCTGCAAACTGATGAAGAAAAAGCTGAATTTTGACAGCAATTAAAACTCAATTTGCAGTTCTTTGGTAGCTCTGTAGAACAAAAAACAGTGCTCAGAGAGCTGCCTACTCCATCTCCTTAATGATTACCTTCTCTTTGATTAAAATAATCCAGAAGGTCTTCGGTGCATATCTTTTCAAAAGTGTATTATTTCATTCCAGCTCTCTTTCCCTAATTCATAATTGCTGCTAAGAAATCTGTGGGATGCTTGAAAAAATAAATATCGTTTTGATCTTGGAAACTGCCTGTCATCTTCCAGTGGGGTCTGTTGTTGTGCTTGCAGAATGAGTCGGTCTGAACTGGAAATGTTTTTATGGATTCTTTGAGAAAGTTCTCAGAACTGGGTGATTGGAAAATAGAAAAGAGCGGGGGAGTCTTTTCTGGGTCATCTTAAGCAGGATTGCCCACAGGTCATCACAAGGGTAAAGGTTCCCCTCTCACACATGTGCTAGTCGTTCCTGATCTAGGGGGGCGGTTCTCATCTCCGTTTCAAAGCCGAAGAACTGGCACTGTCCGAAGAGGTCTCCATGGTCATGTGGCCGCCATGACTAAATGCCAAAGGCGCACGGAACGCTGTTACCTTCCTACCAAAGGTGGTCCCTATTTTTCTACTTGCATTTTTTACGTGCTTTCGAACTGCTAGGTTGGCAGAAGCTGGCACGAGTAATGGGAGCTCACCCCTTACGCGGCACTAGGGATTCGAACCGCTAAACTGCCGACTTTTTGATCAATTTGCAAAATCAGGTGGTCTGCTTCTAATTTCAATGGCCATCAAGATCGTGCAGTTGAAACCTATTGCGTTTTTATATGCGTCACATGCTATGTGTGCAAAAAAGGGGTGGAGCTGTGTATTGCTGCATTACTGTGTAATGCAGTATTGCCGACTGACTCTGCTCACTGCCAGCAGTTCAACCTTGACCAGTTCAAGGTTGAACTGCCAGCCTTCCATCCTTCCAAGGTCGGTAAAATGAGGACCCAGATTGTTGGGGGCAATATGCTGCTGACTCTGTAAACTACTTAGAAAGGGCTTATGAAGCGGTATATAAGTCTAAGGGCTATTGCTATTGCTTCAGCTATGCGGTTCTGGTTGCCATCTTGACTTCCCCCACCCCACCCCTCATAGATGTCCCAGTCTTCTTTCCTACATACAGGTAATCCTCATCTTATGTCTATAATTTGCTAGGTTTTTGGTAGTGATCATTAAAAAAACACAACAGTTGTTAAGGTAACCCATTGTTTGTTTTTTACCGAAAACCAGACGTAAATTCTGGTTGCCTGCAAAACTGTCATAAAGGCCAATCATGTGACTACGGGGCCTTGCAAACAGCTAGAAACAAGTGCCCATTACGTGATATTGGGGGGGGGGCCAAATTTGGAACTTCAAAACCAAGTCGTAAGTAACAGTTCAAGGGTCCATTGTAACTTTCAATGGTTACCAGTCGTAACTCGAGGACTACCTGTAGGTGTATTGGAAAAGTCAATCGGTTCCAATTACTAATAGAATTAACTACAAACTCTAGTTTGTAGAGGCAAAGGATCCTTAATATTGCATTTCTATGAGTGGTGCAGTGGTTGGAATGCAGTACTGCAGGAGTTCGATCCTGATGGGGTTTGAGGTTAACTCAGCCTTCCATCTTTCCCAGGCTGGTAAAACGAGGACTTTAATTGGGAGCAATATGCTGTCATTTGTAAACCGCTTAGAGCAGGGGTCTCCAATCTTGGTCTCTTTAAGACTTGTGGACTTCAACTCCCAGAACTCTGGGAGTTGAAGTCCACAAGTCTTAAAGGGACCAAGGTTGGAGACCCCTGGCTTAGAGAGTGCTGTAAAGCATTGTGAAGCGATATACAAGTCTTAAGATATAGGTGCTATTTCCTTTCTGTTTTAGGATAGCTTTGTACAAAAAAACACCTGCCTTTGCTTTTTCCATCCTCGAAAGTCTGTTGCCGCTTGCCTTCTCCCACATCGTTAGAAAATGGTGTTGCTGCAATGTTACGCAAATGAGCCACCTTTGGGATTCATGCCTCGCACCGAGCCTCTGATTTAAAGCCTTTCTAAAAACACAATTTTTCCATGTTACTTTTCACTTGACCTCAGCAGTTAATGAAGAGCCTGCTAAATTGTATTCAGAGAGATTCTATTTTTCTCAGATTCTGGGACGAGAAGCAGGTGCGTAGTAAATTCAGTGGGGTCTCCTGAGTATTGTTTTCTAGTTCCACTCCTGATTTTTTCTGTGTGACCTTGGATCGCTGAAATTGCTTGCCAGCTAACATATCCTGTGTTGGCAAAGTAGGAGCTGTGGTGGGGCTTGGTTTTAATAATTACACTGAAATCGCTCATAAAGTCTGGATAACGCTAGCTAATCTACATAGTTGGTGGGTTAGTTGCAGAGGTGGGTTTCAGCAGGTTCTGACCGGTTCTGGAGAATCGGTAGTGGAAATTTTGAGTAGTCTGGAGAACTGGTAAATACCGCCTCTGATTGGCCCCGCCCCCATCTAATCTCTGTCTCCTGAGTCCCAGCTGATTGGGAAGAAATGGGGATTTTGTAGTAACCTTCCCCTGGAGTGGGGGGGGGAATGGAGATTTTACAGTATCCTTCCCCTGCCACTCCCACCAAGCCACGCCTACCAAGCCATGCCATGCCATGCCACGCCCACCAAGCCACGCCCACAGAACCAGTAGTAAAAAAAAATTAAAACACACCACTGTTTAGTTGATGTTTTTCTTCTGCCAGCTCAAAGATTTCCGGTAGTATAATGCAGGGGTCTCCAATGCAGGGGTAGTATAATGCAGGGGTCTCCAACCTTGGCAACTTTAAAACCTGTGGATTTCTACTTCCATAATTTCTCAGCCAGCTTTGCTGGATGAGGAATTCTGTGAATTGAAATCCACAAGTCTTAAAGTTGCCAAGGTTAGAGATCCCTGGTGTAATGTGAGACTGTTCTGCAAATATTACTGAACAGAAGGCCTAAATACTGCAATCCCAAATTTCCCAGTGATGAATGATGCCATTAACTAAGAGGGGCAGGATACAAATAGTTTGCGGTCTTGAAAATCTTTACTTTTTTTGTGAACAGAATTCTCCTTGGAAAGAGATCAGGGCGGGGATGAGGGATTATACAGCTCTGGGCATCTTGGTAGCCAAACAGGAGAGGTTTTTTTAAAAAAAGGATATTTGGTTTGTGAGATGAACATAGCAAAAAAAAAGTGGTTAAAAAAAGGTAAGGTCAGGTGCAGCTCACTTAACAGCCTTCTTACTTGTGGTTGTTAAGTGAATGCTGTGGTTACTAATGGGGATGCTGCAGTGGTTGCAAGAGGACCAGTCATAAGGGAGTTTCTTCAGTGGCGTTGGAACTTCAGACAGTTGCAAAACAAATGGTTGTAAGCAGTGGTGGGATTCAGCCAGTTCGCACCACTTCGGGAGAACCGGTTGTTAATTTTCTGAGCAGTTTGGTGAACTGGTTGTTGGAAGAAATCATTAGGGCAGAGAACCGGTTGTTAAATTATTTGAATCCCACCACTGGTTGTAAGCCAAGGACTACCTATTCGTGATGGCGAACCTATGGCACGCGGGCCACAGGTGGCATGCAAATTTTGCCCTAACTCAACTCCAGTGCGCATTCGCGCGCCAGCCAGCTGATTTTCGGGCCTTCTGGTCCCACAGGAAGTCAGGAAACAGGCTGTTTCCGGCCTCCAGGGGTGGGGGTGGGGGGGAGAAAGCCATTTTTGCCCTCCCCAGGCTCCTAGAAAGCCTCTGGAGCCTGGAGAGGGCGAAAAACGGGCCTTCCGGTCCCACCATGCCATCACATGCCAAAAGTGTTAGGAGCGCAGGGGGGGTCACATGTGCATGCATGGTGGGGGGCTGGGAGCTTTGAATTATGGATGTGGGCATGCGTGCACGTGACCCCCCCCCCATGCTTCCCCTGCTTTCGTGACAGCAAAAAAGTTAGCCATCATCAATTGACCTATATCAATCATCACAATAAATGAAATTGTTTACAGAATGTGGAATAAATCCCGATCCAAACGAATATCATAAGAATTGAGCATTCTCAACAGCCACGAAATGCTCAGGGTTGGGGAGGGGCAGAAAAAAGAAGGGGAATAAAATGAGCAATCAGTACCGTCAGTCGCCCTGCAGAGATGTTTAGATTACGGTTCTTCAAACTAGCAGGGTTCTTTCGGCGCAAAAATTCTTTCCATTGGGAGAATGTCATGTTGGGTGGGAGGGGGGGCAGGGCAGGGCGGGAAAGATGCCCTGCAGCATGCAAATTGTCCACTCCCGCTTGTGAAAATTAATGTACAATTTCCATAAGTCCAGATCACACCTCTGTGGCTGTTTTCCTTTTGACAATGCCATTAGATGACTAATGCACACCTCTGCTTTTAAGGGGCAGGCGTTCTCTGCCAATGTGCATCCTTGAAACCCAGCACCCAGGGTGACAAGTATGAACCAGGGAGGGGACGGACGGGGGACGATGTGAGCAGCCAAGTGTCAAATGCAAGCATTCCAAAAACCATTTCTAGATTATTTGCAAACATTTACAAAGCTGGGTTTTTTTGTTTTTTGTTTTGTTTTTGCCAGCAGCCCATTCCTTCCCGGAGCCAAATACGCCATTGCTGCCACCACCTAAGATTGGGCATGTGGCAGTTTCTTGGCTTTCCAAGGTTGCAGTATTGGGTTTTGGCAAGCAAAGCTGTAGGCTGGCCCAGAGCTTGCAAAGAAACAGTCGGTGCCCACAGTCTTGGAAAAGCTCCAGGTGCAAATGAAGTAAAACAGTTCATCGTGACTTCTGCCTTAGCTTCTTGATGGGAAAAATGTCCTGTCGGATCTCTTGCATCTTGTCCAGGATGGATCGATGAAAGGTTAACGGCTCCTTGAGTGACGTTTGCTTGTTATAATGGCATGGGTGTCCCCATCTCCCTTTATTTATGGAGGTCACTCGCTGTTGCTTTTGGGGCGAGAGGCTTTTGTACGTGCTTCCCAATGTGTTTCTCAATCCTGATTGGTCTCCGAGCCAAATACGGTAGTAACTTGGTTGAATTCAGCTGAGTTTTTCCAAGACCACTGAAAATTGTCTGATCACCACTGAGTGAGGTTGATAAAGAGTATGTATAATATTATAGTACATATAGTATTATAGTATATTATACTATATACTAGAGTATTATACTATAGTACCTATAGTATTATAATATAGTAGGGACGCGGTGGCTTAGTGGCTAACATGCTGAGCTTGTCGATTGAAAAGGTCGGCAGTTCAGCGGTTCGAATCCCTAGTGCCGCGTAACGGGGTGAGCTCCCATGACTTGTCCCAGCTTCTGCCAACCTAGCAGTTCAAAAGCACATAAAAAATGCAAGTAGAAAAATAGGGACCACCTTTGGTGGGAAGGTAATGGCGTTCCGTGCGCCTTTGGGGTTGAGTCATGCCAGCCACATGACCACGGAGACGTCTTCGGACAGCGCTGGCTCTTTGGATTTGAAACAGAGATGAGCAGCACCTCCTAGAGTCAGGAACAACTAGCACATATGTGCGAGGGGAACCTTTACCTTTACCTAATAGTATTAATTGCATTGGTCATCTTGGTGATCTTATAAGCATCCCTCAGATGAGAGGCCTATGAGATGAGAGAAGTCTAGCATTTGAAGACAAAGAACAATTTTATTTTTCCTGTCATTCTGTTGCTTTTAGTACAGAAATCAAAACAACAATTCCAAGTATTCGGAAGGTTTAATTTGAAAAGGTCAATAGACTGGATAGTGTCTAGACTTCTATCAGATACGGCTGAACATGTTGGAGGGAGACAATTATCAGGGTTGTTCTGATCTCATTGTTTTGTGCCCACCAAAGGCTTCCATCAGAGCTCATTAAATTGAATAAGTGGCTAATAGGAATAATCGAAAATGAAATTCTAAGCAAGTGCTGGGAGGTTGGCATCTGAATTGTCATGTCTTATTGCGTCCTTTGGGTTCGTTGCTTCCTTGCTGGGTTGATGGGGTTCATGATTTGCCCTGGAGACATTTTATCAACCTTGGTTTTATAAAAGCCTGATCACAAGAGCCATGGTGGCGCAGTGGTTAGAGGGCAGTACTGCAGGCTACTTCTACTGACTGCTGGCTTCTTGCAATTTGGCAGTTCGAATCTCACCAGGCTCACGGTTGTCTCAGCCTTCCATCCTTCCGAGGTGGGCCAAATGAGGCCCCAGATTGTTGGGGGCAATATGCTGACTCTGTAAACCACTTAGAGAGGGCTGTAAAGCACTGTGAAGCGGTATATAAGTCTAAGTTCTATTGCTATCTGGGGAAGAGCCAGTTTTCTGTTGCCACTGTTGCCAGAATTAGTGTTTGGTTTTTGAATTTCCAATAACTCTTCATCGGACTAGATCAGGGGGTCTCCTAACATGGCAACTTTAAGACCTGTCGACTTCAACCCCCAGAATTCCTCAGCCAGCATTTATTAAGACCTTCATTTTGTAAGGTGGGAATAGAAGAAGCGTTGAGCTTGTAAACCTTTGTTAACAAGGTTTGTGTCCCTATAAGTCTGTCTTGAGGCCTGACGACTGCTTGAACTAGTGCTTGGTGATTTTCTTGACAAGGTTTTTGAAAGGGGTTTGCCACTGCCTCCTCCTTAGGGCTGAGAGAGAGTAACTGACCCACAGTCATCTAAATGGCTTTGCGTTTGTGGTTGGGAGTAGCACTCACAGCCTATACCAGCTTCAGACTGGCTTCTCTTTATCAGCAATCAGCTTTTCATATGATGTGGACTCAAATATCAATTGAATCCATAATGATTAATTTTCATCTTATCTAAGACTGATTCCTCTTTATCTTTACAAAAGGAAAGATCCACTTTTAAATGTAAGTAGATGGTATCTGGTGCTGGAACTCAAATTTTAGAGAGCAGCCTTTTTAATTTACACTTTATAATATAACCTTATCATAATTGCACCAAATTCTGATCAGTGAACCGTAATAAAGTTAAAATGAGAAATGCCAGTATACAGTAGCTACTAACCTTTTATCTATGGAAGTACTGATGAAAGTTGGAGAGTTTGATCTAGAGCAGAAGTGGGTTTCAGCGGGTTCTGACCCGTTCTGGAGAACCTGTAGTGGAAATTTTGAGTAGTTCGGAGAACCGGTAATAAAAATTCTGACTGGCCCCACCCCCATCTATTCTCTGCCTCCCAATTCCCAGCTGATCGGGAGGAAATGGGGATTTTTGCAGTAACCTTCCCCTGGAGTGGGGTGGGAATGGAGATTTTACAGTATCCTTCCCCTGGAGTGGGGTGGGAATGGAGATTTTACAGTATCCTTCCCCTGGAGTGGGGTGGGAATGGAGATTTTACAGTATCCTTCCCCTGCCATGCCCACCAAGCCATGCCACACCCATCAAGCCACACCCACAGAACTGGAAGTAAAAAAAATTGAAACCCACACTGATCTAGAGCAGGGGTCTCCAAAGTTGGCAACTTCAAGACTTGTGGGCTTCAACTCCCAAAATTCCCCAGTCATCATGGCTGGCTGAGGATTTCTGAGGAAGTCCTCAAGTTGCCAACTTTGGAGACCCTTGGTCTAGCGGTTAAGGCACCTGCTAGAAACCAGGAGTGATCACCGAGTGATCATAACATAACATAACATAACATAACATAACATCAGAGTTGGAAGGGACCTTGGAGGCCTTCTAGTCCAACCCCCTGCCCAGGCAGGAAACCCTACACCATCTCAGTCAGATGGTTATCCAACATTTTCTTAAAAATTTCCAGTGTTGGAGCATTCACAACTTCTGAAGGCAAGTTGTTCCACTTATTAATTGTTCTAACTGTCAGGAAATTTCTCCTTAGTTCTAAGTTGCTTCTTTCCTTGATCAGTTTCCACCCATTGCTTCTTGTTCTACCCTCAGGTGCTCTGGAGAACAGCCCGACTCCCACTTCTCTGTGGCAGCCCCTGAGATATTGGAACACTGCTATCATGTCTCCCTAGTCCTTCTTTTGTTAAACTAGACATACCCAGTTCCTGCAACCGTTCTTCATATGTTTTATCCTCCAGTCCCCTAATCATCTTTGTTGCTCTTCTCTGCACTCTTTCTAGAGTCTCAACATCTTTTTTACATCGTGGCGACCAAAACTGGATGCAATATTCCAAGTGTGGCCTTACCAAGGCATTATAAAGTGGTACTAGCACTTCACGTGATCTTGATTCTATCCTCTGTTTATGCAGCCCAGAACTGTGTGGGCTTGTTTAACAGCTGCTGCACACTGCTGGCTCATATCTAGATGGTTATCCACTAGGACTCCAAGATCCCTCTCACAGGTACTACTATTGAGCACGGTACCACATATACGGTACTGGTGCATTTTGTTTTTGGCCTAAATGTAGAACCTTACTTTTTTCACTGTTGAATTTCATTTTGTTAGATAGCGCCCAATGTTCAAGTCTGTCAAGATCTTTCTGTAACTTGAGCCTATCTTCTGGAGTGTTGGCTATTCCTGCCAGCTTGGTGTCATCTGCAAATTTGATGAGTTCCCCATCTATCCCTCGTCCAAGTCATTGATGAAGATGTTGAAGAGTACTGGGCCTAAAACAGAGCCTTGGGGTACTCCACTGCATACTTCCTCCATGTGGATGTAGTTCCGTTGAGGACTACACGTTGAGTGCGGTTGGTCAGCCAGTTACGAATCCATCTGGTGGTGGTGCTGTCTAACCCACATTTTTCTACTTTATCTAGTAGTAGGTTATGGTCTACTTTATCAAATGCTTTACTGAAGTCCAAGTAAATTATATCAACAGCATTCCTCTGGTCTACTAATTTTGTCATTTTGTCAAAGAATGCGATAAGATTAGTCTGGCATGATCTGTTTTTGACAAACCCATGTTGGCTTTTGGTTATTACTTTGTTTGCTTCTAGGTGGTCGTGATTCGTTGCTTGATTATCTTTTCCAGAATCTTCCCGGTATTGAGGTCAGACTGATAGGTCTGTAGTTTCCTGGATCTGTTTTTTTCCCTTTTTTGAAGATGGGAACTACATCAGCTCTTTTCCAGTCCTCTGGCAGCTCCCCTGTGCTCCAGGATCTTTGAAAGATATAGTTCAGTGGTTCTGAGATCACGTCTGCCAGTTCCTTCAGAACCTTGGGGTATAATCCATCCGTCCTGGTGATTTGAACTCGTCTAGGGTAGACAGGTGTTCACTTACCATTTTCTTCCCTATTTTAACTTGTGTTTCTAATCTGTTTTTGTAGTGCTGTTTTTGATAGGTTGGATTGTTTTTCCTTTTGTGTAAAGACAGATGCAAAATATGAGTTAAGTAGATCTGCTTTCTCCTGTTGCTTGTCATCTTCTTGCCACTTTCTCCCAGCAATGGGCCAATTGTTTCCTTGACTTTTTTCTTGTTTTTAACATGTTGGAAGAAGCTTTTTTTATTATTTTTTACTTTTGTCGCTAGCCTTTGTTCATTGTGAGCCTTAGCTTTCCTCACTTCATCTTTACAGGCTCGGCTATTTGCTGATATTCTGCCTTAGTTATTTGCCCTCTTTCCACTTTTTATATTTGTCCTTTTGTCTTTCAATTTGTCAGATAGTTCTTTATGCATCCATGCTGGTTTCTTTTGTGATCTACTATTTTTCTTCTTCATTGGTATTGTGTTAGACTGTGCTTTTATAATCTCACTTTTCAAAATTTCCCAAGCTTCTTGAGTTGTTTTCCCCCTGAGGATTCTCATCCATTGAATCCTTCACAAGATCTCTAAGTTTATTGAAATTAGCTCTTAAAGTCCAAGACTCTAGTTTGACTTTGTTCTACTACTTGTATTTGCTTAATGTTGAATTCCAATATTGCGTGGTCACTTGCCCCCAAGGTTCCTGTAGCTTCAACACCTTCTATCATTTCATCTCTGTTAGTGAGAATTAAGTCCAATATGGCTGACCCCCTTGTCGCCTTCTCTATTTTTTGGGAAACAAAGTTGTCTGCTAGGTTTGTTAGGAACCTGTTGGATTTTCCACTTGGTGCAGAGTTTGTTTCCCAGTTGATGTCAGGGTAGTTAAAATCCCCCATTACTACTGTGATCAGTTATGCTATTAACTAAGAGAAACTGTACAAGAGGAAAAGAGGATGACCAGCATTGACTCAGGTACAGTAGTTACAAGACCTGAAGGATCAGGTTAGAGGCAGATGGTCATGGAGAATGTCTCTGTGGTTGCTAAAAACGATTGATGGCACTTAATCATGTGATGAAAGGAGCTCTTGGCTAATTTAGATCTTCCAGTTCTACAAGAGGGATTTTCAGATTGCATTCTGTAGAATTCTGGGGTTTTGTGAGAACATGATAGGGTTTTATGACAGACTAAGTGGGGGGAAAATAGCTCACTTGGAAGCAGCCAAGGGTCTCCATAGCAATTTTTCTAAGGAAAAACAATCACATTCCAGTTACTCAACATTGCTTTGGTTAAAAATATTAACCTCCCTCCTAATTGTGAAATTCAGCTTTCAGTTTTTGTACGTTGGAAATACTATTGTTGTATTTCTTTTTTTAAAAAATTAACATTTTACTTTTTGTATAAGTGGAAGAACCTTTGGGGACAGAATTGGGGGACGTTGGTTCTTTTGAAGTTCAAATAAGTTTAATATGTACAGTACATTTGCTTCTATAGATTACAGCAAGCACAGCTCTTAATTTTCAGCCAATTTTCTGGCAGGATAGCTTTGCTTCCTGATAAGACATTCCAGAATTTTTCTGTTCTTTTTAACAAACAAGTTCCACAGCCTGAACCAGTTTGACAGTCTTGTTTTGCAGGATTGGCCAGAAACAAACCCATTTTCTCTGCCACTCTTTTTCTTCTCCATCATAACTTCCCAGAGTTCTTTGGAAGAGAGTAAAAAACGTCCTTAGATAAAATTGAGAACAAACTGCAGCCTTATTTAACATATAATTCCACCACCACCACTACTACTACTACAGCAGTGTTTTTCAAACATGACAACTTTAAGATGTGCGGAAGTCAATTCCAAGAATTTCTTAGCAATTTTAAGATGTTCATTGGCAGTATTTTTTTTTTTTAATGTTGGTAGTGTTTTCCAATTTTTGCAACTTTTAAGATGTGTGGACTTCAACTACCAAAATTCCGTAGTTAGCCACCTATGGCTGGCTGGGGAATTCTGAGGAAGTCCTCAAGTTGCCAACTTTGGAGACCCTTGGTCTAGCGGTTAAGGCACCTGCTAGAAACCAGGAGTGATCACCAAGTGATCATAACATAACATAACATAACATCAGAGTTGGAAGGGACCTTGGAGGCCTTCTAGTCCAACCCCTGCCCAGGCAGGAAACCCTACACCATCTCAGTCAGATGGTTATCCAACATTTTCTTACAAATTTCCACTGTTGGAGCATTCACAACTTCTGAAGGCAAGTCGTTCCACTGATTAATTGTTCTAACTGTCAGGAAATTTCTCCTTAGTTCTAAGTTGCTTCTTTCCTTGATCAGTTTCCACCCATTGCTTCTTGTTCTACCCTCAGGTGCTTTGGAGAACAGCCCGACTCCCACTTCTCTGTGGCAGCCCCTGAGATATTGGAACACTGCTATCATGTCTCCCCTAGTCCTTCTTTTGTTAAACTAGACATACCCAGTTCCTGCAACCGTTCTTCATATGTTTTATCCTCCAGTCCCTAATCATCTTTGTTGCTCTTCTCTGCACTCTTTCTAGAGTCTCAACATCTTTTTTACATCGTGGCGACCAAAACTGGATGCAATATTCCAAGTGTGGCCTTACCAAGGCATTATAAAGTGGTACTAGCACTTCACGTGATCTTGATTCTATCCCTCTGTTTATGCAGCCCAGAACTGTGTTGGCTTTTTTAACAGCTGCTGCACACTGCTGGCTCATATCTAGATGGTTATCCACTAGGACTCCAAGATCCCTCTCACAGGTACTACTATTGAGCAAGGTACCACATATACAGTACTGGTGCATTTTGTTTTTGGCCTAAATGTAGAACCTTACTTTTTCACTGTTGAATTTCATTTTGTTAGATAGCGCCCAATGTTCAAGTCTGTCAAGATCTTTCTGTAACTTGAGCCTATCTTCTGGAGTGTTAGCTATTCCTGCCAGCTTGGTGTCATCTGCAAATTTGATGAGTTCCCCATCTATCCCTCGTCCAAGTCATTGATGAAGATGTTGAAGAGTACTGGGCCTAAAACAGAGCCTTGGGGTACTCCACTGCATACTTCCCTCCATGTGGATGTAGTTCCGTTGAGGACTACGTTGAGTCGGTTGGTCAGCCAGTTACGAATCCATCTGGTGGTGGTGCTGTCTAACCCACATTTTCTACTTTATCTAGTAGTAGGTTATGGTCTACTTTATCAAATGCTTTACTGAAGTCCAAGTAAATTATATCAACAGCATTCCTCTGGTCTACTAATTTTGTCATTTTGTCAAAGAATGCGATAAGATTAGTCTGGCATGATCTGTTTTGACAAACCCATGTTGGCTTTTGGTTATTACTTTGTTTGCTTCTAGGTGTTCGGTGATTCGTTGCTTGATTATCTTTTCCAGAATCTTCCCGGTATTGAGGTCAGACTGATAGGTCTGTAGTTTCCTGGATCTGTTTTTTCCTTTTTGAAGATGGGAACTACATCAGCTCTTTTCCAGTCCTCTGGCAGCTCCCTGTGCTCCAGGATCTTTGAAAGATATAGTTCAGTGGTTCTGAGATCCGTCTGCCAGTTCCTTCAGAACCTTGGGGTGTAATCCATCCGGTCCTGGTGATTTGAACTCGTCTAGGGTAGACAGGTGTTCACTTACCATTTTCTTCCCTATTTTAACTTGTGTTTCTAATCTGTTTTTGTAGTGCTGTTTTTGATAGGTTGGATTGTTTTTCCTTTTGTGTAAAGACAGATGCAAAATATGAGTTAAGTAGATCTGCTTTCTCCTGTTGCTTGTCATCTTCTTGCCACTTTCTCCCAGCAATGGGCCAATTGTTTCCTTGACTTTTTTCTTGTTTTTAACATGTTGGAAGAAGCTTTTTTTATTATTTTTTACTTTTGTCGCTAGCCTTTGTTCATTGTGAGCCTTAGCTTTCCTCACTTCATCTTTACAGGCTCGGGCTGTTGCTGATATTCTGCCTTAGTTATTTGCCCTCTTTCCACTTTTTATATTTGTCCTTTTTGTCTTTCAATTTGTCAGATAGTTCTTTATGCATCCATGCTGGTTTCTTTTGTGATCTACTATTTTTCTTCTTCATTGGTATTGTGTTAGACTGTGCTTTTATAATCTCACTTTTCAAAATTTCCCAAGCTTCTTGAGTTGTTTTCCCCCTGAGGATTCTCATCCATTGAATCCTTCTCAAGATCTCTCTAAGTTTATTGAAATTAGCTCTCTTAAAGTCCAAGACTCTAGTTTGACTTTGTTCTACTACTTGTATTTGCTTAATGTTGAATTCCAATATTGCGTGGTCACTTGCCCCCAAGGTTCCTGTAGCTTCAACACCTTCTATCATTTCATCTCTGTTAGT
This sequence comes from Ahaetulla prasina, assembly GCF_028640845.1. Lineage (NCBI taxonomy): Eukaryota > Metazoa > Chordata > Lepidosauria > Squamata > Colubridae > Ahaetulla > Ahaetulla prasina. The sequence continues at coordinate 13,649,382 of NC_080548.1, forward strand.
GAGAATTAAGTCCAATATGGCTGACCCCCTTGTCGCCTTCTCTATTTTTTGGGAAACAAAGTTGTCTGCTAGGTTTGTTAGGAACCTGTTGGATTTTCCACTTGGTGCAGAGTTTGTTTCCCAGTTGATGTCAGGGTAGTTAAAATCCCCCATTACTACTGTGATCAGTTATGCTATTAACTAAGAGAAACTGTACAAGAGGAAAAGAGGATGACCAGCATTGACTCAGGTACAGTAGTTACAAGACCTGAAGGATCAGGTTAGAGGCAGATGGTCATGGAGAATGTCTCTTTGTGGTTGCTAAGCATCAAAAACGATTGATGGCACTTAATCATGTGATGAAAGGAGCTCTTGGCTAATTTAGATCTTCCAGTTCTACAAGAGGGATTTTCAGATTGCATTCTGTAGAATTCTGGGGTTTCGTGAGAACATGATAGGGTTTTATGACAGACTAAGTGGGGGGGGAAATAGCTCACTTGGAAGCAGCCAAGGCTCTCCATAGCAATTTTTCTAAGGAAAAACAATCACATTCCAGTTACTCAACATTGCTTTGGTTAAAATATTAACCTCCCTCCTAATTGTGAAATTCAGCTTTCAGTTTTTGTACGTTTGAAATACTATTGTCATATTTCTTTTTTTTAAAAAAATTACATTTTACTTTTTGTATAAGTGGAAGAACCTTTGGGGACAGAATTGGGGGACGTTGGTTCTTTTGAAGTTCAAATAAGTTTAATATGTACAGTACATTTGCTTCTATAGATTACAGCAAGCACAGCTCTTAATTTTCAGCCAATTTTCTGGCAGGATAGCTTTGCTTCCTGATAAGACATTCCAGAATTTTTCTGTTCTTTTTAACAAACAAGTTCCACAGCCTGAACCAGTTTGACAGTCTTGTTTTGCAGGATTGGCCAGAAACAAACCCATTTTCTCTGCCACTCTTTTTCTTCTCCATCATAACTTCCCAGAGTTCTTTGGAAGAGAGTAAAAAACATCCTTAGATAAAATTGAGAACAAACTGCAGCCTTATTTAACATATAATTCCACCACCACCACCACTACTACTACTACTACAGCAGTGTTTTTCAAACATGACAACTTTAAGATGTGCGGAAGTCAATTCCAAGAATTTCTTAGCAATTTTAAGATGTTCATTGGCAGTTTTTTTTTTTTTTTAATGTTGGTAGTGTTTTCCAATTTTTGCAACTTTTAAGATGTGTGGACTTCAACTACCAAAATTCCGTAGTTAGCCACCTATGGCTGGCTGGGGAATTCTGGGAATTGAAGACCACACATCTTAAAGTTGCCAAGATTGGAAAAAAAAACCTGCACTTATCCATACATTTTTCAAGAAATGTTGCAACGTGGGGGTTTTGCAGGACTTAATTGCAGAAGAGTTTCTGTCTTCCTAGAATGGAAGAATTAATTTACTCAGAATAATCGGACTGTTCTGTTGGAACGTTTCCCAGTTACTGGGGAGAATATGATGTTGAACAACAACCAATGGTGAAATCAAATTTTTTTTACTACCGGTTCTGTGAGCGTATCTTGGTGGGCGTGGTGTGGCTTCGTGGGTATGGCGTGGCAGGGGAATGATACTGCAAAATCTCCACTTCCATCCCACTCCAGGGGGAAGGATATTGCAAAATCTCCATTCTCACCCTACTCTGGGGCCAGCCAGAGGTGGTATTTGCTGATTCCCCGAACTACTCAAAATTTCCGCTACCGATTCTCCGAACTACTCAAAATTTATGCTATCGGTTCTCCAGAACCTGTCAGAACCTGCTGGATTTCACCGCTGACAACAACCCACTTTGGGGCAAAAATCCCCAAGAAATTCAACTTGCTTTTTATACAGTATCTGGAAGATTAGCACGCTAGCACAGCCAACAGCACTGTTTCTAATTTGCGATATAGAACCTTTCCCATCTATAGATAAAAGCTATCTTTTCCAACTCATTTGCCCCATTTATTTATTAATAATATATTAATAATTATAAATAGCATGTTTAGCAGGGAACACAAACTGTTTGGCGGCCTGCCAAAGAAAACAGAAAGCCCCTTTCCTTTGGTTGCCTGAACATTACAATAACGTATTTCTTTTGCTAGTAGCAACAGTGTTTAAAGTAAACAGATTTCTGTATATGTCTGGTATTCAACGATAAATAAATATTGGAACTGTATTTATACTTTGGGCCAAGATTGGTAGGGGGTTGTTTTTGGATTCTACGTCAACCTTTTTTTGGGAAGGATAAACGAGCATATGGAAGTTGAAGTTAAAGATTAGGGCTGTTTCCTGTCCAAATATCTCCTATGCACAGAATCTCATTTTTCAAAACGAATGAATTTAGCAGAGACTTAAGCTGAAGTCTGCACTTGTGGAAAATGAGCAGCTTGGTAGTGTATCAAGCTTCTTGTCCTTATGGCAGAGATGTTTGTTAGTTTCAGTTTTTGCCACACTTAGGGATTTTTATGTGGTTGTGCCCAGTTGAAGGAATGTCTTGCTTTGTGAAACACGCGTTATCCTCTGTTACCTGCTTCTCCTTCTACTGAAAAGTATTTTATTGTGGAATTATTATTCTACTCACGTTTCCTACATATAGAGTATGGTTTTTTTTTTTCACGGTCAAGTTCCAACTGCTGCACGGTGACCTTGGTTGATTGATTTATGTTGTTGTTTTTACAAAAAATATGGTTTTTAAATGTCCTAATCTGCTCTGAATCAACCATCTTTGCTAGAAAGGTAAGAGATTTTTTTTTGGGGTGTGGGGGAAACCACAGCTCCATTCTATTTCCAGAAAGAAGTGAATTAGTATTATATTTGTCCTTCCAATTTTCTTAAGACAGGACTGTAGTTTAATTCTTTGCAACTTTGCTTTGGAAGAGCCATCATTTAATTTTGCAGGGCCTGTTTGGGGTTAACATAAGATAGCAGTCTCTACTGCTCGGTTGTGAAATTCAGATAACTTCAATGTAATTAAAGTTGTGTCATTATAGGGTTGAGAAAAAATGTATGTCTTAATACAAAAGGTTATAGGTCTATACCAAGTATGTTAAAAATGGCATTTTTTTAGCCACTAAGAAATATGTTCCCTATCAATGTTTTTTCTCTCTCTTCTATTTATGGTTAAAATGTAATATACAAGACAAGTAATTATAATATTTCTGTAGCTTACGTTATCTCTATCTAGATGCACAGTATAAACATACACAAACATATTAGAAGACGTAATTATATACAGATAATTGCTGACTTACAATTATAAATGAGCCCAGAACTATGGTTATAAATCCTGATGGTCATTAAGTAAGTTGCCACATGACCATGCCCAATTTAATATCTTTTTTTTTTATCCGGTCATTAAATGAGTCCATTTTCCCCCATGGCTGATTTTTGCCAGAAATGGCAAAAGAAAAAAAAAATGCTGTAAATCACACAATTGCATGACTACAATCACATGACCATGGAAGGGTGCATCTGTCAAAACTTCATACGGTTGCTAAGTGTCTTCTCCTTAACTGAGAACTAGCTTTATATTAATTTAATTTGAGATAAGTTTATATTTACTATTTTGGAACACTCATATTCATTGGATCTAAGTGGACCTATTCCATGGAAATAAGAAAAGTCTTCAGCGATAGAAAGATAGAAAGATAGAAAGGGCCTCTGTGGCTCAGACTGCTAATGCAGTCTGTTATAAACAGCAGCTGCCTGCAATTACTGCAGGTTCTAGTCCCACCAGGCCCAAGGTTGACTCAGCCTTCCATCCTTTATAAGGTAGGTAAAATGAGGACCCAGATTGTTGGGGGCAATAAGTTGACTTTGTATATAAATATACAAATAGAATGAAGACTATTGCTAACATAGTGTAAGCCGCCCTGAGTCTTCGGAGAAAGGCAGGATATAAATGCAAATTTAAAAAAAAAGGTAAATTATTTATTGAATTGAAGATCTGATGTGATGTGCTACTTTAGAATGATTTGTTTGGAGACGTAGATTTTCTAAGGACAATTATGATGAAAGATGGTAAAACCCTTTACTGGAATTACCATTCTATAAACTTTTGTACACGTAAACTGTCATGGCCATACGGAGGTCGAGGACGAAGCCTCGTGTCCCTCAGGGTTGGGACAGCTTGCCAGCTGGGAGGAATGGGGGCAGGACGACCGAGAGAGGGGGAAGAGAGGACAGGCAGTGGAAATGAGGAGCAAAGGAGTTCAGGCGATGAGCAAGGACTGCCCTCTCCTGTTCTCCAAGCACAGAGAGTGAGGAGGACGTGGGAACAGCACAGGCCGACCAGTGGTGGGTTTCAAATTTTTTTTACTACCGGTTCTGTGGGTGTGGCTTGGTGGGCGTGGCTTGGCTTGGTGGGCAAGGCAGGGGAAGGATACTGTAAAATCCCCATTCCCTCCCCAATCCAGGGGAAAGTTACTGGAAAATCCCCATTTCCTCCCGATCAGCTGGGACTTGGGAGGCAGAGAATAGATGGGGGCGTGGCCAGTCAGAATTTTTACTATCGGTTCTCCGAACTACTCAAAATTTCTGCTACCGGTTCTCCAGAACTGGTCAGAACCTGCTGGAACCCACCTCCGAGGCTGACCTGATGACTCAGGAGGAGAGCGCCCCGCCCCTTTTCTCAAGGCACGCCTGGGGACTGAGACTTCAGGAAACGCTGTGGGGAGGGGCGTTTGTCGGGAACAAGCACTGAATTCGTGGAGTTTTGTGTGCCATTGTCAAGGTCTGGAGTTTGCTGGACTTCTTGTCTTGTTCCTTTGCTTCGTTGGACTTCTTGCCTTGAAGCTGTTGTGCTAACAGCTTTTTGCAGGCTACTCGCAGCCAGAGGCTGCTGTCTCTGTGTGTGAGCATTTTTGCCATAAACGTGGGCGCATTTGGGGGAAAGTTGGAGCAATAAAGGGGAGTTTGAATTATCAGCTGGCTGTGTTGCCTCTGTGCCTTGCCCTGGCCCATCACATACACATACGGTAGTAGCCAAAATTGTGGAAACCTCTTTGGGAAAAGTGTATTTTCTAAAACAAGCTAATAACACCACTTTTTTGGGGGGGAGTAGTACTATAAAATTATATATCAATGGAAAGATAATTTAATCAAGAATGTAATGCAATAGCTTTTATGAAGGATTTGCTATTAGAATAGCAGTTACAGCACAAAGAATGTGAAACACGTAGAAAAATGAGACATACAAAAATTATCACCATAGAAAAAAATGAAATATACAAAAATTATCACCATGTCGGTTAATACTTAGTTGGGTAACGTTTAGCATGAATGGCGGCCTTATAACGTCTTCCCATAGAGTGGGTTCAAGTCTTTTAGTTCTGCAGCTGTTATAATGTGAAACCAAGGTTGAATGATTGCTTCTATTAACTGGGTTTTATTGCTGGGTCACTTCTGACTAACAAGTTTCTTTAGTCTGCTCCATAGATTTTCAACTGGGTTAAGGTCTGAGCTATTCCCAGGCCATTCCAGCAGTGGAATATGATTATCTTGAAACTCCAAAAAAAAAAAAGTGGTGTTATTTGCCATCAAAATTACACTTTTCCCAAAAGGTTTCCACAATTTTGGCCACTACTGTATATGTATAAAAAGTCCATATAGGTAGGAAAATGGTTATATTGCTTTCTCATTTCTCTTTTTCTTTTTTCTTTTCTTCTTCGTTCTGCTTTGTTAAATAAAGGCAAAACCTTTTCTTTTTTTAAAAAAATGAATATAACCTATTCTAATCCACATGACTATATTTTATGATCTAACTGTTCACCCCGCTTCAAACATAAATAGCATCCTTACGTCCAGCTGCTTCCATTCATAGGTTACAAAACCACTTAAGTTCTGCTATCCATTTTCCTAGGCGATTAGCAGTTTGCTGCCAAATCACAGCTAAAAACATATGTGGTAGCAGGTTGGTTTGGGTTTTTCTGGCTGGCTTCTTGTACTTTTGGCTCCTTGTTTCTGTATCTCTGGCGCATGTGCCATGCTCCCCACTGTGAGATCTGCAATACTCACTTAATGACCATGGCAAAAAGGTTATAAAATCAGCCGGATTCTCTTAACAACTTCAGTGATTCATTTAACAACCATGGCAAAAAGGTTGTAAAATCAGGTGTGACTCACCTAACAACCACCTTGCTTAGCAACAGAACTTCTGTTACCATTTGTGGTTGTAAGACAAGGATTACCTGTGAATATCATTTCAGAGAAGGCTCTACACAAGGGCTATTAGTTAATGGAAAGACTAGCTGTTGTGTGACTGGATTTAATTCTCTCCTGTTTTTGTATTATTTTATCATTAAAGGTTAGAGGTGCTAATATATCTGTTTGGAAACAGTTAACAGCTGCCATATGAATGAATTACGCGACATCCTGTTGGGATCTATCGGATTTATTATAATCTTTAATTATGAAAAGCATAATTACTTTAGAATGGATTATTTATGTTGCTGTCCGTTTTGCTGTGTTGCCTAGTAACCTGTTTGGGTGTGTTAGATTTGTGTTCCACTCTCTGCAGGTTTTCAAATTAAGAAAGAGTAAGAAGTCCATGGCTATTTAGTACCTGCTTGGCTAAGCAAAATCTTTTAGCCAAGTGCCTCTTAAACGTGGAGGGGGGACCCAGACAGCTTGAGACAGTCCTGGCAATTGTGCTGCAAAGCCCAAAGGCTTTCATCGTTCAGGTGCTTTCTCCAACATTTTATTTTTATTGGCCAAGTGTGATTGGACACACAAGGAATTTGTCTTGGTGCATATGCTCTCAGTGTACATAAAAGAAAAGATACGTTCATCAAGGTACAACATTTACAACACAATTGATGGTCAATATATCAATATAAATCATAAGGATTGCCAGCAACAAGTTATAGTCATACAGTCATAAGTGGAAACAGATTGGTGATGGGAACTATGAGAAGATTAGTGCAGATTCAGTAAATAGTCTGACAGTGTTGATGGAATTATTTGTTTAGCAGAGTGATGGCCTTCGGGAAAAAACTGTTCTTGTGTCTAGTTGTTCTGGTGTGCAGTGCTCTATAGCGTCGTTTTGAGGGTAGTAGTTGAAACAGTTTATTTCATTTCATTTCATTTCATTTATTTGATTTTTATACCGCCCTTCTCCCGAAGGACTCAGGGCGGTGTACAGGCAAATAAAAACAGACAAGACAATAATCTATAAAATGCAAAATTAAAAAACTTATTATAATGTGCCTAAAATTTTAAAATATATAGAAATTAAAACCCCGTTTAAAATTAATAATAAAACTATACAATCCGTAAAATTTAAGCCAGCCCCGCGCGAATAAAAAGATGCGTCTTCAGTTCGCGGCGAAAGGTCCAAGGTCAGGTATTTGCCGAAACCCGGGGGGAAGTTCTTCCAGGGGTGTGGGAGCCCCCACAGAGAAGGACCTTCCCCTGGGGGCCGCCAGCCGGCATTGCTTGGCGGACGGCACCCTGAGAAGTCCCTCTCTGTGAGCGTCGGGTCGGTGGGAGGCATATGGTAACAGTAGGCGGTCCCGTAAGTACCCAGGCCCTAAGCCATGGAGCGCTTTAAAGGTCATAACTAAAACCTTAAAGTGCACCCAGCGACAGGCAGCCAGTGCAGTCTGCGCAGGAGGGGTGTTACATGGGAGTGCGAGATCCTCCTCTATCACCCGCGCAGCTGCATTCTGGACTAGCTGAAGCCTTCGGTGCACCTTAAGGGAGCCCCATGTAGAGAGCATTACAATAATCCAAGCGAGAGGTAACGAGTGCATGAGTGACTGTGCACAAGGCATCCCGATCAAGGAAGGCGCAACTGCCGAACCAGGCGGACCTGGTGGAAGGCCCCCTGAGACGGCCGTCAAATGGTCTTCAAACGACAGCCATCATCCAGGAGGACACCTAAGTTGCACCCTATCCTTTGGGGCCAATAACTCGCCTCCAACAGTCAGCTGCAGCTGCAGCTGATTGAATCGAGATGCCGGCATCCACAGCCACTCCGTCTTGGAGGGATTGAGCTTGAGCCTGTTTCTCCCCATCCAGACCCGTACGGCTTCCAAACACCGGGACAGCACTTCGACAACTTCATTGGGGTGACCTGGGGTGGAGAAGTACAGCTGAGTGTCATCAGCGTACTGATGGTACTTCACCCCAAAGCCACTGATGATCTCACCCAACGGCTTCATGTAGATGTTGAACAGAAGGGGCGAGAGAATCGACCCCTGCGGCACCCCACAAGTGAGGGCCCTCGCGGTCGACCTCTGCCCCCCTGTCAACACCGTCTGCGACCGGTCGGAGAGATAGGAGGAGAACCACCGATAAACGGTGCCTCCCACTCCCAATCCCCCCAGCCGGCGCAGCAAGATACCATGGTTGATGGTATCAAAAGCCGCTGAGAGGTCTAATAGGACCAGGGCAGAGGAATAACCCCTGTCCCTGGCCCTCCAGAGATCATCCACCAATGCGACCAAAGCTGTCTCCGTGCTGTAACCGGGTCGGAAGCCGGACTGGAACGGGTCTAGATAGACGGATTCTTCCAGGTATTGGGGTAGCTGACGCCACAGCATTTCTACAACCTTCGCAACAAAGCGAAGGTTGGAGACTAACCGATAGTTTCCCAAAATAGCCGGGTCCAAGAGGGCTTCTTAAGGAGGGTCTCACCACCGCCTCTTTCAAGGCGGCAGGAAAACCCTTCCAACAAAGAAGCATTTATAATCCTCTGAGCCAGCCTCGTGTCACCTCCTGAGTAGCCAGCACCAGCCAGGAAGGACACGGATCCAATAAACATGTAGTGGCGGAGCCTCCCAACAACCTGTCCACGCCCTCGGAGCCACAGGGTCAAACCCATCCCAAACAGGCTCAACAAGACGTGCCTCCTCTCCCTCGCTTGGATCATCCCAATTTCGGTCCAGACCATCCCGGAGCTGAGCGATTTTGTCGTATAGATAACCACTAAACTCCTCGGCACGTCCCTGTAACGGGTCATCCCGCACCTCCTGATGAAGGAGGGAGCGGGTCACCCGAAACAGGGCGGCCGGGCGGTTATCTGCCGACGCAATGAGGGTGGAGGCGTAGGAGCGCCTCGCCTCCCTCATTGCCACTAGGTAGGTCCTAGAATAGGACCTCACTAGTGTCCGATCAGCTTCGGAACGACTGGACCTCCAAGTGCTCTCTAGGCGTCTTCTCCGGCGTTTCATAAACTCCGGAGTTTATGTCCAGGATGCGAGGGATCTAGGTACAGGTGGGCCTTTACTTACAACCAAATTTCCTGACAGTTATAACAGTTAATCAGTGGAACAACTTGCCTCCAGAAGTTGTGACTGCTCCAACATTGGAAGTTTTTAAGAAGAGATTGGATAACCATTTGTCTGAAATGGTAAACCATTCAAAGTTAAAACAACATTGAAAAAAGTGGTTCATGAGCAGCCTTTTTACCCTTATGACCATCAGTGTGATCAACTCCGATGCTTGGCTAACAGCAAGTAGTTACGTTGGTTGCAGTGTCCCGGGGTCAGGTGATCACCATTTGCAACCTTCCCAGTCGGCTTCTGACAAACAAAGTCAATCAAGGAAGCCAGATTTACTTAATGACTGTGTGATTCGCTTAACAACATGGCAAAAAAGTCACAAAATGAGGCACGACTCACTCAACAACCACCTTGCTGAGAAATTCTGTTCCCAATTGTGGTTGAAAGTTGAGAATTAGCAGTATGCGCTTAGATGTTTAGTACCTCTTAGCTATATGTCCAGGTTTTTCTCCGTCATACAAATGCTGCTGGTTACAAGTATGCCAATAGAAAGGGCTAAAACAGATACTTATTTACTAAAGAATATAGTTATATTATAGGGCCCCCCAAAAGGAAGGAAAAAGATATTAAAATACAAAACATCCAGGATGAAAAACCTATTCATGGGAAAGAGCTAAGCGTATCATTTGCTGAGATGGGCCGCTATAGAAATCAAATAAACAAATACAAATGTATGTTGTGATTTTTCCCCATCTTACACATATTGTTGTTTAAAAGTATATTAATTGACCAGGCTAAATTAGAGTTGACAAACATCTAGAGTTGATGTTCATTTTTTGACATTCCCCTAAGGAGGATAACGCTTCAGGTGAGTTTCAGGTTAGCTGGAAACTCTGCAGGGTATAATTCCGACACATCTAAACAACAAACAAGTTAGGTAAGGCTGTTTACAGAAACTGTGGAATTTAACAGATGGGGATGGGGTTTCCTGAGACTTCTGCGTTGAGCTGATGAATGAATTTCTACGTGGCAATCTAAACATATGGATGGATGTGACTTAATTCACACATTAGGCTAAACTGAAATGTGCTTCGACCTTTTGGGTTTCACGTTTTTTGTTGATGCTGCTATTGAAGTTAGCAAAATATGGTATGTGATTTCCTGTCAATGCCTTTGAGTAAATGTCAACACCTGGTGCTGCCTAGACAGGTCTATGTGGTTTTCTTGGCAAGATTTTCAAAAATGTAGTAGGCCACTGCCTGCTTCTTCCTAGGGCCGACTGACCCAAGGTCAGTATCATATCCAAAGCAAGATTAGAATTCAACGTGTCCTGATTTTCTAGCATGATATATTAGCCACTACACTGAGAGTCAGCTTGGTCTAGGGCAGGGGTCTCCACCTTGTCAACTTCCTCGCATCCTGGACATAAACTGTTTCAACTCCTACCCTCAAAACGACGCTATAGAGCACTGCACACCAGAACAACTAGACGCAAGAACAGTTTTTTCCCGAAGGCCATCACTCTGCTAAACAAATAATTCCCTCAACACTGTCAGACTATTTACTGAATCTGCACTACTATTAATCGTTTCATAGTTCCCATCACCAATCTCTTTCCACTTATGACTGTATGACTATAACTTGTTGCTGGCAATCCTTATGATTTATATTGATATATTGATCATCAATTGTGTTGTAAATGTTGTACCTTGATGAACGTATCTTTTCTTTTATGTACACTGAGAGCATATGCACCAAGACAAATTTCTTGTGTGTCCAATCACACTTGGCCAATAAAATTCTATTCTATTCTATTCTATTCTTTCCTTATGATTTATATTGATATATTGACCATCAATTGTGTTGTAAATGTTGTACCTTGATGAACGTAACTTTTCTTTTATGTACACTGAGAGCATTTGCACCAAGACAAATTCCTTGTGTGTCCAATCACACTTGGCCAATAAAATTCTATTCTATTCTATTCTATTCTATTAAGACCTGTAGACTTCAACTCCCAGAATTCCTCAGCCAGCAAAGAATTGAAGTCCACAAGTCTTAAAGTTGCCAAGGTTAATAATAATAACAGAGTTGGCAGGGACCTTGGAGGTCCTCTAATCCAACCTCCTGCCCAGGCAGGAAACCCTACACCACTTCAGACAAATGGTTATCCAACATCTTCTTAAAAATTTCCAGTGTTGGAGCATTCACAGCTTCTGCAGGCCACTTATTAATTGTTCTAACTGTCAGGAAATTTCTCCTTAGTTCTAAGTTGCTTCTCTCCTTGATTAGTTTCCACCTATTGCTTCTTGTTCTACCCTCAGGTGCTTTGGAGAAGAGCAATCAAGATGATTAGGGGACTGGAGGCTAAAACATATGAAGAACGATTGCAGGAACTGGGTATGTCTAGTTTAATGAAAAGAAGGACTAAGGGAGACATGATAGCAGTCTTCCAATATCTCAGGGGCTGCCACAAAGAAGAAGGAGTCATACTATGCTCTGCACCCTTTCTAGAATCTCAACATCTTTTTTACATTGTGGCGACCGAAACTGAATGCAGTATTCCAAGTGTGGCCTTACCAAGGCCTTATAAAGTGGTATTAACACTTCACGTGATCTTGATTCTATCCCTCTGTTTTTGCAGCCCAGAACTGTGTTGGCTTTTTTAGCAGCTGCTGCACACTGCTGGCTCATATCTAAATGGTTGTCCACTAGGACTCCATTGGTTGGAGACCCCTTGTCTAGTAAACCTAGGCACCAGGCTATAAAGTTGAAGACTGTGAGTTCAAGTCCCGCCGTAACCACGAAAGCCAACTGAGTGACTTTGAGTCGGTCCCCCTCTCTCAGCCCAGTCCACCTCACAGAGTTATTGTGGGGAAAATCGGAGGAGAAAGGTGTGTTATATATGTTTGTTGCCTTGTGTTATTTGTAAAAATAATAAAGTAGGAACACAAATAATAAATAAATACAGGTAGTTCTCAACCAATAACCACAATTGAGCCCACAATTGCTGTTGTTGAGTGAGACATTCGTTAAGTGAGTTTTGCCCCATTTTATGATACTTCTTGCCACATTGGTTAAGTGAATCACTGCAGTTGATATGTTAGTAAGCTGGTTCTTAAGTGAATCTGGCTCCCCTGTTGAAGGTGTGGCTCAGGCTGTAAGACAGCCTGTTATTAAAACACAGCTGCTTGCAATTACTGCAGGCTCGAGTCCCACCAGGCCCAAGGTTGACTCAGCCTTCCATCCTTTATAAGGTAGGTAAAATGAGGACCCAGATTGTTGGGGGGGCAATAAGTTGACTTTGTATATAAATATACAAATAGGATGAGACTATTGCCTTACACAATGTAAACCGCCCTGAGTCTTCGGAGAAGGGCGGGATATAAATGTAAATTAAAAAAAAAACTTTGCTTGTCAGAAGGTCGCAAAAGGGGATCATGGGACCCCAGGACACAGCGATGGTCGTAAATATGAACCAGTTGCCAAGCAACTGAATTTTAATCACGCGATCATGGGGACACTGAAAAGGTTGTAACTGTGGAAAATGGTCATAAGTCACATTTTTCAGAGCCATTGTAACTTCAATCAGTCACTAAACAAACTGTTGTAAATCGAGGACTACCTGTACTGTAAATAACACCCAACTATCTCTTGTGGCTGAGGAAGGATGGTTAATTAGCCCTTGTTCAAGAACCACAATCAAACAACATACACCGTGCATGAACTCCTCATCACTTATGAAGCTAGCGTAAGCTTTTTCTGCAGTTTTGGTAACACTCAAAAAGCACACTCACATTTTCTGCAGTTTTGGTATTTCTTGTGTGGCACACACAAACACATCCTGATTTTGCACGTGTGTGGAAAAAATTGTGGTATTCAGCCAAGGGAGAAGCTTTACGACTTGCAAGCTTTTTATCCTAGCCTCTTGGAAGCGCATCTAATTTCAGAACCTCACTGTTGAACTTCTGGCATGTCTCGGCTTAGAACTGTACAGTATATTTTAGATGTAAGACCACCGTAATTCCTTCTTTGATAAGGAACTTAACACTGATCTATCTCTTTATCAGATGCCCCCCAGGGTCTCTCTTTTGTGCTCTCATGGCTTGTGCTCTCTTCACATCAAGTGCAAGCTAATTTAATTGCTTTAAATTCTGGCTGACTTTTAGCCATTCATGTTGTCTTACTGTAAGTTACTGTGACTTCCCGTGGGAACCCCCACTTCATAGCATCAGATTTTAAAGCATGTAGGAGGAACAAGTCCATTTCTAGTACTACAGATAGGGGCAATCTCCAGGTTGCAAACAAGAGCTGTAGCAAAATCTGTCTTTAAGTCAAGTTTGTAAGTAAGCTATAACAGGTACCTATGTTTCTGATACAATCTCAGATAGTAAATGTTTGTCTTAATACTTTTAGGTAGTCCTTGACTTACAATCACAACTGGGACCAACATTTCTGTTGCTCAACGAGGCAATTAAGTGAGTCCCGCCCAATTTTATGATTTTTTTCCCATGGTTATTAAGTGAATCACTGCAGTCGTTAGGTGAATCACACAGTCATTAAGCCAGTCCAGCTTCCCCCATTGTCTTTGCTTGTTGGAATGTTGGGAATGTTGCAAACGGTGATTATATGACCCCTGGACACTGCAACCATCAGAAAGATACGCTCCTTGCCAAATGCCTGAATTTTGGTCACATGATCATAGGGGTGCTGTGATGATGGTCAGTGCAAGAATTGGGTTGTAAGTCATTTTTTTCAGTGCCGCTGTACCTTGAACGGTCGTAAATTGAGAACTCTCTGTAGTATATATTTTATCTGTACCTTGGAGTACATATCAACCTCAAGGGAGGTTGATATGTTGGGATTATAGAACTTTTCTGTTCCTCATCATAAATGGCCTTGTAGGTAGCCCTCCGTAACCATTCAGTAAACGTTGCTGAACCTCTCTGCATTAGGATCATGCTCCTGTAACTTTGCCATCCCTGCTTCAATTAGGTGAAAGGCTTTAGCTAACTTTTTCATCAAAGACTTTTTTGTTTTGGAGTTTTTAATTCCTAGTCTTCTTCTTCTCCTTCTTCTGCTTCTTCAAATGCTATTATCCGCTGTTCCAATTGCTTTATAGCTTCCAATTTATTTTCAGTCGTGATCGTTTTCCTTTTCTTTGATACATCACCAGCGCTTAAATTGTATTTGTGCTTTAGGTTACAAGGGTAAATAAGAGACAAAATTAAGCCAAAGTTACACACTCAATGCAGCACTAGATTTACAATGGCAACTGGCGTTCTCCTTCCCTGAGCTGCCGAACCTCTGAAACCACACAATAGTTTCATGGTTATCACAAAGTAGGGTGTACATTCGTTATTACAAAACCATTGTGTGTTATTCAAAATTGTGATAGAATAGGCTTCTTGGCAGTCCGTTCACCACTACAGGTTCTTTGTAAGTGGAATATTCTGAACACAGGGACTTCCTGTAGTGGTATGCGCTATTTCTTAAATAGCGTATAATCGTAATAGTGCACATTAGAAAAGAATCATAGGATCAGAAAGGGCCTGGGGTATGCTCCAGAGGTGGGTTTCAGCAGGTTCTGACCAGTTCTGGAGAACCGGTAACAGAAAGTTTGAGTAGTTCGGAGAACCGGTAGTAAAAATTGTGACTGACCCCACCCCCATCTATTCTCTGCCTCCCGAGTCCCAGCTGATCAGGAGGAAATGGGGATTTTACAGTATCCTTCCCTTGGAGTGGGGTGGGAATGGAGATTTTATAGTATCCTTCTCCTGCCATGCCCACCAAGCCACATCCACCACGCCATGCCACGCCCACCAAGCCACGCCCACAGAACCGGTGGTAAAGAATTTTGAAACCCACCACTGATATGCTCCCTTCCCTCCCTTCATGAAGTGCAGGAATCCAAATTAAAACATTCCTGATGAATGGCAGCCTTAAGTCTTGGGTCCCATTATCCACTAAGAATTTTTTTTCCAATCAAAATTTACCTTTCTGTAACTTTAATCCATTCTTCCATATCTTGCCCTCCAAAGTAACAATCAAGAAATCTTGATGTTCCTCTGGGTTTAGGTTCTTCTAAACCAGGGGTATCTAACCATGGCAACGTTAAGACTTGGGTACTTCAACTCCCAGCCAGCCATGATTGTGGGAATTGAAGTCCATAGGTCTTCATAGTTGCCAAGGTTGGACAGCCCTGTTCTTCCTTTCCCTTCCCTTCCCTTCCCTTCCCCTCCCCTCTCCTCCCTTCCATTCCCCTCCCTCCCCAGAGATTTACCTGTGTTTTCTGTTTCCCAAGGGCAGTCTTTGCATTTGTTTCTGCTAAATTTCAGTCTGTTATTTCCATCCCATTTTTAATATGTTGAGATTGTTTTGAATTTTATTTAGATCTGTGAAAGTATTAGCTATCTTAGCCAATTCCGGATTACTTGCAAGCATGATAAGCGTTCATTTTGTCTCCTCATTCCATTCATTAATATAAATGTTGAAGAGCCCAAGATTCTACAGCTGAAACCTTTTGACATCCCACTAAATAAATACCTCCAGTTTAATGAAGAGCCACAGATGAACATTTCTTTGGATATGATTTTAAGCCAGCTAGGTATCCACTTAGTTGTCAGGCCGTTCAACACATGCTTAACAAGCTTGCTAGCAATAAGAGCATTTTGTCAAAAGCTTTGTTGAAATCAAGAGATATTATAACAATATAGGCACAGAATTTAAGGGAAAATTTTTACAAAATGTTTTATAGATGGCATTTAGATCCTAAGAAACTATTCTGTATGTATCCAGATATGCAAGCAAAATGTTGGAGATGTAATTGTGATGATGCTACATATTTTCATATTTGGTGGACTTGCAAGAACATTAAGGCTTTTTGGATAACAATTTGGTGGATTATACAAAATGTTTTGAAAAAGAAGATAAAGTTCCTACTGCAATTTTTTTTACTGGGAATCATCACGGACTGTACGGTAATTGAGACTAAATTGATTCTAAATTTAGTAACAGCGGCAAGACTACTGATAGGACAGTATTGGAAGAAAAAAGTACTACCTATAATAGAAGAATGGATATTGAAAGTTGCTAATTTGGCTGAGATGGCAAAAATCTCAGCCTTTTTGAAAGACAATACACAAGAAAGATACTTAAATGAATGGAAAAAATGGATTGACTATATCCAAAGTAGATATCAGACTAAGATATATCAGACTGCCTTTGAATGATTAGGATGTATTATTTCTGATTGCTATGGGGGAGGTTAGGATTTGATGAGAATTGGAGGAGTATAACTGAGTTAGGAGGGAAATTTTTTAGCATATGCTTGTTTTATTGTTAAATAGAATAGAATTTTATAGAATAGAATTTTATTGGCCAAGTGTGATTGGACACACAAGAAATTTGTCTTGGTGCATATGCTCTCAGTGTACATAAAAGAAAAGATACATTCATCAAGGTACAACATTTACAACACAATTGATGGTCACTATATCAATATAAATCATAAGGATTGCCAGCAACAAGTTATAGTCATACAGTCATAAGTGGAAAGAGATTGGTGATGGGAACTATGAAACGATTAATAGTAGTGCAGATTCAGTAAATAGTCTGACAGTGTTGAGGGAATTATTTGTTTAGCAGAGTGATGGCCTTCGGGAAAAAACTGTTCTTGTGTCTAGTTGTTCTGGTGTGCAGTGCTCTAAACTATACCTTGTGTTTGTTCCAGGAAGTGGGGAGGGGTTTTGAAGGAGGAGGAGGGGAGGGGGAAAGGGGGGGAAAAGCTTTTTTTTTGTAAAAACTTTTTCAATAAAAAAAAGAGATTATAACAATAGTTTGTTGTAGATATATTCAGGAGGTTACTAAAGGAGAGTGGGTTGGTCTGGAAATACCGTTCTTAACAAAACCATGCTAAATTCTAGTTTCAGTTTTCAAGGTGCTTAAAGAGTATTTGTTTTATGATCTGTACCAGAAACTTTGCGGGAATGAAGGTCACCTTGACTGGACTGTTATTTCACAGTTCCTCCCACCCATTTTTTTTTCTTTTGTGAAAATAAGAACGTAAATTTTTCATTCTCTAGTTGTTCATCCTTCTTCATTTCACCCAGGATTACTAACAAATAATACATGAAGGTTCAGCTAGAGGTTCATCTAGGACAGGGGTCTCTAACCTTGGCAGCTTTTAAGACTTGTGGACTTCAACTCCCAGATTTCCTTAGCCAGCAAAGATGGGAGTTGAAGTCCACAATTCTTAAATTTGCCAAAGTTGGAGTCCCCTGATCTAGGACAGGGATGTCAAACTTGATTTCATTGAGGACATCAGGGTTGTGTTTACCTCTAAGGCCCAGAGTGGGCGTGGGCGGGGTGGGTGTGGCCAGCTCAACATCACTCGTTGAGGCTCCGTTTTCTGCCAGCTGAAACATAGCCGGGCGGGCTGACCACGGCCTCCCCACGCTCCATTTTCGCAGGCAGAAGGCTGCAGGAGGCAGTTGTGGCACAAAACAGAGCCCGCACGGCCAGGTCCTTCACACAGATCCAGCCCACAGACCTTGAGTTTGACACAGACCTAGGAGATTCTGACTGATCTAGGAGATTCTGACTGATTCAACAGGTATTTCCCGACCACGTTTTTATCAGTCACCGGGTTCAATCCTACCCCTTTATCTGGTGCTTCACACTTACCCTTTTTTTTTTTCTTTACTGGCTCTTAGCATTTTGCCATCTTTATTAAGCAGTCAGCATTCTGACTCTTTTGTTTTGAAAAGAAGATAAAGTTCCTACTGCAATTTTTTTTGGAGAAGAGTAAGCCAAAATAGGCATTGAACCAGTTTTGCCTTTTCTTTACTGGCTCTTAGCATTTTGCCATCTTTATTAAGCAGTCAGCATTCTGACTTTTTATTTTGAAAATACCTGAAGGAATCCTTTTCATTCTAAGCTCTTTCATCACTCGCAGCTCACTCCGAGTTTTAGCCTTTCTGAAATGCTGTCTTGGCAATTCCAGCTACTTGTATGTATGCATCCTTCCTTGATGATCTGCCTCACCTTTCACTTCCTGGATTTGTCGTCTTCTTTTTTTTCTTCATTTTCAGATCTTTAGCAAGCTTCTCCTGCAGCCCCCATTCATTTCTTCTACAGTTAAACCCTCCCTGGAATTGCTTACCCGTTACGAATACAGTAGGGGAGCGATGCTCCTCTCCATTTCAAGGCCATTGAGCCAGCATTGTCCGAAGACATTGCCAAGGTAATGTGGTCGGCATGACGTCATGGAGTGCTGTTACCCTCCTATTGAAGTGGTACCTATTTATCTACTTGCATTTGCATGCTTTTGAAATACGGTTAGCCCTCCGATTAAATGTCCAGAGTTACAATGGTGCTGAAAAAATAAGTGATCTACAATCAGCCCTTGCATTTACGACCCTTGTACAGGTAATCCTCAAATTACGACCACAACCAAGCCCAAAGTTTATGTTGCTAAGTGAAACATTTGTTAAGCGGTTTCTCCCGTTCTATGACTTTCCTTGCCACATTTGTTAAGTGAATCACTGCCGTTCATAAGACGGTTGTTGAGAAAATCCAGTTTTCCCATCGACTTTGCTTGTCAGAAGGTTGCAACCGTCATAAATACGGGTCAGTTGTCAAGCATCCGCATGTAAATCATGTGACCATGGGGATGCTGCAGTGGTCATAAGTGTGAAAAACGGTCATAAGTCACTTTTTTCAGTGCTGTTGTAACTTTGAATGGTCACTAAATGAACCTTTGTAAGTCGAGGACTGCCTGTAAATCCTCTCAACCACATGATCGTGATTTGGGCGTTTGGCAACTGGCATGTAGTTGATGGTTACAGCATCGCTGGGTCATGTGATCCCCATTTGTAACCTTTCCAGGCGGCTTCCAATAAGCAAAATCAATGGGGGACGCTGGATTCGCTTAACAACTGTGGGGGAAAATAAAATGAAATCAGACCTAACTTATTTAACGACCACATTGCTTAGCAATGGCAGCTCCAGTCCCAAGTATCGTTGTTAGTCAAGGACTACCTGGATGCTTCTTGATAGGATATGCTCACCCACCTGATGCTCCTTTTGCTATTAGCGCTTCCTGACCTGGAATCTTGCTTATACTTGCTCTCTGATGATTAATGCACAGTTACTGGCTAGATTAATGGCTTGCATTATTTTGTTTGTTGTACTTTCCATAAAAGTGCATCCATCATTTTTAAAAAAAAAATCAAACTTGTAGCTCTAATGGTTGCCAGGAAATCCATGTAAAAGGATCTTCATTACTAGGAATCCTGCTGAATTGGCTCCCTTGTGACTAATGTTGCACAGCATAACTTGCTCCTTCCTTCCTTCCTTCCTTCCTTCCTTCCTTCCTTCCTTCCCTCCCTCCCTCCCTCCCTCCCTCCCTCCCTTTCCCTTCCTTCTTTCCTTTTCCTTCCTTCCTTCTTCCCTCCCTCCCTTCCTTTTCCTTCCTTCCTTCTTTTTCCTTCCTTCCTTCCTCCCTCCCTCCCTCCCTTTCTTCCATCTTTCCTTTTCCGTCCTTCCTCCCTCCCTCCCTCCCTCTCACCCTTCCTTCCCTCTTTTCCTTCCTTCCTTCCTCCCTCCCTCCCTCCCTCCCTCTGTTCCTTCCTTTTCCTTCCTTCTTTTTTCTTCCTTCCTTCCTTCTTTTTTCTTCCTTCCTTCCTTCCTCCCTTCCTTCCTTCCTTCTTTCCTTCCTTTTCCTTCCATCCATCCTCCCTCCCTCCCTCCCTCCCTTCCTTCCTTCCCTTTTACCCTTTCTAGAGCCTTCTTATCCACCTCTTTCCCAAATTCACTATCTTGGGCTGATGCAAAGGAGGTGAACACAATTGTGGGTTGGCTAAGGAATTTGTTCTCTTAACCTCCATAGCAACGTTTCTCAACCTTGACAACTTGAAGAAGTGTGAACTTCAACATGGCTGGCTAGGGAATTTTGGGGATTTTGATGACATGGTTGAGAAAACAGGTCTAGAGCAATTTGAGGCTGGGGAATTCCGGGAGCTGCTAAGATTGTGCTCTAGAGGGAGATTGGATGGAGTTCATAGGTACTATATTACCCCACCTGGTTTCTCCTTGTTGTTACTTAAAACGGGATGTAAAGGCAGCCGTAGAGACAAGGTTATATTGAGCTGCTTTAGCTTTCTATATTAAGTCTATAGGAAGAGTGATGCTGAGGGCTTATTTTTATGTGTTACATGCGGTTTCCATCTTGTCACAAAAATCATTCTGAAGTCTTAAATGTTAAATTCAATATAGAAATACGACCATAATAACCAGAATCTATGTGATACTCATTCTGCTTTTCTCTCTGATTGAAAGAGCCTAAAGCCGTGATGGCGAACCGGTGGCACGCGTAGCCATATCGGTGGGCATGAGAGCTCAGCTCCGCCAGTTGATTTTCAGGGCTTTTGGGCCCACCAGAAGTAGGGAAACAGGCTGTTTTCTGCCTCTGGAGGGCCTTGGGGGTGGGGGATGGAGAAGGCACGTTTTCTCTCTCACCTGGCTCCAGAGCCTCTCTAGGAGTCTCGGGGGCGAAAACGGCTTCCCCCCACCCCCAAAGGCTGAAAATGGCCCGTTTGCCAACTTCCGGTGGAATCACAAATCATAAGTCAAATCAGACCTGTTTTTACAAGAATTTGTATGGGGGTCATGAAGCAAATCACCATGGTCGTTAAGTGAACCCAGTTCTCCCATGCATGATTTTTTGCTGGAAATTGGCAAAAAAGAAAAAGAAAAAAGCCACAAATTGTGATCACAAGGCCACAGGGTGCTGCAACCAGTCATAAATGCGAGCCAGTTGCCAAGCAACCAGATTGTGATCATGTGACCCCCCCAAAATTGCTTCCATGGTTATAAGTTTGAGTACAGGTGATAAGTCACTTTTTCCAAGGCTATGATGACCTTGAACCATGGTTAAATGAACAGCTGTAATTTGAGGACTACCTGATGTTAGAAAAAGTCCTTGCCAGACTCCTGAGATTTTGCTATCATACATTAAAGTAGCTCTCCTCCTACGAAGAATAGAATATATTTTTTTTAAAAAAAATTTATTGGCCAAGTGTGATTGGACACACAAGGAATTTGTCTTGGTGCATATGCTCTCAGTGTATGTAAAAGAAAAGATCCTCAAGAATCATAAGGTACAACACTTAAAGATAGTCATAGGGTAGAAATAAGCAATCGGGAAACAATCAATATCAATATAAATGGTAAGGATACAAGCAACAAAGTTACAGTCATAAGTGGAAGACGATGGGAACGATGAGAAGATTAATAGTAGTGCAGACTTAGTAAATAGTTTGATAGTGTTGAGGGAATTATTTGTTTAGCAGAGTGATGGCATTTGGGGATGAAACTGTTCTTGTTTCTAGTTGTCTGGTGTGCAGAGCTCTATAGCGTCGTTTTGTGGGTAGGAGTTGAAACAGTTTATGTCCAGGATGCGAGGGATCTCTAAATATTTTCACAGCCCTCTTTTTGACTCGTGCAGTATACAGGTCCTCAATGGAAGGCAGGTTAGTAGCCATTGTTTTTTCTGCAGTTCTAATTGTCCTCTGAAGTCTGTATCTGTCTTGTTGGGTTGCAGAACCAAAGTCCAAATTTGTACCTCCAAATTTGCAATTTTAATAAACAGGAATGCCCACTCAGAAGGCAATGTTAATCTGTTTTAAGGGTTCTGGGTAGAATATATTCAACAGTAAATGTTACAAAACCAGACTATTTTCCCTCATATGAACCCAGTTTTCAAAGACATCTTGACAAGGTGACCTCAAGTAGGCACCAAGACAAGATTTATCTTAAATAAAAAGATTTATAGGCAGGAGGTGTTTTTTTTTTTTTGTCTCCAAAAAGGGGTCACAATGTAGTTTACTACCATTATAGAAAAGAAATAACAATCTTCAAAGCAGTTACTTAGAAACCAACATAAAAAGGCTCAGGGAGAAAAACAGGACTGTGGAAAGCTTCGTACAATAAATCTCTTGGCTCGGCTCACCAAAATTTCCTGAAAGAACCCGGCCAAAATTTCCCGAGCTGATCGAATCCCTGAAAAAGGATCTGACGGGTATAAAATATTTAATCATCTAGCTCTCCCTGGTAGCTCAAAAGAAAATTTGTTTTTGCATCTGTCTGATATTGAATCTGGTACAGAAGAGAGCACAGACCGGTTGCACAAAAGGCTGCCTTCAAAAAAGCGAGCAGGATCAGAATGAAAACTAAATTTCATTTACTTGATATTATCAAGTACGCTTATTATCTTTGCCCTGCAACTGTGTAATTTTTCCTCTTCTCACAGTAAAAACCAACGACTTGGTTCCAAATGTTGGAAACTCTAGGGTCATCAAACCTTGGCAGGTCACCCAGGTGGTCGTTTTGTGACACTGGTTTGTTTGATGGACAGAGATGCAGATTCTGGCTTCATCAGTTAATTAGGGAGCAACTTTAAAATGTGGTCCATAATTTGGCTGCAGGTAGTCCGCGACCATCATGAAGACTGCCCATCACAGTCATGACTTGTGACAATCATAAAACAGGTCACCCACATAATTGATCTGATTTTACCAAAAACAATTTGTATGGGGGTCATGAAGCAAATCACCATGGTCGTTAAGTGAACCCAGTTCTCCCATGCATGATTTTTTGCTGGAAATTGGCAAAAAAGAAAAAGAAAAAAGCCACAAATTGTGATCACAAGGCCACAGGGTGCTGCAACCAGTCATAAATGCGAGCCAGTTGCCAAGCAACCAGATTGTGATCATGTGACCCCCCCAAATTGCTTCCATGGTTATAATAATAATAATAATAACAACAGAGTTGGAAGGGACCTTGGAGGCCTTCTAGTCCAACCCCCTGCCCAGGCAGGAAACCCTACATCATCTCAGACAGATGGTTATCCAACATTTTCTTAAAAATTTCCAGTGTTGGAGCATTCACAACTTCTGCAGGCAAGTCGTTCCACTTATTAATTGTTCTAACTGTCAGGAAATTTCTCCTTAGTTCTAAGTTGCTTCTTTCCTTGATCAGTTTCCAACCATTGCTTCTTGTTCTACCCTCAGGTGCTTTGAAGAACAGCCCAACTCCCACTTCTCTGTGGCAGCCCCTGAGATATTGGAACACAGCTATCATGTCTCCCCTAGTCCTTCTTTTCATTAAACTAGACATACCCAGTTCCTGCAATCGTTCTTCATATGTTTTAGCCTCCAGTCCCCTAATCATCTTTGTTGCTCTTCTCTGCACTCTTTCTAGAGTCTCAGCATCTTTTTTACATCGTGGCGACCAAAACTGAATGCAGTATAAGTTTGAGTACAGGTGATAAGTCACTTTTTCCAAGGCTATGATGACCTTGAACCATGGTTAAATGAACAGCTGTAATTTGAGGACTACCTGATGTTAGAAAAAGTCCTTGCCAGACTCCTGAGATTTTGCTATCATACATTAAAGTAGCTCTCCTCCTACGAAGAATAGAATTTTTTTTTAAATTTTTTTTTATTGGCCAAGTGTGATTGGACACACAAGGAATTTGTCTTAGTGCATATGCTCTCAGTGTATGTAAAAGAAAAGATCATCAAGAATCATAAGGTACAACACTTAAAGATAGTCATAGGGTAGAAATAAGCAATCGGGAAACAATCAATATCAATATAAATGGTAAGGATACAAGCAACAAAGTTACAGTCATAAGTGGAAGACGATGGGAACGATGAGAAGATTAATAGTAGTGCAGACTTAGTAAATAGTTTGACAGTGTTGAGGGAATTATTTGTTTAGCAGAGTGATGGCATTTGGGGATGAAACTGTTCTTGTGTCTAGTTTTTTTTTTTTTATTTATTTATTTGTCACAACATCATACAAAAAGATTATGTAGTATATACACATATAAACATATATAGGAAGAAGAAAAGAAAAACAATAGGACAGGAACGGTAGGCACGTTTGTGCGCTTATGCACGCCCCTTATGGTCCTCTTAGGAATGGGGTGAGGTCAATAGTAGAAAGTTTTTGGTTAAAGCTATTAGGATTATGGGAAGAGACCACAGAGTCAGGTAAAGTATTCCAAGCACTGATGATTCTGTTGCAGAAGTCATATTTTCTGCAATCTAGATTAAAGCGGTTTACATTAAGTTTAAATCTATTGGTTGCCCTTGTATTATTGCAATTAAAGCTGAAGTAGTCTTTGACAGGAAGGACATTACAATAGATGATTCTGTGAGTTAAACTTAGGTCTTGTCGAAGGCGACGGAGTTCCAAGTTTTCTAAGCCTAGGATTTCAAGTCTGGTGGGATAAGGTATTTTGTTGTTTTCAGAGGAATGGAGAACTCTTCTTGTAAAATATTTCTGGACACGTTCAATTGTATTGATGTCAGAGATGTGGTGAGGGTTCCAAACAGGTGAGCTGTATTCTAGAATTGGTCTAGCAAATGTTTTATATGCTCTGGTTAGTAGTGTGGTGTTTTTGGAAAAGAAGCTACGCAAAATTAGGTTTACAACTCTTAGAGCTTTTTTTGCTATGTAGTTGCAGTGGGCTTTGGCACTTAGATCATTTGACATGAAAACTCCAAGGTCTTTAACGGGATGGGGGTCGTCTGTAAGGTAATGTCCATCTAGTATGTACTTAGTTTTAGAGTTCTTTTTTCCTATATGTAAGACTGAGCATTTGCTGGTTGAAATTTGGAGCTGCCAATTTTTAGACCAAGCGGTTAGATGGTCAAGGTCGTTTTGAATGATAGAAGTGTTGTCTGTGGTGTTAAATAGTTTGACATCGTCAGCAAAGAGAACACAATTACTTGAGATATGGTCACAAAGATCATTAATGTATAGAATAAAGAGTGTTGGTCCAAGGACGCAGCCACTCTTGACAGGAACAGGATTTGATAAAGCATTGCCAATTTTGACCACTTGTTGTCTGTTAGACAGAAAAGCAGATATCCATTTGTGGAGGGGTCCTGAGATGCCATAGGATGTTAGTTTA
This sequence comes from Ahaetulla prasina, assembly GCF_028640845.1. Lineage (NCBI taxonomy): Eukaryota > Metazoa > Chordata > Lepidosauria > Squamata > Colubridae > Ahaetulla > Ahaetulla prasina. The sequence continues at coordinate 13,674,595 of NC_080548.1, forward strand.
AGGAGAAGTTTATCGTGTACTACTGAGTCAAAAGCTTTGCAGAAGTCTATGTAGATTGCATCTATTGATTTGCCTTGATCTAGATTTGAAGTCCATATGTTTTTGCAGTGGAGAAGTTGTAAGTTACATGATAACTTTTTCCTGAAACCAAATTGTTTGTTGGAGAGTAGGTTGTTAGTTTCTAAGTGTGAGGTAATGGATTGGTTGATGATAGATTCCATGACTTTGCAGGTGACGAGCAAAGGGAGATCGGTCTGTAGTTTTCGACTAAGCTGGGGTCTCCTTTTTGAAGATGGGGATGACTGTGGCTAGTGACCAAAGTTTGGGAAGAGAACTGGTAGTGAAAGCTTTATCAAAGATAATACTTAGGGGTTCAGCTATATTAATGGAAAGTTTTTAAGAAATATGCACATAGACCATCAGGTCCAATAGAAAGCGATGGTTTTAAGTTGTGAAGAGCTTTACCAACGTTGTCTTCTGTGAAATCTATATGAGTTAAATCATCATAGTCATTGCTGGTTCGTTTGTGGAATGTTGGATATGTGTTGTCGGAGTTAACAAAAACTGAGCCAAAGAAAATGTTGAAGAGGTTTGCTTTGACTGTTTCGTCATTGCATTCTTTGTTGTTAGAATCTTTTAGTGGTGGGATGGATCTTGAATCTTTAAGTTTACTGTTGACAAAATTATAAAAGGCACGATTGGAATTTGTGCGTAGAAGGTTTTCTTCTTGCTTGGTGTGGTAATTTGTGCATTCAGTTTCTATTTGGTTGCATATGTTTCTGTGACGGTTTCTGAAGTTTGTAACATAGCCTTTTTTGTTTCTTTTCCAGAGGGATTTTTTTTTTGATTGAAGCTTTTTTATTGATATGGGTAGTTTGTTTTTCTTGGACATGGTAGTCATTCGTGGTACATATAATTTAATGACTCTATTGATTTCAAGTAGGAAGATTCTATAGAGGTCATCAGCGGTTATGCAGGTTGCAAACAGATTTTGCCAGTTCAGAAGTGAAAGATCGTTGTTTATAAGGTCGTAATTGGCTTTCTTGAAGTTGTAGTTGGGAGTTCTGGTGTTATGACGATTTAAGTATGGACGTATATTGAGACGAAAATCAATCATGCAGTGGTCACTGTTTGAAAAGGGTTCTTTAATTTGTAGTCCGTAAATTGAGTTTGGATTGTTGCAGAAGATGAGGTCAAGGCAGTTGTTGAGTCTTGTATTGTTAGTTACAAGTTGTTCAAGACCTAGTTGTCTGGTGTGCAGAGCTTTTGAGGGTAGGAGTTGAAACAGTTTATGTCCAGGATGCGAGGGATCTCTAAATATTTTCCCAGCCCTCTTTTTGACTCGTGCAGTATACAGGTCCTCAATGGAAGGCAGGTTAGTAGCCATTGTTTTTTCTGCAGTTCTAATTGTCCTCTGAAGTCTGTATCTGTCTTGTTGGGTTGCAGAACCAAAGTCCAAATTTATACCTCCAAATTTGCAATTTTAATAAACAGGAATGCCCACTCAGAAGGCAATGTTAATCTGTTTTAAGGGTTCTGGGTAGAATGTATTCAACAGTAAATGTTACAAAACCAGACTATTTTCCCTCATATGAACCCAGTTTTCAAAGACATCTTGACAAGGTGACCTCAAGTAGGCACCAAGACAAGATTTATCTTAAATAAAAAGATTTATAGGCAGGAGGGTTTTTTTTTTTTGTCTCCAAAAAGGGGTCACAATGTAGTTTACTACCATTATAGAAAAGAAATAACAATCTTCAAAGCAGTTACTTAGAAACCAACATAAAAAGGCTCAGGGAGAAAAACAGGACTGTGGAAAGCTTCGTACAATAAATCTCTTGGCTCGGCTCACCAAAATTTCCTGAAAGAACCCGGCCAAAATTTCCCGAGCTGATCGAATCCCTGAAAAAGGATCTGACGGGTATAAAATATTTAATCATCTAGCTCTCCCTGGTAGCTCAAAAGAAAATTTGTTTTTGCATCTGTCTGATATTGAATCTGGTACAGAAGAGAGCACAGACCGGTTGCACAAAAGGCTGCCTTCAAAAAAGCGAGCAGGATCAGAATGAAAACTAAATTTCATTTACTTGATATTATCAAGTACGCTTATTATCTTTGCCCTGCAACTGTGTAATTTTTCCTCTTCTCACAGTAAAAACCAACGACTTGGTTCCAAATGTTGGAAACTCTCTAGGGGTCATCCGAAACCTTGGCAGGTCACCCAGGTGGTCGTTTTGTGACACTGGTTTGTTTGATGGACAGAGATGCAGATTCTGGCTTCATCAGTTAATTAGGGAGCAACTTTAAAATGTGGTCCATAATTTGGCTGCAGGTAGTCCGCGACCATCATGAAGACTGCCCATCACAGTCATGACTTGTGACAATCATAAAACAGGTCACCCACACAATTGATCTGATTTTACCAAAAAAAAAAAATTGCAGGATCTGTTAAGCAAACATTACAGGAATAAGAATAGAAATTAATTAGGAGGGGAGAGGAGAAAGGAGAGGAGAGGAGAAGAGAGGAGAGGAGAGAGAAGAATAGAATAGAATAGAATAGAATAGAATAGAATAGAATAGAATAGAATAGAATAGAATAGAATAGAATAGAATAGAATAGAATAGGAGAGAGAAGAATAGGAAAGGAGAGAGAGGAATAGAAAAGGAGAGAGAGGAATAGAAATAGAATAGAATAAGTTAGGAGATCAACCCTGACTGCTCTTTAGAAGATGAAACTCAAATACTTTGGCCACCTAATGAGAAGGAAGGACTCACATTAGGGAACGATTGAGGGCAAAAGAAGAAGGGGGTGACAGAGAACGAGGTGGCTGGATGGAGTCACTGAAGCAGTAGGCGTGAACTTAAATGGACTCCGGTGGATGATAGAGGACAGGAAGGCCTGGAGGAATGTTGTCCATGGGGTCACAATGGGTTGGACACGACTTCGCAACTAACAACAACAAGAGTAGGGTAGGGTAGAGTAAGAATAGAACAGAACAGAACAGAATTAAATTCTTTATTGGCCAAGTGTGATTGGACACACAAGACATTTGTCTCCGGGGCATAAGCACTCAGTGTACATACAAACGACAGAGTGATAGATCATAGATCATAGTTACAAGCAGTAAACATAAGATGTAACAAGGAGGAGGTATTAGGGAAGATGAGAACGATAATGTCAATACAGCCTATTACATAGGTGTATAGCTTTAGGCCTAAGGCAGTGCTATGGGAACCAATGTGTGAACCAACTGAGCTGAAGAAGCTTCTTGGATGAGAAGTCTTCAAAGAAAAACCAGAAAGTTCAGTTGCCTCTTAAAAAAGCACCTTTGGGACAATGTGAACCAGTGGTTCCCTGTGGGCATGGTTGGGTCAAAAATGACGTGTAAGTTTAGGATACAAGTAATCTTCAGCTAATGGCCACAACTGGGACCAGAACTTCCATCACTTAAGAATTGCAATAGTTAAATGAGTCATTATGAGACTGCAGCCGATTTTATAACCTTTTTGCCAAGGTCATTAAATGAATTCAGCTTCCCTCATTGGCTTTGCTTTTTGGAAGCAGGCTAGGAAGGTCACAAATGGTGATTATGTGACTCTGGGCCAGTGCAACTGTTATAAATATAGGCCAGTTATCTCATTATCTCTCTGCCGCAACCATCTCATAAGTCATTGTTTTCAGCCAATGTCATAACTTCCACGGTCTCTAAATGAATGGTTGTACGTCGAAGACTACCTGCAACTGGTAAATAACATACTTTGGCTTAAGGGGAAAGAGTTGCATGAAAATCCAGAGCTAGATAAGCTACTTATACTCTGGAGCCTTGTACAGGAGCTTGAATTTTTGTCAGTAAATTCAATTTTCCATAGTAGTTAATCCGACACTTGACCCTGAAACCTTAATAATTCCTCCTTCCCTTCCCTTCACCCCCTCCAAATTCTATTCAGATAGTGTTGCCTATACAGTATTTCTCCTTATTTATATCAGGGGTCTCCAACAGTGTTACAACCGGTTCACTCCACGCAAGCGCATTGCATTTCTGAACAGCTGAGGCACGGCAGTCTGCTCTGCAGCACCTATCAGCTGGGCTAAAAATGAAGGAATATAGGTAGGTGTAGCTCAGGGATGGGCGGGAGGGCCCACTTGACGGTCGCCCGAACCGGGGTGAACCAGTAGAAACCCACCACTGGTCTCCAACCTTGGCAACTTTAAGCCTGGCAGACTTCAATTTCCAGAATCCCCCAGCCAGCAGCTGGCTGGGGAATTCTGGGAGTTGAAGTCCGCCAGGCTTAAAGTTGCCAAGGTTATGGAGACCCCTGATTTATATGACCGTCTGTGAAGGGACGTTGGTCTTACCGTGATACGTCCTTTCTCAATTTGCCTTCTTTCCTTCTCCATTGCTTCACACCATGAGGCACCTTTCTATGCCAGATCTGACCATGACTGAATACATCTTTCCCAGAATTCCCTGTGAAAGCAAACTGAGAATTCTGGGTATTATAACATTTAAAGTGAATACATCTAGGAGACACCGAGTAAGGCAGGGGTATCCAAACTTGGCCCCTTGAAGAGTGGTGGACTTCAATTCCCAGAATTCCCCAACCAGCGTGAGCTATAAATATGAGCAAGTTGCTGGCTGGGGAATTCTGGGAGTTGAAGTCCACCACTCTTCAAGGGGCCAAGTTTGGACATCCCTGAAGTAAGGAAAGAAAACACAGATAGTCCTCAATATATGAGCGCAATTGAGCCCAAATTTCTGTTGCTAAGCAAAACAGTTGTTAGGTGAGTTTTGCCCCATTTTGCAACCTTTCATGCCACAGTTATTAAGTGAATCACTGCAATTGTTAAATTAGAAACATGGTAAAACCTGGCTTCCTCGTTGACTTTGCTTGTCAGAAGTTTGGAAAAAGTGATTGCATGACCCTAGGACACTTCAGCCGTCCTAAACACAAGCCAATTGTCACGGTCCAAATTTGGATCACATGACTATGGGATCCTGCAATTGTCATAAGTGTGAAAGGCGATCATAAGTCCCTTTTTTTTTTGCAACTTTGAATTGTCACTAAATGAAGAGTTGCAAATAGAGGACTACCTGTAGATCAATGAGTAAAAGAGTACATTCATAAGATTATGTTGAATTTATGTTTTACTGATAAAGAAATAAAGGGAGACTCTGAGCTTGTCGATCGAAAGGTCGGCAGTTCAGCGGTTCGAATCCCTAGTGCCACATAACGGGGTGCGCTCCTTTTACTTGTCCCAGCTTCTGCCAACCTAGCAGTTCGAAAGCATGTAAAAAATGCAAGTAGAAAAAATAAGGATCACCTTTGGTGGGAAGGTAACAGCGTTCCGTGCGCCTTTGGCATTGAGTCATGCCGGCCACATGACCACGGAGACGGCTTCGGACAGCGTTGGTTCTTCAGCTTTGAAACGGAGATGAGCACCACCCCCTAGAGTCGGGAACAACTAGCACATATGTGCGAGGGGACCTTTTATCTTTAGTATAGATCTATTTCAAGCTATTTAGCTCTCATCAGCTAGCCATACGCTTCTGGGATTGGAATCTGGGCTATTTGCATATTAGTAGATGAATTAACCTCTAAGCCACAGTGTTGGCTATACCAGGGGAAAGATTAAGTGGTTTTTTGCCAGGACAACTTGGTCTACCCCAATTATGGGATGGAACATACTGCTTCCACTTTCGCCTTTCAGCCCCAATCCAGGAGTCTTCACAGACAGTCGCTTTGGTGACAAACTATTTTTGTGTTGAATTTATGTTTTACCGACAAAGAAATAAAGGGAGACTAGTATAGATCTATTTCAAGCTATTTAGCTCTCATCAACTTAGCCATAGCCTTCTGGGATTCGAACCTGGGCTACTTGCATATTAAGTAGATGTGTTAACCTCTAAGCCATTCATGCTTCAAACGATTAAAAACGCATCAATACCATGTTAATCTGCATGGGGGAGAAGGAAGGTTGCAGATGATAGGAAAAGGAAATGCTTAACATTAGCTTTGCACCCTGCTTTTGGGTGGCAGCCATCAGCCATTTTTCTTGAATTACTTATAAATAAATCAACTGTAGTAGAAGAAAAGCATGTAGGCAAAGCTTTAAGGTTAGCTATTGTAAATTGGTGGTAAGAGAGGTTCAGGAAGTCCAACTTTTCCCCCTGGGCAGAAGTCAAATGCGCGTATAAATTAGATAAACACTACAAACTACTACTTTAGTAAGAACCCAAATAGATTTGTAACTTTATCTGTGAATGGTGCATAATTGACTCTGCTCTCTGCGTCAGCTTTTTTATATCCGACATTGATGGATTGACTTTCTGGTGAAGGAAGTAAATACCAAAGGAATAGTAGAAGATGGAAGGAAGCTGAAGGAGAGCCCTCTGACTCTTTTGCATTAAGACCCCACTGGGAATATTGCATCCAGTTTTGCTCACCACAGTGTAAAAAAGATGTGGAGACTCTAGAAAGGGTTCAGAGAGGATCAACAAAGATGATTAGGGGACTGGAGGCTAAAACATATGAAGAATGGTTGCTGGAATTGGGTATGTCTAGGTGAGGGGTCTGCAAACTTGGCTCTTTTAAGACTTGTGGACTTCAACTCTGGGAGTTGAAGTCCACAAGTCTTAAAAGAGCCAAATTTGCAGACTCCTGGACTAGATTAATGAAAAGAAGGATGAGGGGTGACATGATAGCAGGGTCCTGATATCTCAGGGGTTGCCACAAAGAAGAGATAATCAACCAATTCTCCAAAGCTCCTGAAGACAAAACAGGAAGCAGTGGATGGAAACTAAGCAAGGAGAGAAGAAACCTAGAACTAAGCAGAAATTTCCTGACAGTGAGAACAATTAATTAGTGGACTTCAGAAGATATGGGTGCTCTAACACTGGAGGTTTTCAAGAAGAAACTGGACAGCCATTTGTCTGAAATGGGGTAGGATTTTCCTGCTTGAGCAGGGGGTTGGACTAGAAGACCTCCAAGGTCCCTTCCGATCCTGCTATTCTTCTACTGTGTTTTCCAAGTGCCCTTGTTAACTTGGAACAGTTGTAAGTCGAGAACTACCTGTAAAGCCATTAGGTTTGATCAAATCCCGAAAAGTGAGCTACCGTAGAGTTTGGTCCCCGCTAGCAAAATGCTTCTTGTTGTGACTATTGATGATGCAGTTTTGCTGGACGGAAGGGCAGAAGCTTCTTCCAGACGTCCTAATATATTGCTGAATAACCTTACTGATGTTCATTTTTCCTGCCCTTTGGAGGTCTGGATATGGTTGTTGATCTCAGCAGCTAAGAAAGGTCAACTTGGGTGGCGAAGCACCTGGAAAGTTGGGGGGGGTGGAACCCAATTTGGAAGAAAGCTAAAGCCAACTGTTTATATAACGCTGTCCAGAAAACTGCATGGATGCAATCACCAAGAATCAAGTTCTATTTAAGAACATCTTTACCTTGTGTGGCCTTTTGGACTGAACTATCTAAAGGGGTGGTGTGCTGTTAAAAACGCAGGGGCGGGGAGGGGGGAACTCACATACATCAGATTGAGTCTCCTGTAGCAAAATTACTTTTTTTGAGCATAAAAGCAATAAATGCGATCAAGGCTGAGAAGTGATGAGAACCCAAAGAAAAGGAGGGCATTAAGGAGACAACCTGACTTGGTCTGTACCAGGGGTAAAATCCAGCAGGTTCTGACAGGTTCTGGAGAACCGGTAGGGGAAATTTTGAGTAGTCTGGCAGATACCATCTCTGGCTGGCCCCTCAGTGGGGTGGGAATGGAGATTTTGTAGTATCCTTCCCCAGGAGTGGGGTGGGAATGGAGATTTTGTAGTATCCTTCCCCAGGAGTGGGGTGGGAGTGGAGATTTTGTAGTATCCTTCCCCAGGAGTGGGGTGGGAATGGGAATTTTGTAGTATCCTTCCCCTGGAGTAGGGTGGGAATGGGAATTTTGTAGTATCCTTCCCCTGGAGTGGGGTGGGAATGGGAATTGTGTAGTATCCTTCCCCTGGAGTGGGATGGGAATGGGTATTTTGCAGTATCCCTCCCCTGCCACGCCCACCGAGCCACACCCACAGAACCGGTAGTAAAAAAAAAAATTGAATTTCACCCACTGTCTGCACCACAAGCAAACTTAGTTTGATGGGTAATTTCCATGCATTTGAAGGAGATCAGGGAGGGAAGGGACATCTTCCTTCCAAATTTTTCAACCATATCGGCGGAAACCCTATTTATTATTTATCCACTGACTTACTGACCCCTTCCTTGGAAGAAGTGGACAGAGGCTGGAATCTCAAGCTTTCGAGAACAAGGGAAACCCTTCGTTTTTCATCATTTTATTTTTTTAAAAAAAAGGTGGGGAGGGAAGTCTTGGCCACTAATCTTTCTCTAACCTCATAAGGATGCATATTTTTCCTCCTCCCTTCCTCTGCCAGCTGGGCCCAGGCCTGCGAAGGGAAGTCAGAAACATTCTCTTTCAATAACAGTGTCAGTGACCTCTAAGTAACTGTCTTTCTGGGAAATCCAGTTTGCTGATTATTTGGAAATATTTTTTCCCACCCACAGTTTTTGGAGAACTGCTTGTGTCAGAAAACAGAATGGACTCATGAAAGTTTATATGCATGCATACATACATATCAGGGGTGAAATGCTCCCGGTGCGGACCCAATCGCCCGATCCGGTAGCGATGGTGGGTGGTCTGGAGAACCGGTAGCAAAAAAACCCTACCCCCCCATACCCAGCTGAGCTGCACAATCATCAGAGGTTTTTTTTCTTTCTTTTAAAAGCATTTTTTCTTCGGCCAAAAAAATGCTTTTAAAAAGAAAAAAAGCCTCTGATGATCGTGCGGCTCAGCTGGGATCCTCAGAGGCTTTTAAAAGCATTTTTTCTACAACCTCTTCGGCCGAAGAGGTTGTAGAAAAAATGCTTTTAAAAGGCTCTGAGGATCCCAGCTGAGTTGTCTGATCGTCAGAGGCTTTTTTTCCTTTTAAAGGCAAAAAAAAATGCTTTTAAAAGAAAAGAAAAGCCTCTGACGAGCTGAGTTGCCTGGGAAATGTAAGGGGCCAGCCTGCATCGCTTCTGCCCGGTCTACCCAATGCGGCTTCGGGCCAGTTTACCCAATGCGAAGAGGAAAGATCAGGTCAGCGTGGCTTTAGCTTGGTCTACCCAATTCAAAGAGAAAGCATGCCAGCAGTTTGGGGAGTGGCGTCAAACTGGCCACGCCCACCCAGTTGGCCACACCCACCCAGCTGGCCATGCCCGCCCAGCCCCCCCGAGGTCAATCACAGCCCTGATGCGGCCCTCAATGAAATTGAATTTGATACCCCTGATCTAGATTCTAGAACAGGGGTATCCAAACTTGGCCCTTTGGAGAGTGGTGGACTTCAACTCCCAGAATTCCCCAGCCAGCATGAGCTATAAATTTAAGCAAGTTGCTAGTTGGAGAATTCTGGGAGTTGAAGTCCACCACTCTTCAAGGGGCCAAGTTTGGACATCCCTGTTCTAGAACAAGGCTCTCCAAAATTTAAGACTTGTGGACTTCTACTCCCAGAATTCCTCAGCCAGCATACTGAGTATGTCTGGGAGTTGACGTCTCTAGGTCAGAGGTCTCCAACCTTGGCCACTTTAAGACTTGTGGACTTCAGCTCCCAGACATACTCAGTTGGCTGGCTGAGGAATTCTGCGAGTTGAAGTCCACGAGTCTTAAAGTGACCAAGGTTGGAGACTCCTGCTGTAGGTCTTAAAATTGCCAAGTTTGAAGAGCCCTGATCTAGGAAGAGTGGACCTGCCACTGTAATGTGCTGAAGATGGGCCTGTCTTTGAAGCTGACCTTGAAACTTCAGCTGAGGCAGAACTGAGCCACTGTCAATTCATGGAACCAGCTCCCATTACATCACTCATACCTATTGGAATTGCACAAAAGACCAAAATGGCTTAGAACCAGGTTAATTTGAAGAATTGCTCGAAGCCCTATAAACCAGGGGTCTTCAATCTTAGTGACTTTAAGGTTTGTGGACTTCAACTCCCAGAGTTCCTCAGCCAGCTTTGCTGTTGTTAGTTGTTAAGCTTTGCTGGCTGAGGAACTCTGGGAGTTGAAGTCCACAAACCTTAAAGTTACTAAGGTTGGAGACCCCTGCTATAAACCAATCTGTGTTTTAATATTGGCTGAGAATTGGGTGGTTGCTTGCTTCCATATTGCCAAATCTGTCGACAGTAGGAAGGAAAACTCCTTCAGCAGTCGTTCTTATTTTGTGCTTTCCCTTCCCAATGAGCATTTATCCAGTCTGCTACATTTAAACTGTAGCTGTTTTTAGCTGAGCATGGAACATATTAAAATATACCTGGATTTATTTGCAGCTCTTTATGATTGTGATGATATTATTCTCTTCTTGGGTGATTCGTATTCTGTAACCCAGCTTGGAAAGACTTGAGTTCTAGAATTACAGTTAAGAAATGGATTAACTAAAAGCATTCTTACTGAGAGAGAATGAGAGGAATCTAAACTTCAGGGCTTAATTTAAAATGTATTCTTTTACCATGCAGCAGAAAAGGACTATATATACCTATGGTTCTTATCCTATCTATTAATCTTTATTAAATAGATAGAAAATAAAATTCTTTATTGGCCAAGTGTGATTGGACAGACATGGAATTTGTCTTTGGTGCATACGCTCTCAGTGTACATAAAAAGAAAAGATATGTTTGTCAAGAATCATAAGGTACAACACTTAATGATAGTCATAGGGTACAAATAAGCAATTGAATCATACTAGGAAACAATCAATATAAATAGTAAGGATACAGCAATAAGTTACAGTCATAAGTGGGAGGAGATTTTTATTTATTTATTTTTATTTAATTTTTTCATAACAATATACACAAGCATAACAAGCATAACACAAAAGATTATATAATATATAAACATATATATGAGGAGAAACAAGTAGTATAAGCATATATATATATATATATATATAGGGGAAGAGACAATAGGACAGGAACGGTAGGCACATTTGTGCTCTTATGCACGCCCCTTAGAGTCCTCTTAGGAATGTGGTGAGGTCAACAGTGGATAGATTTTTAATAAAACTTTTGGGGTTATGAGAAGAGACCGCAAAGTCAGGTAATGCATTCCAAGCATAGATAATTCTGTTAAAGAAATCGTGTTTTCTGCAATCTAAACTGGTGCGGTTGACATTAAGTTTAAATCTGTTGGTAGCTCTTGTGTTATTGTAGTTGAAACTGAAGTAGTCATTGGCAGGAAGGACATTACAATGGATGATTCTATGAGCTAAACCCAGGTCCTGTCGAAGGTGACGAAGTTCCAAGTTTTCTAGACCCAGGATATCAAGTCTGGTGGAATAAGGTATTTTAGATGGGTAATAGGAATTATGAGAAGATTAATAGTAATAGTAATGCAGACTTAGTGAATAGTTTGACAGTGTTGAGGGAATTATTTGTTTAGCAGAGTGATGGCATTCGGGAAAAAACTGTTCTTGTGTCTAGTTTTTCTGGTGTGCAGTGCCCTGTAGCGTCATTTTGAGTATAGGAATTGAAACAATTTATGTCCAGGATGTGAGGGGTCTGTAAATATTTTCACAGCCCTCTTTTTGACTCGTGCAGTATACAGGTCCTCAGTGGAAGGCAGGTTGGTAGCCATTGTTTTTTCTGCAATTCTAATTGTCCTCTGAAGTCTGTGTCTGTCTTGTTGGGTTGCAGAACCAAACCACTAATTAATCTTTATTAGTTGTTAGGACAATCTTTAACCACTACATCCAGAGGTCTAATTTTGAAGAACTGTTGCAAAACGGGATAAATGGTGGAGACATATATGTATGAGTTTCTAAGGAGCATATGATTGGTGTTGAGATAAGTATGTTGCTCTGATTATAGGATGATTTGGTGCAAATCAAGAGGTTCTATTTTTATTTTATTTTTATTTTATTTATTGGATTTATAAACCGCCCTTCTCCCGAAGGACTCAGGGCGGTGTACAGCCAGGATAAAAAAGAACAATATACAGTTAAAATACAATTAAAAAACTTATTATACAGTATGGCCGAAATAATTAAGAATTATGAATCTAAAAACCCCAATTAAAACTAGAGAGAAAATTTAAAATTTAAAATTCAACAATTTAAGAAAGCCCCGCACGAACAAACAAATATGTTTTCAGTTCTCTTTAGGTATTATCTCAGTGTCATAGCTGGTGATCTTAGATATTCCGTCTTGAATAATTGTTTTGCAATAGACGCAGTCTTCAACTTATGACCACAATTGGGGCCCAAATGTTCATGGCTAAGTAAGGTAGTTGTTAAGTGAGTCAAGTCTGATTTTATCTTTTTTGCTACAATGGTTAATGTCATGCAGTCATTAAACAAATCCATCTTCTCCCATTGATTTTGCCTGTTGGAAGCCATTTGTGAAGGTTGCAAATTGCGATGACATGACCCAGGAAAAATGCTGCAGTTATTATATATATATATCAGTTGTCAATTGTCCAAATTTTAATCATGTGACTTTGGGAGGGGGGATAAGTTGTAAGTCACTTTTTTCCCTGCCATTATAACTTTGAACGTTTGCTAAAGTAAGGGTTGTGAGAATTCCTATTTGTAGCCTACAATATGCAGCTAGCTAGTTAATGGGCCTTTGGTGGCTCAGACTGCTAAGACAGTCTGTTATTAACACAGCTGCTTGCAATTACTGCAAGTTCAAGTCCCACCAAGCCCAAGGTTGACTCAGCCTTCCATCCTTTATAAGATAGGTAAAATGAGGACCCAGATTGTTAGGGGCAATAAGTTGACTTTGTATATAATATACAAATGGATGAAGACTATTGCTTAACATAGTGTAAGCCGCCCTGAGTCTTCGGAGAAGGGCGGGATATAAATGCAAATTTTAAAAAAAATGTACGGAGAGCAAAAGAGATTTCTTACGCCCACTTGTTAAATGCTAATTTGTGAATTTATATTCATTGCTAGACAAATTTCACCCAGAATTCAACAGCAAGACAGAATCATTGTTTCTCTGGGTTTGTGCATGCGTATTTGGATTCCTTCGGTCTCCTGGCACATCAATTAACTATCCTTGAACACAGTGATGCCCAGATGCTGTCTGGAAAAAAACAGATACCCAGCTAAGTGCCCGTTACCTCTTTCTTTTGCAGATGATGAAGTTTGCTTGGGATAACTACAAGCAGTTCGCTCTGGGGAAAAATGAACTGAGACCTCTCACGAGAAACGGACATATCGGGAACATGTTTGGTGAGTTGAACTTTAATGTTGCTGAAATGAGCCCAGTGGCTTTCCTAAATGCTTAGCAACAGGCAGTCAGACCAGAATACATATTTTGAAGAGTGACTAAGTACATGGTGGATTCATTCTTCCTTCCTTCAGAACAGATATATAAGTATAAGACAACTGGCTGAGCAACTAGTTCTACCAAGACACAACGCAACTTGATTCTACAGACCCTTGATTGGCTGGTCCTTCAAATAGCTTTGAAACTGCCACCTTCAACCCAATGTATTTCAGCTGAATCAGTGGTGAAATTCAGCCGGTTCTATCTGGCTTGGGCAAACCGGTAGCGCCAGCAGCAGGAAGCTCCGCCCACCTGCCCAGATGTCTTCACATCCTGTTTTTGACCCTCTGCGCATGCGCAGAAGGCTCTGCGCATGCGTGGAGGAGGCGCACACGCTCACATTTGCGAACCGGTAGCGAAGGTAAGTCAATTTCACCCCTGAGCTGAATGGTACCATCACAATCTCGGTCCTCAAGGCTTCTCGGGTGGCAGAAAAAAACATAGGTTCTCAAAAACAGCCTAGGTCATTGGAAGGGATGTAAGCTATATACGACAGGAGGAGAATAAGAATACAGTGGTACCAGTGGTGAAATCCAAATTTTTTTACTACCAGTTCTGTGGGCGTGGCTTGGTGGGCGTGGTGTGGCTTAATGGGCATGGCAGGGGAAGGATACTGCAAAATGTTCATTCCCACCCCACTCCTGGGTAAAAGATACTGCAAAATCTCCATTCCCAACCCACTCAGGGGCCAGCCAGAGGTGGTATTTGCCAGTTCTCTGAACTACTCAAAATTTCCCCTACCGGTTCTCCAGAACCTGTCAGAACCTGTCGGTCATTAGGGAGATCATATTAGTGGTCCGCGGAATTTCAAATTATGAATTTAGTGGTCCCTGAAGTCTGAAAGGTTGGTGACCCTTGCCACACAGTGAAGGAAGTTTCCAGCATACAAAAATGGCTCCCCTAAAATTTGGGAGCAAAATAACCTGTTTTCGACCAGCATAAGTTTTCTTTTTCTCCCCAGTTAAGGATGTAAATAAAATTATGAATTTACTGGTCCCTGAGGTCTGAAAGGTTGGTGACCCTTGGTTTAAGGTATTGAGAATCTCAGGGAGCTGAAGGCTAGTTTGGGCACTTGAGGGTAGGTAGCAAAAGAGATCACATCTCAGTCGTTTCATTTATACCTTGATAGGCTCATCCCACCTCTAAAATTTCAAAGCAACAGGTATAATAATAAAAAAAAATGCATCAAACTGAGAGGCAGCAAGTTGATAAAAAAATCAAATGGCACTACCGTGCTCAGCTCTATAAATATTTTTGAATGAAACTGATTAAATGCCGCTCTTACAGTCAGGTTTCTAAGCAGTCTGCAACAGGAGAAGAGCTAGAATAGTTGAGTTTCAGAGATTGGAGTCAGTGGGTGGTTTTACTCCCTATCTCCACTCGCCCAACTAAGCCCCCAGCCACATTACATAAAGCTTTCGAAGGCCCTCTCAATTCAGATGCAATTTGCCAGATTTAAAAGAGGCGACTGATGGGGAAACTTAAGCCCAAAGCTGTTATTTGTCCAGAACGAGCTGCTGGTTATGGAAGGTGGGAGGTGACTCTTGAGAAATACTGACTACGGGGATCAATATTCAAGGCTTTTGCCCTCAGTGCCGGGTTGGTTTGGATAATTTTCCCCTTAGCAGGCTGCCGTGTTTTGGGTAGCTCAAATTCTTAACCCTGCTTAGAGCTAGCAAGCTTCCTCCCTCGATAAACCTCGCTTCTGTTCTTTTGTCAGCGTAGCTCCTACCTTGCCAGTTTTTAATTTAAACATTCAGTATTATGCCTGATCTAAACAGGCAAGACTGAAAACATCACAGTTGTGCCAATCTGGACACAGTTATTTAAGCAGGGTTTTGGACCGTTGCCATATGGCAAACCTGATGATTGCTAACAGCGTTGCTGGGCCGCCATATGTAGCTGGATGCCTGCCTGTTATGTCTAATTAAAGCTGGATAGACAGTCTTGTAAGTTTATCAGCTGATAGGACAATTAGTTGCCTTTGAAGCTTAGTTGTTCTTATTCAACCTGTAGCATCCTTTCTGAATTAACCCATCAGAAAAATATTGGGCCAGCAGCAGGCCTGTTGTGGCTCTTTTGTGACAGGTAGGAGACAACAAAGCAGCTCGTATTTGTGTGTGCGATGATGATGGCGATGCATCTTGTGTTGCCTGAATTATCATGATGGATAATCAGGTGTCTGGGGATAGCATTATCTGCAGCTCATTTTGTTAAGAGCTTTGGAGCGGCATTTGAAATTGAATATATGATCTTAATGGGTTCTTTGGAAGACTTGGCTAGTCTTCTCTTCTCTTCTCTTCTCTTCTCTTCCCTTCCCTTCCCTTCCCTTCCCTTCCCTTCCCTTCCCTTCCCTTCCCTTCTCTTCTTTTATTGAGATGATCCTGGAGTTTGTTACCAGGAAAATCTCTTTTGACCTCTAGGATATGCAGTGTGATGAGTCCTTTTTTTTTTTTAAATATAAAACTCATTGGAAAAAACAATGCAGATAATTGTGGATGCTTCTCAGTTTGTATGCAGAAGACATTCATTTCTGCATGGCTTAGTAAATAGAGCCAGGAGCTTTGCGATCCCTTTGCAAACATCAGTTAGATGAGATGTTTCAGAAGTCAGTTGCGGTGGGTGTGGGGTGTTTTGGAACCAATCTTATGCAAATATATATTGTAAGACGTGTTTCAGAATGCCATTTTTAATGCTGAAATCTCTGAGAGCTACCTCTTGCCCCAGCCTGATACTAACTCTTTTGAGCTCCGACATTTCCTGGCATGAGTCCATTCTACCTGCTGAACTGATTGTTTAAATGCTCTTTTGCTGTTCCCTTCAGATTCTGACATTAGATAAGGTGGGAAGAGAGCAAGATGGGTGGGGGCCTACATTTGACAAATAAATAAATGGAACATCCTTTGTGGCTGTTGTTGGGGTCATGGAATAACTCGTATGCCATCTGATTTCCATACTCGCGCACTGTTGGCGGTTTTTGTTATTTGCTTTGGCAATGTTTAAGTTTTGTTATTGTTACCTTTTTTATTGGACCTTTTTCTTTTTTTTGTACTTCCTTTGAAGATCGGGAAGCTCAGATTTGAACATTAATACCACAGGGCTACCCAAGCAGATTGTGCTGGTTTTTGGATGGTTAGGGGAAACAAACTCAGAAATACGACAACTGAATTCTCACCAAAAATGCATCTCATGCCCTAAACCAGTGTTTTTCAACTTGCCACCTATAAAATGGGTAGACTTAAGCATGCTGATTGGGGAATTTGGGGAGTTGAGGTCCGCACGTTTTAAAGTTGTCAAGTTTGAAAAATTCTGCCCTAAGTTGTTCAGCACAGAACCTCTTGCTTGTGTTTGTCTTCCTTAATGTCATATCTGTCTCCATTGATTCCAAGATCGTGTATGGTAGTTATTCAACATTTTGATGCCTGGATCTTTGTATGAGAGAGGGAGGGAGGGAGGGAGGGAGGAAGGAATAATGGATAGATGGGTGGGTGGATGGATAGCAATAGTACTTGGACTTATATACCTTGGTGCTTCAAGCCCTCTCGAAGCAGTTTACAGAGTCAGCCTCTTGCCCCCAACAATCTGGGTCCTCATTTTACCCACCTCGGAAGGATGGAAGGCTGAGTCAACCTTGAGCTGGTGAGGATCGAACTGCTGGCAGTCAGCAAAATGAGCCTGCAATACTGCATTCTAACCATTGCACCACCACAGCTAAGAAGGAAGGAAGGAAGGAAGGAAGGAAGGAAGGAAGGAAGGAAGGAAGGAAGGAAGGAAGGATTTAGACTTATATACTGCTTCATAGTGCTTCACAGCTCTCTGTAATGGGATTACAGTGTCAGCCTATGGCCCCCAACAATCTGCGCCTTCATTTTACCAACCGCAGAAGGATGAAAGTCTGAGTCAACCTTGAGCCTGTGAGAATCGAACTGCTGGCAATCAGCAAAATCAGCCTGCCGTACTGTATTCTAACCACTTTGCCAACCACGGCTCTTAGATGGATGGGTGCCTACCTTCAAGTTGTATGGATAGATAGAGGATGGAAGGATAGATAGGTGGACAGATGGACGGATGGAGATAGGTTGATGCATGAATAGATGGTGGATGGAGGATCAGATGGATATCTTATTCCAGTGATTACATTTTGAATGTCTGCGATAGGTTCGCTGAGCACACGTTCTCTTCTTCACTGTTGATGTGAACTATTGCTTTTGGACAACTTGAGGCTCTTGCTGCAGATGCCCAGCCAAATGTTCCCTGGCAAACAACGCTTTGCTTTTTTTTTTTTTCAGATTGCTTTTTTCTTGGCACCCAAATTCAGCCTTCAGCACTAGCTCATTAATAGAGCAGAAAGAAGTAATAGTCCCACATCCCATGGTTGGCAGTTAAATTCCTCTCCTTTTTTCCCCCCCATCAACAGAAAGCAACTTTCCCTAGAGCATCTTGGAGCCTGTACAAATTTAGGCACTTGTCTCTTCGAGAGAATCCTGCTAAAGGCATCTGCTTCCTTGCCTTCCCCCAATGCCTTGACCTTCCCGTGGTAGCCCATTGGCTACTTTATCACAATAGGAAGCAGCCGTAGAGATTAAGGAACAGGCCTACTATCAGTGGAACCAGCTAGAGACATTCTTCACCAAGAAGCCACCCAGTGGCTTAAAACCACAGCGAGCTTCTTAAAATACCTTTGTGGGCCCTGGACTCCTGTTGAAATCATTAATAGACCCGACTACGGTCATTTGAAGTTGGCTATTTTATCTGCAGAGCCAGTTTGGTGTAGTGGTTAAGGTATCAGGCTTAAAACCAGGAGACTGTGGGTTCTAGTCCTGGGTGACCTTGAGCCAGTCACTCTCTCTCGGCCCTAGGAGGAAGGGAGCAACGACGCACCATTTCTGAAAAACACAGGCGAGGAAACCATAGGGACTAGTCCAAGCAGTCATCAAAAGTCAAAACTAACTCAAAGATACATGCATACAACAAAATACCTGGAAGATGTTGGTTGCTATTCTCACTCTTGGAGATGGGGCTGCTTCTGGTGGCCAGCATTCGTTGATTGGCCGCATCGCTGACTTTCATTATTCATGGCAGAAGTCCTCACTTTATTTCCCTCAAGTGTTTCATCAATGCATGCTGTTTTCATAAAACGTGGCCCTCCTGAGATGCATTTTTGCCAGCAGAGGCACCGTGGGACAGTCCTTTGCTGTTTCTAGGGCAGTCCCCTGGGACAGATCTAAGCACCCTGCGGGCCAGATCCAGCCCCTGGGCCTTGACTTTGATATCCATACCTTAGCTTTCACCCCCATCCTTGAGTTGTCACTAGATTCCTGCTTGTGAGTCATTTTTCTCCCTTCAGTACTAAACGCCTGTTCTTCCTCAACTCCCTTACACAATAGCTTTAGAAAAAGGTGCGGGTGGGTAGTGTAAACCGTTTTGGTACTTTCCTTCCAGGAGGAACTGAAACTGCGCAGAGGAGCCTCCTTGCAGCTGTTTCTCTGTAGGAAGGAAGAGAACTATTTTCAACTCAGTTTGCGTGACTGCAAAACCTTCAGAAGTGCATCTTTCTGGCCAGGTGCAAGAATCCAGGTGCCAGGATGCAGTTCCAAAGTGCTGCAAGTTTATTCCATGGATGCTACCTATGGACAAGAATCTGATCGACTAATGGTCGAGGCAAATTGGCGCCCGATAAATGTCAACAGACTTCAGGGTGGGGGGCTGGACTTAACAATAGCACTTAGACTTATATACCGCTTCACAGTGCTTTTACAGACCTCTCTAAACGGTTTACAGAGTCAGCCTATTGCCCCCAACAACAATCTGGGTCCTCATTTTACCCACCTCGGAAGGATGGAAGGCTGAGTCAACCTTGAGCCTGGTGATATTCAATCTGCCGAACTGCTGGCAGCCGGTAATTAGCAGAAGTAGGTTGCAGTACTGCACTCTAACCACTGCCTCACCGTGGCTCATAATATCTATTTTGCTGAGAGGGCTCTCTCAGTTGAGCAGTTGTCATTTTCTTCTGCTTTCTGGGTGTGTTTTTTCAATATTCAGGGCTGTCTGAGCTGAGGGTCCTTGGGGTGAAACGATGGGCAGCTTCAGGCTTTTTATAGCAATAGCAGTAGCACTTAGACTTATATACCATTTCACAGTGCTTTCCAGCCCTCTCTAAGTGGTTTACAGAGTCAACCTCTTGCCCCCAACAACAATCCGGGTCCTCATTTTACCCACCTCAGAAGGATGGGAGGCTGAGTCAACCCTGAGCCTGTGGGAGTCGAACTGCCCAACCTGCTGGCAGCCGGAAATCAGCAGAAGTAGCCTGCAGTCCTGCCCTCTAACCACTGCGCCACTTAGCTGCCAACTTGCAAAGCATCCCTGGCCTGCTCTCGAGTTGCCATAGGCCCGTGATGGTGAACCTATGGCATGTGTGCCACAGGTGACATGGAGCCATATCTGTGGGCACGTGAGTGTTGCCCTAGCTCAGCTCCAGTGCGTATATGTGTGCGCCAGCCGGCTAATGTTTGGGCCTTCCGGGCCCACCGGAAGTCAGAAAACAGACTGTTTCCGGCCTCCGGAGGGCCTCCCAGGGGGTGGGAAAGGTTGTTTTCCGCCTCCCCAGGCTCCTAAAAAGCCTCTGGAGTCTGGGGAAGGCAAAAAATGGGCCTACTGGGCCCACCGTGCCATTATGTGCCAAAAGTGGGGGGAGCGCAGGGGGGGTCGCACACGCATGTGGGGGGGGCAGGCAGCTTGAATTATGGGTGTGGGCACATGCACACGTAACCCCCCGTGCTTCCCCCCCACCCCCGCTTTTGGCACGATACGGCAAGAAGGTTAGCCATCACTGCTATAGGCCCTTCTGAGCTCTGTTTTCACTGGCAGGGGGTTGCAAGAGGCCGACCCAGCTGAAAACAGAGCTTAGGAGCCTGTTTTCATGGGCAGAGGCACCGTGGGCCGATCCTTTGCTCTTTCCAGGGCGGCCCTGTGGGCCGAAACTGAGTCCCTCGGGAGAAGGGCGGTATAAAAATCGAATAAACAATAATAAAATAATAATAATAACTAAGCACCTCGCCGGCCGGATCTGGCCCCCCAAGCCTTGAGTTTGACACTCTGGGTCTAGACAGTCATGTATCTGAAATGATATAGGTTTTCCTGCATGAGCAGCGGGCTGGACTAGAAGCCCTCCCTAGGTCCCTTCCAGCTCATTCATTCATTGCTTAGATAGCTAGGAGGCTTCTCCGTCTGACGTGGTGAGCTCCAATGGGATAGTATTTGGCCACCAGCCCATTGGGGGGGAGGGGAGGGCTCTGAAAATGCAATTTGAGAGAGAACATAAACGGCAACGACTCCGTGTGGAACCATCAGGGTAAGAGAAAGCTGCTAGACCAGCAAAGAAGCCCCTTGAAAGTACTTGGGTGGATGTTATTGGGTGTTTGGAGAAATAGATTATTTGTTCTTCTGACAATAGAGAGGGAGCGTTGTTTTTTTTTAAATGATGGATCCCTTGCACTTCATCAAGGGCTGATTTAAAACGTCCTGTCAGTCTCCAAAAACCAAGGAAGAAGTTCTGTCAAAGAATTCCTTTTATTGCTCCTCACCTATAGACAGAAATACTGCCAAACTAAAGCAACTCCTTGCGTCGTTAAAGATATAAGATACAATCTCAGTTGGTCCTTTGGACCAAAGGTTTATTCTTCCAAGCTTTGGGGCTTGTGCTGGAGCCCATCTTGTCACTTTCCAAAATATGTGCACTAGGGCAGGAATCTCCAACCTTGGCAACTTTAAGACTTGTGGACTTCAACTCCCAGAATTCCTCAGCCAGCTAAGCTGCCTTAAGCTTAGCTAAACTGGCTGACGAATTCTGGGAGTTGAAGTCCACAAGTCTTAAAGTTGCCAAGGTTGGAGACCCCTGCACTAGGGTGTTCTACCAGGGGTGAAATGCAGTGGTGGGTTTCAAAAATTTTTACTACCAGTTCTGTGGGTGTGGCTTGGTGTGCATGGTATGGTGGGCATGGCAGGGGAAGGATACTGTAAAATCTCCATTCCCACCCCAATCCAGGGGAAGGTTACTACAAAATCCCCATTTCCTCCCGATCAGCTGGGATTTGGGAGGCAGAGAATGGATGGGGGGGGTGGGCAGTCAGAATTTTTACTACCGGTTCTCTAAACTACTCAAAATTTCCACTACCGGTTCTCCAGAACTGATCAGAACCTGCTGAAACCCACCTCTGGTGAAATGCTACCGGTTTGCTCTGGTTTGGGTGAACCCATAGTGGCAGTGATGCATGGTTCAGCAAACTAGTAGTGGCGGCAGCGCAAAGCTCCACCCACCTGCCCGGACATTGTTACTTCCTGGTTTTAACCAAGAAGTAACCTGTTTTTGATTCTCTGCGCATGTGTAGAGGGTCTAAAATCAAACGTGAAAATGGCACGTGTGTGCGCGCACTTCCGAACCGGTAGAAAGTAAGTAGATTTCACGTTACGCATTGCATTGATATGATTCCTGGTTGTGTGTAACTATAGGTTGTTAATTAGGATGTTGATGTCCGGCTATTAAGTTATTAATTGTTGTTTCCTTGTGCCGGCATGCCCTCAGCACCTAAGTACCTGATAGGCAGATAGTAAATTAACTATTAACTGACAGGGGGCCCGTTTCCCAGGCTTCAGTCATTTCCCTGGATAGTTTTGTCCCTGCTCTGCCGACAATCATAGTAGCTGTGAAATTGAATGCATCTCTTTATTAAAGAGATACTCTGAGAATTGCTAGAGAGGAGTTCTCTTAACTCACTGCCTCCCAGCCAGACTATCTAAGCTTTGATGTCTCTTGGTGCTCTGGAATGCAGCTCCTCCTTCCTGGGAATCCATTCCAATCTCACATCCATCCTTGCTTCCTTCCCAGGACTGGGCCATTCTGACATGACAGATGAGGCCTTGGAGATTTGGGGAGGAGGGGTGTCACAGTTTTCTATAGCTAATCCTAAGGGTTTCACTGGTTCCTGTTTCACTGGTTCCGTGCCCATTCTACCTGTCCCTGTGCCAGCTCAAACACTTCCCTTTGCCCAGGTAAATTCAGCTTTTCGCTTTTCGCTGCTCCTTCTGACAATAGGGGTTGTGTGAGCCTGAACATACTAACAGTGGAAAGAATTCTCTGATCCTTCCTTCCTCCCCCTCCATCACATTGTAAGGGAGAAACACATTTATTATCTAGCCCAGCTTTTCAAGCACACCTGTCATCACAATGCCTTGCCATTATACAACAGGCTTATTATTCTGCCTGTTCCTTGTGCCTGTCATATCTACTTATTATTCTGACAAAGCGTTTTAAATCCCTTTAGCTTGGCAACATTTTATATAGCTCTGGGAAAGAAAAAGAAAAAAAAGAGCTGAATTCAGTTCTAAGGTGGTATTGGCAACATTTATCACTTAAGGTCTGGGATGTCATCGTTGGTCTTCTCTGCAGCTTTTAGGCATTAACCATTTTTCTTTTTTGTTTGCTTTCTGAGTGTACGGTGACGGTAGGGTTAGGGTTAGGGTTAGGGTTAGGGTTAGGGCTAGGATTAGGGTCAGGATGGGCATGGCCAGCTTGACATTATTCGCGTCAGGGGTGCCTGTGGCAGCCCAAGTGCTCTGCCCACAAAAATGGGCTCCCGAGCTCCGTTTTCGGCTGGGATGGCCTCCTGCAACCCTCTGCCTGTGAAAGCATGTAGCCCTGCAGAACTGCAGAAAAAATAATTGCTACCAACCTGCCTTCCACTGAGGACCTGTATACTGCACGAATCAAGAAGAGAGCCGTGAAAATATTTACAGATCCCTCACATCCAGGACATAAACTGTTTCAACTCCTACCCTCAAAATGACGCTACAGAGCACTGCACACCAGAACAACTAGACACAAGAACAGTTTCTTCTCAAGGCCATCACTCTGCTAAACAAATAATTCCTTCAACACTGTCGAACTATTTACTAAATCTGCACTACTATTAATCTTCTCATCATTCCCATCACCAATCTCTTTCCACTTGTGACTGTATGACTGTAACTTTGTTGCTGGCAATCCTTATGATTTATATTGATATATTGACCATCAATTGTGTTGTAAATGTTGTACCTTGATGAACGTATCTTTTCTTTTATGTACACCGAGAGCATATGCACCAAGACAAATTTCTTGTGTGTCCAATCACGCTTGGCCAATAAAAGAATTCTATTCTATTCTATTCTCCCAAGCTCCCGTTTTCACTGCAGAAGGTTGCAGGAGGCCGTCCCAGCCAAAAATGGAGGTTGGGAGCCTGTTTTCATGGGCAGAGGCACCATGGGCCGATCCTTTGCTCTTTCCAGGCGGCCCTGCGGGCCGGATCCTAAGCACCCCACAGGCTAAGGCGGTATCAGCAACATTTATCACTTAAGGTCTGGGATGTCATTGTTGGTCTTCTCTGCAGCTTTTAGGCGTTAACCGTTTTTCTTTTTGTTTTCTTTCTGAGTGTACGGTGACGGTAGGGTTAGGGTTAGGGTTAGGGTTAGGGTTAGGGCTAGGATTAGGGTCAGGATGGGCATGGCCAGCTTGACATTATTCGCGTCAGGGGTGCCTGTGGCAGCCCAAGTGCTCTGCCCACAAAAATGGGCTCCCGAGCTCCGTTTTCGGCTGGGATGGCCTCCTGCAACCCTCTGCCTGTGAAAGCATGTAGCCCTGCAGAACTGCAGAAAAAATAATTGCTACCAACCTGCCTTCCACTGAGGACCTGTATACTGCACGAATCAAGAAGAGAGCCGTGAAAATATTTACAGATCCCTCACATCCAGGACATAAACTGTTTCAACTCCTACCCTCAAAATGACGCTACAGAGCACTGCACACCAGAACAACTAGACACAAGAACAGTTTTTTCTCGAAGGCCATCACTCTGCTAAACAAATAATTCCTTCAACACTGTCGAACTATTTACTAAATCTGCACTACTATTAATCTTCTCATCATTCCCATCACCAATCTCTTTCCACTTGTGACTGTATGACTGTAACTTTGTTGCTGGCAATCCTTATGATTTATATTGATATATTGACCATCAATTGTGTTGTAAATGTTGTACCTTGATGAACGTATCTTTTCTTTTATGTACACCGAGAGCATATGCACCAAGACAAATTTCTTGTGTGTCCAATCACGCTTGGCCAATAAAAGAATTCTATTCTATTCTATTCTCCCAAGCTCCCGTTTTCACTGCAGAAGGTTGCAGGAGGCCGTCCCAGCCAAAAATGGAGGTTGGGAGCCTGTTTTCATGGGCAGAGGCACCATGGGCCGATCCTTTGCTCTTTCCAGGCGGCCCTGCGGGCCGGATCCTAAGCACCCCACAGGCTAAGGCGGTATCAGCAACATTTATCACTTAAGGTCTGGGATGTCATTGTTGGTCTTCTCTGCAGCTTTTAGGCGTTAACCGTTTTTCTTTTTGTTTTCTTTCTGAGTATACTGTGACCGGTAGACACAAGAGCCCATTCTGTCTCTGCGTGGCTTGCATCTCAGTTTAGATAGCGTATGAACACAGATCCATGTAACATTAGGGCAGGCCCTATCATTAGACAAAAGGGAGGCATCGGTAGGCTATCAAATAATAACAGATTAGTCTCTGAATTCCTGTTACATTGGTGTGTGTTTTTTTCCTGCAGGAAAAATTTGGGTCCTCCCCCAAATAGTGTGGTTTGCCTTAGATTAGGGGCAGGGGTGAAATGCTCCCGGATCGGACCAGATCACATGATCCGGTAGTGATCGTGGCCGGTAGTTTGGCAATTCGGTAGCGATGGGGGAGCAAAGCTCCGCCCACCCGCCCGGGTGTCATTACTTCTTGGTTTTAACCAGGAAGTCATGTGTTTTTTGACCTTCTGTGCATGCAGCAAGGAAGGTAAGTAGATTTCACCCCTGATTAGGGATGTCATCCTCAAGGCCCGGGGGCCAGATCCAGCCTGCGGGGTGCTTGGATCTGGCCCATATGGGGCTGCCCTGGAAACTGCCCTGGAAACCCCAGATTGTTGGGGGCAATAAGTTGACTTTGTATATAATATACAAATGCATGAAGACTATTGCTTGACACTGTGTAAGCCGCCCTGAATCTTCGGAGAAGGGCGGGATATAAATGCAAATTAAAAAAAAAAGTACCGCAGGCTGGTACTGTGAAGTACCAGCCTGCGGTGCCTCTGCCAGTGAAAACGGAGCTCGGCAGAGGATTGCAGGAGGCTGTCACAGCTGAAAACTGAGCTCAGAAGCCCGTTCTCGCTGGCAGAGCGCTTGGGCCATCACAGGTGCCCTGAGGTGATGTTGAGCTGGCCACGCCCACCCCAGCCCCCCGAGGTCAAACACAACCCTGCTGCGGCCCTGAATGAAATTGAGTTTGGCACAGTGATGAAATCCAAATTTTTTAGCTACCGGTTCTGTGGGCGTGGTTTGGTGGACGTGATGTGGCTTGGTGGGCGTGGCAGGGGAAGGATACTGCAAAAACTCCATTCCCACCCCACTCCAGGGGAAGGATACTGCAAAATCCCCATTCTTTCCCCAAGCCGGAGGGAAGGATATTGCAAAATCTCCATTCCCACCCCACTCTGGAGCCAGCCAGAGGTAGTATTTTCCGGTTCGCCGAACTACACAAAATTTCCTCTACCGATTCTTCAGAAGCTGCTGGATTTCATCCCTGGTTTGGCACCCCTGCCTTAGATGATGAGCATCTTGGCATAGGAGTAGGAGAGACATCATCTGCTGTACTATAGGTCAGGGGTCTCCAACCTTGGCAACTTTAAGATTTGTGGACTTCAACTCCCAGAATTCCTCAGCCAGCTAAGCTGACTTAAGTTTAGCTAAGCTGGCTGAGGAATTCTGGGAGTTGAAGTCCACAAGTCTGAAAGTTGCCAAGGTTGGAGACCCCTGCTATAGGTAGTTCTCGACTTACAACCATTCATTTAATCACCGTTGCAATGGCACTGACAAAAGTGACTTACAACCAATCCTTGCACTTACAACCATGACAGCATCCCCACCGTCATGTGATCCTTGTATGTGATTGGTTGGTTTTGATGAATTACTAGTCTTATTTGTCTGGTAACGTCTACGGGCCATTGCCACGTTTCTCTAAACTCTCAAACTCCTCAGAAAGCAATTGGTAGTCAGGATGACAACAGGCATCGCGCCCCCCCCCCCCCCCAAAAAAATCTCGTTGTCAATTCCTCGTGCAGTTCATTGACACTTTAGTGTATGGTAATAAATGCATCAACTTTTCAAAACAAGTCAGTTCATACATTCAAAGCCACATTTCTATGACAGCAGGAATTTGTTTTAGAAATTGTACCACCTAAATAATACTGACAGGATAAATTCTCTCAGCAATTAGGAAGATACGTGAGCAGTAAAAATTAACCATAAAATAGTGGCAATGATACTTATCTTTCTCACCACAATGGAATCGTTCTTGCTTATCCTCTCCAGACAGTTAAATCATTTTGGGGGCTCGACTAACATGCTTTGCAATCCCTTTATAACTTTGGAATCCAAGTTTAGAAAGGCTGCAGAATTTCTTCTGAAAGGACTCCCTCCTTTCCTGTGGATCCATTCAACAGTCAATAACAGTTAAAACGCTGGGCTGTTCCTTCTTGTTCTGGCTTCTTCCCAGGCAAATAGGATTAGTTAATGGTAATTGTAGGACTTGGGGTGTGATGAAGTTTTTTTGGCTCTATTACAGACTTCCCTTGTTTTTTTAATCTGGTTTTATGCTTTGATCCACTGTCAGCCTCAAAAACCAAGAATGACATGGGGCGATTCATCCAAGCTAAGTTCTTTGTTGTTTCCCCACAAAGAAAGAATCTTGCCAGACTAAGCAGCCTACTCTCTGCATTTCCCATATATACTCTGGGAACTACTAAGAAGGAGCCATCTTCACCCTCTTTTTCTCCCACAAAATATCTGGACTAAGTTTTCTCTCATTCCTCTGGAATGCAGTCCCTCGCTCCTGGGAATCCAGCCTATTGTAGTCTACACTTTGCACTTAGACTTATATACTGCTTCACAGTGCTTTTACAGCCCTCTGTAAGAGGTTTACAGAGTCAGCCTATTAGCCCCAACAATCTAGGTCCTCATTTTACTCACCTCGGAAGGATGGAAGGCTGAGACAAGCTTGAGCCTGATTCGAACTCCAGACAGTGGGCAGAGTTAGCCTGCAATACTGCATTCTAACCACTGCACCACTCCGGCTCTTCCACCTTTCTGAAAATGAATATAAAGGGTGGAGTTTGAAGTGAATTCTAACTCGGAAAACTGAGTTAATAGAATTTGCAGAACATTTACAAGGTGGTTTGTAGGATTTCGAATCTCTGAATAAGAATGCTGCAATGACTAGCAATTCTCACAGTTATGAGACCATTTCCCTGTTCACAACTGCATTCTGCTACTTGCACAAAAATATTTTAGTAGGACCTGGCAGAGGTGAAATCCGAATGTTTCTACTACCGGTTCTGCGGGCGTGGCATGGTGGGTGTGGTTTAGTTTGGTGGGCGTGGCAGGGGAAGGATACTACAAAATTTCCCTTCCCACCTCACTCCAGGGAAGGGATACTGCAAAATCTCCATTCCCACCACTCTCTTGGGGGAAGGATGTTGCAAAATCTCCATTCCCACCTCACTCCAGGGGAAGGATCTTGCAAAATCCCCATTCCCTCCCCACTCCTGGGGGAAGGATATTGCAAAATCTCCATTCCCACCCCACTCTGGGGCCAGCCAGAGGTGGTATTTGCCGATTCTCCGAATTACTCAAAATTTCCGCTACCAGTTCTCCAGAACCTGTTAGAACCTGCTGGATTTCACCCCTGGACCTGGGGCTATAATCTATTATCCAATCAGATTTCAACATCCAAAGATTTTCAATTTAAAAAGAAAAGGACATTTTTTTAGAACATGTTATGACCTTATGAGTAACCTTGGGAGCGTTTCTATTTGCAGAAACCAGAGAAAGCTTAGCAGGAACAAGGTCCTAGATGCAAAATTAGGTCTGCATTTGTTTAATTTCCATAATTTATACCTCAGAATTAAATTTTACTTGGCATGTATGAGTGGGTTATTCTGTAATATTAAATTAGCATAGCACTTTTATAACTTCATTATTAGAAATTAATATGCACCTTCCTGCACTAAATTATATTCTTGACTAATTTCATTCTCTCTCAGTGTTCGAGTGATACCACCTATCTTGCCTGTTCAAGGAGGCAGAGAAAGGCAGTGAATGCTGCATTTCAATTATGCGAGAAAAGCTGCACTTTATTCAAATATTCCTGTCTCTGCACTTTTCTTTTGTACTTTAGGTCTGTGCTGTTCTGAGCTGTTCCCACCCCTTAAGAGTTGACATTAACAGCGCCCGATTAAAAAAAAAGTGAATTTGATAGAGGAATAATTGTTCATTGTCAAGAGATCCAGATTAGGCTGTTGGAAAAGAACTGTCAGGAACAATGGAACTGCTTTGTCACTTAAGAAGTCATGGATCATGTTGGATAACTACTTTAACACCAAAGATGTTTGGGTTTTTTTTCAAGAGGCAACCGAACTATCTGGTTTTTCTTTGAAGACATTTCGCTTCTCATCCAAGAAGCTTCTTCAGCTCTGACTGGATGGTGGGGAGCTGAAGAATGAGAAGTGAAACGTCTTCAAAGAAAAACCACAAAGTCCAGTTGCCTCTTGAAAAAAAGCACATTTGGGACAAGCAAGACCTGGATGACTGAGAATCTCCATAGACTTTAACCCAGTGTTGGCTGATTTTACTCTTTTGCTGATTATTTTTATTTATTTATTTATCGAGTACATATTAGATAATACATATAAGTATAAGCATGAATTGAATACATAAAATGAATACAATTAAAGGGAACATTAGGACAGGGACGGTAGGCACGCTGGTGCTCTTACGCACGCCCCTTACAGACCTCTTAGGAATGGGGTGAGATCAACAGTAGACAGTCTTAGGTTAAAATTTTGGGGGGTTGGAGATGTAACAACAGAGTCAGGTAGTGCATTCCAGGCACTGACCGCTCTGTTGCTGAAGTCGTATTTTCTGCAATCGAGTTTGGAGCGGTTTACCTTAAGTTTGTATCTATTGTGTGCTCTTGTATTGTTGTGGTTGAAGCTGAAGTAGTCATTAACAGATAGGATATTGTAGCAGATGATTTATGAGCTTCGCTTATGTCAGACCGAAGGCGGCGTAGTTCTAAGTTTTCTAAGCCCAGAATTTCAAGTCTGGTGGCATAAAGTATTTTGTTGCAAGCAGGGGACTGGAGGACTCTCCTTGTGAAATATTTCTGGACACGTTCAATTGTATTAATGTCCGATATGCAGTGCAGGTTCCAGACAGACGAGCTGTATTCGAGAATTGGTCTAGCAAATGTTTTGTATGCTCTGGTTAGTAGTGTGATATTACCGGAGAAGAAGCTACGCAAGATTAGGTTTACAACCCTTAATGCATCTAAAGAGCAGGTGGTAGACCACTGTCCATTTGGAGCAGGATACTTAAATTCTTGAATTTCAGGCTTGAAGAAATATCAGCCTCCAGATGTGCATGGGGATAGTAGCCATTTGGCAAGAGATCCAGTGATTGGGGGAGGGGGTGTCAATAAGACTTTCCAATATTTGCAAATGTCTGAAAAATACAAGACAGTCCCCAAATTTTTGGTCTCGTATGTTTTGGGGAGATACAAAAAGGTTGCTGGTGGACGCATCGTGTGGTTTCTTGGCAACATCTCTTCCACTCTGTCTTTCAACCTAATGAGATATCACAAGTCACAGCTGCACACTTTTAGCAGCATCCATAATAACAGGTCTAAATGGTTAGATTAATCTCCGAAGCTGTCAAAATGGTGGCATTCAAATACAAAGAAGGAATAGTTAGATTTCCAAAATGTGATGCGCGTGGATTGTTCTGGATGAAAGTTGGAATTCTCTTAGAACAGGGGTGTCAAACTCAAGGCCCGTGGGCTGGATTCAGCCCATTGGATGCTTAGAGCAAGCCTGGAGGGCTGGCCTGGAAACAGCACAGGACTGGTCCGGAGTGCCTCTGCCAGCAAAAATGGAGCTCTGCCTCAAAAGCCTCCCTCAGCCCCCTGCCAGCAAAAATGGAGCTGGAGATGCCCCCCCCCCAAGCTCCGTTTTTTGCTGGCAGAGGGCTATCAAAACAAACTAAAAACAAAACAAAAGGAAAAATGTTTCCCCTTTTGCATTTGAGCATGCAAGAAAGGACAGGAAAGGAGAAAGGGAAAGAGGAAAGAGAAAGAAGAGAAGGAAAGATGGGATGAGAGCAAGGAAGGAAAAAGAAGGAAAGAGGGGAAGGAAGAAGAAAGGAGAATGAAGAGGGAAGGAAAAAGAAGAAAAGGGAGGGAGGGAGGAAGATTATAATGAGAGTGAGGGAGGGTCTGAGGGAAGTTCTGCCTTAGCACTTGGCCACCATGTTGTGGTCCACCAGCAGCCTGTGGAGCGGGCAATGGCGTCGGACAGCGATGAGGCTGAGGAAGAGCGTGGGCCAGTCCTGGAGGCTGAGGAAGACCCAGATGAGGGGTCTGCATCGGAGGCTGAGGTGGGGCCAGGGCCATCGGGGAGTGAGGTGCAGACTCCAGAGCCTGCAGAAGCTGACAGTAGTGAGGCAGAGGAACAGGAGGAGCATGTTCCTATTGCATGCATGAGAAGAGCCGCCAGAAGGTAAGAGCAACTCAAGCAAAGAGGACGACTTGGGAGTAGGGCCAAGAGTTGATTGGCCCCTCCCATAAGGCTTAAAAGACCAGCAATAGCATTTGGGCTCTTTGCCAGAAAACAACGTTGATAGCTTCATCTTGTTGCATTTATTGTGTATTGGTGTCTTCTGAACGTTTGCAAGAAAGGCCTTTGGCAGTTTGCCTAATTGGACCAAGGTTGGTGATAGGACTGAGGGATTGTGTTGGGAGGAATTTGCTTTAATTTAGTTGAACTATGCTGAGAATGAAGTAATTCTCAGCTGTTCGAATAAAGTTTGTTTGTTTTTACACTGACTGAGTTTCCTACTACCTACTTGGGCCTGGGTCACAACAAACCATAGGTGCCCCCCACACAAGCCCTGTGTCATGCCCACCATGGCCACACCCACCCCTGGCCCTCCAAGGTCAAACACAACCCTGATGTGGCCTCCATGAAATCGAGTTTGACACCCCTGCCCTATGGTGAACAATGGGGCTTACTTAACAGCTGCGTCATTCACTTAATGATTCATTTTATTCATTTTATGACTGCCACATTCACAACGACTGCTGCAAAACCCGTCATAAAATTGGGTCTGGTCTTATGGTAACCTGCTTTATGGTCATCACAATTTATCGCCAGAACTGTGGGCTCAATTACAATTGTAACTTGAGGGCTACCTATAATCTGTAATGTACAGAACTGGATATAATACGGCAGCTGCGGTCCAAACCAGTGCAGAATACACTGGGACTTTTTATGTGTCAGGATGTGGATGTTGTGCTTCTGTTCACAATGCCCAAGATTGCATGGTTTGCCACACCGCTTGCTCCCGTTCAGCTGGAGACGCACTACAGTTCTC
Source organism: Ahaetulla prasina (assembly GCF_028640845.1). Taxonomy (NCBI): domain Eukaryota; kingdom Metazoa; phylum Chordata; class Lepidosauria; order Squamata; family Colubridae; genus Ahaetulla; species Ahaetulla prasina. Next base: position 13,706,512 of record NC_080548.1, read on the forward strand.
CCCGAACCTCCATTGCGGTTTTTTGAAGTCCATTGAAATGTAAAGTTACTTCTTGATGAAGACTTTCCCAAGCTCGGGGAAACCTCACCTTTGGCTCATTCAAGTCAAAAGCTATCGGGCAGAATTTGAACTGTGATGGATGTTCTTTCTGTGCTATAAATTCCATTTTGATGCTCGGCGGCGGCTGCCTTCTTTCTGATCTTCATTGTCATTTTTCAGCGTCTCAGAAACAACCCTTTCCTCGGGACGGTTGCGAGGAATGAAATACGCTTTCCGTGCTCTGAACCTTGTCAAAAGGCTGAGGGTTATGAATCAAAACGAATATCTCCTGCACTATATTTCTCCGGTTATAATACTTGTCCAAGCAGAATTCTGCCTGCCTTTGAAGAGACAAACACAACAGCGACCTAGATAGGTGGCTGTGTGTCTCATTAGCAGTCTCTGGAGTCATCTGGTCTTTACCACCGAACCACCCTTTCTACCTAAGCCATCCCCTCTTTATCTCTCTCTCTCTCTTTTTGTTTGGTCTGGTGTTTTTGCATGTAGCTGCTTAAAGTTGATGGGAAAAACAAGCCTGAGCAAATTACAAGCAACAGGAGTCCAGTGCCCTTGTGCTTAATGCTGGAAAACGGTTATTGGGGAAGACAATTAGTAGGGCGCAGTTGCCGGTGGAATTAAAATCTGCTTGAGCAGAAAAGGGGAAAAAGTTGGAAGCAGAATCTGTGGTTCTTTAGGCTCATACTGTATTTTTTTTCTAAAAAAAAAAAAAACACCTCAGAAGGGTCTTTTCTAATAAGCGATTTGAGCATCCCTTTCCATTTGTATTCCAAATCCATTTTTCCTAGATGCCGCTTGGTTCGGTTTTGCAGCAGGAAATGGATGAGGGGGCCCCTTTCCTGGTCTTGCTTTCTGCAGTTATGAAACAGTTGTGTTTCATCTTTTCCTGGAATTCTGTGCTCTCCTGTTCTCCTTCCTCCCACTCAAGATGTCAGCTGCCTGGTTGAAAATTGCCTGTAGCCGCCACACCTCCGTTTTGTTCATCTGGGCTACGGGAAACCTGTTTTCTTGGTTCCATTAAGAAATAACTAGCCGTTTCCTCCTGATCCGAGCTGACATTTATCCTTAATTGTTCCCTCTGTCCTCTCCACTTTCCTTGCCAAGAACAGCCAATGTGTCATTAATTGGCCGGTTGATACTCGTGGGCATCGCTTTCCTGCTCCAGAGGAGATACAAGTGGAAGGTTCTCTTTTATTGCCTTGAATCTGATTATAAGAAGAGATAACAGCTTCTGCTAAAAGCATCCATATTCTTCTAATTCAAAGAATGGAATGCTATTATAGAGACTGAACTTAGTTCTTTTGTGTTATTATACAACCAAGCAGCCGCCAACGAGGACCATTATACTGATACATCCTGGCACATCGCTCTTTTTTGCAAATCTCTCATTTCCCTCCCGCATCGATATTCCAATTTGCAAAAATTTGGCCTGAGTTACAACTCCATGCTTCAAGATAAAATCCAATGTATCCAAGGTGTACCAGGTTGGTGACCAGAAGCATAAGTAGATCATTTCCAGAAGGGATAAGTTACTGTAGCTTATTGGAGCAACACAAACAGGTGTTCTAAAACTTTCCTTGATTGATTTAATGTTATTTATTCTGGCTTGCCTCCCGGAAGCAAAGGTACCAGCATTTCCTCCACTTGATTTTCCCCCATAACAGCAACCCTGCAAAATAGATTGGATTGACAGAGAGTCAAACAGCACTTTAAATACTATATCACATTGGTTCTATTTTGCAATTAAGGAAGTGAGTTTGTTAGATTTATTTTCCACCTTTTGTGCAGGAGCTTAAAGAAGCAGGTATCTTCCTTCCTTCCTTCCTTCCTTTCCTCCCTCCTCCCATCCTCCCTTCCTTCTTCCTTCCTTTCCTTCCTTCTTCCTTCTTTTCTCCTTCCTCCCACTCAAGATGTCAGCTGCCTGGTTGAAAATTGCCTGTAGCCGCCACACCTCCGTTTTGTTCATCTGGGCTACGGGAAACCTGTTTTCTTGGTTCCATTAAGAAATAACTAGCCGTTTCCTCCTGATCCGAGCTGACATTTATCCTTAATTGTTCCCTCTGTCCTCTCCACTTTCCTTGCCAAGAACAGCCAATGTGTCATTAATTGGCCGGTTGATACTCGTGGGCATCGCTTTCCTGCTCCAGAGGAGATACAAGTGGAAGGTTCTCTTTTATTGCCTTGAATCTGATTATAAGAAGAGATAACAGCTTCTGCTAAAAGCATCCATATTCTTCTAATTCAAAGAATGGAATGCTATTATAGAGACTGAACTTAGTTCTTTTGTGTTATTATACAACCAAGCAGCCGCCAACGAGGACCATTATACTGATACATCCTGGCACATCGCTCTTTTTTGCAAATCTCTCATTTCCCTCCCGCATCGATATTCCAATTTGCAAAAATTTGGCCTGAGTTACAACTCCATGCTTCAAGATAAAATCCAATGTATCCAAGGTGTACCAGGTTGGTGACCAGAAGCATAAGTAGATCATTTCCAGAAGGGATAAGTTACTGTAGCTTATTGGAGCAACACAAACAGGTGTTCTAAAACTTTCCTTGATTGATTTAATGTTATTTATTCTGGCTTGCCTCCCGGAAGCAAAGGTACCAGCATTTCCTCCACTTGATTTTCCCCCATAACAGCAACCCTGCAAAATAGATTGGATTGACAGAGAGTCAAACAGCACTTTAAATACTATATCACATTGGTTCTATTTTGCAATTAAGGAAGTGAGTTTGTTAGATTTATTTTCCACCTTTTGTGCAGGAGCTTAAAGAAGCAGGTATCTTCCTTCCTTCCTTCCTTCCTTCCTTTCCTCCCTCCCTCCCATCCTCCCTTCCCTTCTTCCTTTCCTTTCCTTCCCTTCTTCCCTTCTTTTCTCCCTCCCTCCCATCCTCCCTCCCTCCCTCCCTTCGTCCCCCCCTCCCATCCTTCCTCCCCTTCCTTCCTTCCTTCCTTCCTTCCTTCCTTCCTTCCTTCCTTCCTTCCTTCCTTCCTTCCTTCTCCCTCTCAGCCCTTCTGAGAAAGGAACTAAGCTAAAGTCACCCCAGGAAATTCCATGGTTGAGAGTCAATTCATGCCTGCTTCTCCTCTGTCCTGTCCAACTCCCTAACCGCTATATTGCACCGGTTTTGGAAGAAAACATTCTCTTTATTTATTAAATGGTGCTAAGCCCAGCTTTATGCTAGAATTTACTGCCTGAAATGTGGTGGTTTAGTCTAAGGGGACTTTAAAAAGGAAATTGGGCAAACACATAGAGCCCTGGAGCTTCATCTCCTCCGTTCCTGAATTAATGGCTACTTCAGAAGATTTCGGTGTCTAAACTGCCTTTGTGATAACTCAATGAGCATCAGAAATACTGTTTTTAGCATGAACTCTGCTGTAAATAGAATAGCACATTCTAGATATTTGTAGCATGCCAGTCAATGACACACCAACTTTAATAAACTTTTTAATTCAAGAAACTATGCTAAGAATCCCCGGCCAACTTTTAAAACTGGGTTTTCCGGCTTTTTCTGCAGTCCACACTGAGCTGCCATTTGTGAGGTAAGCTAGAGGTAGTCCTTGACTTACAACCACAGTTGAGCACAAAAATTTCCATTGCTATGCAAGGCAGTTGTGTAGCCCAGTTTCACTACCTTTCTGACCACAGCTGTTAAGTGAATCCAGCTGCCCCATTGCTTTTGCTTGTTGGAAGCCAGCTGGGAAGATTAGAATAGAATAGAATAGAATAGAATAGAATAGAATAGAATAGAATAGAATAGAATAGAATAGAATAGAATAGAATAGAATAGAATTCTTTATTGGCCAAGTGTGATTGGACACACAAGGAATTTGTCTTGGTGCAGATGCTCTCAGTGTACATAAGAAGAAGAAAAATACATTCATCAAGAATCATGAATAGAATAGAATAGAATTCTTTATTTTTTTTATTTTTGTCACAACAGTATACACAAACATCGTCATAAATAAAAACAAGATATCATGAAAGAAATATATGTATATATAAGTAAAAACATGTAACAACTATGTTAATTTGATATAATGAAGGGAACAATAGGACAGGAACGGTATGCACTTTGTGCTCTTATGCACGCCCCTTATAGTCCTCTTAGGAATGGGGTGAGGTCAATAGTAGACAGTTTTTGGTTGAAGATTTTGGGATTTTGAGTAGAGACTATGGAGTCAGGTAATGAGTTCCAAGCGTTAACAACTCTGTTACAGAAGTCATATTTTCTGCAATCAAGTTTGAAGCGGTTGACATTAAGTTTAAATCTATTGTTTGCTCTTGTATTATTGCGATTGAAGCTGAAGTAGTCTTTAACAGGAAGGATATTGCAGTAGATGATTTTTTTTTATTTATTTTTTGCATTTATATCCCGCCCTTCTCCGAAGACTCAGGGCGGCTTACACTATGTCAGGCAATAGTCTTCATCCATTTGTATACTATATACAAAGTCAACTTATTGCCCCCCAACAATCTGGGTCCTCATTTTACCTACCTTATAAAGGATGGAAGGCTGAGTCAACCTTGGGCCTGGTGGGACTTGAACTTGCAATATTGCAGGCAGTTGCTGTTAATAACAGGCTGCATTAGCCTGTTGAGCCACCAGAGCCACACCATTTTGTGTGTTAAACACAGGTCATGTCGAAGTCGGTGGAGTTCTAAGTTTTCTAGTCCCAGGATTTCTAGCCTGTTGGAATAAGGTATTTTGTTGTTTTCGGAGGAGCGAAGAACTCTTCTAGTAAAATATTTCTGGATACATTCGATTGAATTAATGTCAGAGATGTGGTATGGGTTCCAGACGGATGAGCTGTATTCAAGAATAGGTCTGGCAAATGTTTTGTATGCTCTAGTTAGTAGTGTAGAGTTTTTAGAAAAGAAGCTGCGTAAAATTAAGTTTACAACTCTTAGAGCCTTTTTTGCTATGTAGTTGCAGTGGACTTTGGCATTTAGGTCATTTGATATGAGAACTCCAAGGTCTTTAACAGGGTTAAACAGGGTTTAACAGGGTGGGTAGTGTACACTTGGTATTGGCCAAGTGTGATTGGAAGCCAGCTGGGAAGGTTATAAATGGTGATCACATGACAAACCTCCCCCCCCCCCGGGACACTGCAACTATCAAATATCTGCCAGTTGCCAAGCACCCACTATATGTGGCCCTAGGGATCATGTGACCATAGGGATGCTGCAATGGTGAAAAGTGTGAAAAATGGTCCAAAGCCACTTTTTTCAGTGCCGTTGTAACTTTGAGCGGTCACTAATATGTGGTTGTAAGTCAAGGATTACGACTATGTCTGTATCACCAGCTGTTCTCCCATTCTTTTGGTTGTTGACATCTAGAGCTGTTTTTCTCAACTTTCTCAGTCTCCCATGATGTGGGTGGAATAAATGTGTCATTGGCTCATAAAATTCCCCTTTTCAGCCTGTAAATATTGGTTATTGGTCAGCAAAGATTGCTTCGTAGCACATGCCAGGGTCAAGCACTGTTAACAGATTAATGAAGTTGGAAGGGATCCTGTAGGTCATCTAGTCCAACCCCCCGCCCAAGCAGGAGACCCTACACCATTTCTAACAGATAGCAGTCCAGTCTGTTCTTGAAAGCTTCCAGTGATGAAGCTCCCACAACTTCTGAAGGCAACTTCTGTTCCATTGGTTGATTGCTCTCACTGTCAGAAAGTTCCTTCTCATTTCTAGGTTGAATCTCTCCTTGATCAGTTTCCATCCATTATTCCTTGTCTGGCCTTCAGGTGCTTTGGAAAATAGCTTGACCCCTTCCTCTCTGTGGTAGCCCCTCAAATATTGGAACACTGCTATCATGTCTCCCCTGGTCCTTCTCTTCACTAGACTAGCCATGCCCAGTTCCTGCAACCGTTCATCGTATCTTTTAGCCTCCAGTCCCCTAATCATCTTGGTTGCTCTTCTCTGCACTCTTTCTAGAGTCTCAACATCTTTTTTATAGTGTGGTGAACAAAACTGGATGCAGTACTCTAGGTGTGGTCTTACTAAGGCTTTATAGAGTGGTATTAGTACCTCACTTGAACTTGATTGTATCCCTCTGTTAATGCAATTTAAGATTGCATTGGCTTTTTTGGCCAATGTTTCATATTTAATTGGTTGTCCACTAAGACTCCAAGATCCCTCTCACAGTTACTGCTATTAAGCATGGTTTCACCCAGTCTATATGTGTACTTTTGGTTTTTTCTTGCCTAAGTCTAAGATTTCATCTTTTTTTTTTTTTTTGAGCTGGAAGGTTGTACCTCTACACCAGAAAGCATCCCTTTAAAAAATAACAACAGTTATACAGTTACAAAGAATACAAATTACAAAAAGAAGAAAAATAGTGCAGAAAAAAGAATATAGGAAAGAAAAAGAAGAAAGAAATTAGTAACATTTCCTTTCATCACAAATATAAACTATTTTAGCAACTTATCGCCTTCTTTTAAAATACAACAAATGTTCTATTCATCCTGTAGCACATCTCTTCTCTGTAAACAGATTCTTAAAACCTCTCCATTCAATTCTAATTATCAAAATTCCATTAAGACTTACCAAAAATAGCAGTAGATATATTTTAAATTTAGCCAAATAACCCCACTTTGTATTCCTTCCTTTTTCTTTTTGTATTTCTTCTCTGATCTATAAAGAAGTCCTTAAAACCTTGTCATTCAGTACTGGTCAATAAAAGTCCATTAAATGTTGCCAGAAATAACAACATATCTATTTTAAACTGGATTCAATAAACTCACTTTATACAACTTCCTTTTAACAGTGTTGATCTTTAATCTCTTCAAATATTGACCTTTCCATTCTTTTTTTTTTCTTTCTTTCTTTTTTTTGTCTCCTCTCACAAAATCCTTCAGAAGTTTAACAGGACTCTTTTGTAAATCTAATATAAGAGAGGTATCCAAGTCTGGTTTATTATTTGTATATTTCTTTCAGTTAACCAGTTTCATTGATATACCCCAGTGGTAGTCAACCTGGTCCCTATTGCCCCCTAGTGGGCGTTCCAGCTTTCATGGTGGGCGGTAGGGGTTTTCTCTGATACCGAAGCACTTTCCTTTTTTTTTTAAATTTAATTGACTTTTTAAAAAATTTTCATAGCATTATTTAAAAACATTTTCATTAGGTTTTCATAAAATTCCCCGTGACAATTTAAATTTCTGAAAATATACTATTTGTATGGCCCGTGCATAAGTTTAGTTCACGTTACGTAAGTAAAACTAAATGATGCTATAGTGCGACCGCAAAAAAAAGAGCCTCGTCCCAGAATAACTCGTGCATCTCCCCCCCACACCACCCAGCTGTAACAGACAAGCAGAGCTGGTAGCCGGCGGGCCCCCCCCCCAAACTCAATCCACGATGCGCGAGAGGCATGTGCAGACGATGATACACAGCGCATTACTGTGGAACTGGTAGGCCGTTAGAAAATTTTACTACTAACAGATACACAAAAGTGGGCGGTAGGTATAAAAAGGTTGACTATCCCGATATACCCAGTATTTTCTATTTTTCCATATCATTCTTGTAGCCTGTCATTTATAACTCTACATTTAAATCAATTTCAGGCTTGTCCCAAGGGAATTTGTTCCTCTTCCACAACATCATTTACAAAGTCTACAAAATTAATTTCTGAGTCCATTGTTTGCAGGTATCCTTCAATATATCCAACATTAAAAGTATTTTCCTCCATTCTCTGTTAACAAGTCAAATCTAGGTGCACGTCTCTTTTAATTATAATCTTTAGTTCCTTCTGCTTCCCTCTAATGTTCAAGCTTCAAAGTACCATATTATCATCCTCTCCCTCTCTCCCTCTCCCTCCCCCATCTCTCCCTCCCCCCCCTCTTATTGTCTCTCTCCAAAGTGTCAGTAGTTTTTCATAGGAGGGATTGTTATAATGAATTTCATAATCATATTTCAAATCCATTGTTTATAACTTTCCCAAATGAATACTTCAATCACTTTTTGCTATTTAATCCACGGGGAGGGGGGGGGGATTTTACATCCTTAACTTTGTCTTATACTAAAAACTTCTTTCACTAAGGATTGAGGGAAATTCGCAGTGAATGCCATAATCCCTTCTTAAGGTTCTTGATATTTAAATGTCAGTAAAACAAAAAATAACAAAGGTGATTAAGAAATAATAATTTATGTCCATATATTGTAGGCTGCATTAAGATTGTGTTGCCTTAGATGAAAACTCTAAACTCCGAGTTACTTGACTCACTTTTTGCAGCTGACTGAAGAAAGCTCAATTCCTGCCATCTCACAAGGAACAGTTATTCAAAGTACATGTGGGTGATCTCACAATCTCTCCTTCCTCTGAAGAGATTTTACCTGCCTGGATCCTGCATCCGGCGACTGATTTCAGCTGTAATGTTATCCCTGCTGTTTCAGGGATATCCGTTTGCCATGCCCTCACTGGAAGCCTCACAGCAGAAAGCATTCTGATGACAAGAAGAGAAGCTTCTAATCTTTAGGTCATGACAGTCAAAATAGAGGCGTGACATTATCTGTTTAAGATGAAATAAAATTCTTTAGACTTTTTGGTACCCAAAGAAAACGTTTTGAGTCCTTGATATGGAATCCATGATAGTTCGTAGGTTAAGTCCAGTGGTGGGTTTCAGATTTTTTTACTACCAGTTCTGTGGGTGTGGCATGGCTTGGTGGGCGTGGCATGATGGGCGTGGCATGGCATGATGGGCGTGGGCATGGCAGGATACTGTAAAATCTCCATTAGGAAGGATACGGTAAAATCTCCATTCCCTCCCCAATCCAGGGGAAGGATATTGCAAAATCCCCATTTCTTCCTGATCAGCTGGGACTCGGGAGGCAGCAAATAGTTGGGGGCGGGGTCAGTCAGAATTTTTACTACTGATTCTCCGAACTACTCAAAATTTCCGCTACTGGTTCTCCAGAACTGGTCAGAACCTGCTGAAACCCACCTCTGATTAAATCTCAACCTTGGATGCTAAGATTCCTGTCTTGAACCTTAAAATCCCTCGGAAAACAACACAAGAAAAATGCTGACTGGGTTCACCCATCACGTTGAGCCATAGTGTAATTTATTTGGCTTGATAAATCATATAAATTACATAAATTACATAGTGTAATTTATGTGGCTCAAAGGGGACGTAGTGGCTCAGTGGCTAAGACACTGAGCTTGTCGATTGAAAGGTCGGCAGTTCAGCGGTTCGAATCCCTAGTGCTGCGTAACGGGGTGAGCTCCTGTTACTTGTCCCAGCTTCTGCCAATCTAGAGTTTGAAAGCATGTAAAAGATGCAAGTAGAAAAATAGGGACCACTTTGGTGGGAAGAGAACTGCGTTCCGTGCGCCTTTGGTGTTGAGTCATGCTGGCCACATGACCGCGGAGACATCTTTGGACAGCGCTGGCTTTGAAACGGAGATGAGCGCCACCCCCTAGAGTCAGAAACGACTAGCACATATGTGGAAGGGGAACCTTTACCTTTTATCTTTTAATGTTAATGTTAAGAAATTATTAACCATTAATTATGGGCAACCATTAATTATGTAGATCAGGCTGCTTTGAGCAAAAGTGTATGGCACTCAGAGATCAAATGGCTTAACTAGTGGTGGGATTCAAATAATTTAACAACCGGTTCTCTGCCCTAATGATTTCTTCCAACAACCAGTTCACCAAACTGCTCAGAAAGTTAACAACCGGTTCTCCCGAAGTGGTGCGAACTGGCTGAATCCCACCACTGGGCTTAATAACTCTGTAGAGATTCTCTTCTCAGTCATCCAGGTCATGGTTGTCCCAAAGATGCTTTTTTCAGGAGGCAACTGAACTTTCTCATTTTTTCTTTGAAGATGTTTTGCTTCTCATCCAAGAAGCTTCTTCAGCTCTGATAGGATAGTGGGGAATGGAAGGATTTATATTCCTTGCAGACAGCTGGTCATTTGCATTCTTTTAGCGAGTTGTTAAGGACACCTGGAGGTTTATCTGTGTGTAAATCCTTCCATTCCCCACCATTCAGTCAGAGCTGAAAAAGCTTCTTGGATGAGAAAGTCCAGTTGCCTCTTGAAAAAAAGCACCTTTGGGACAATGACTTAACCGTTAGCTTTACATTAAAAGAAGCTTATTGTGATCTGTTCATGAAGTCAGCCAGATTTCCCTCCATATTAATCTGAACTACCATGGAAATTGATGATTGGACAATGGAAATCGTTTCTCTGGGGAATTTTTATTGCTGAGTAGTCTGGTTCAATATCTTTGGAAAGATAAAGATACCGCCCCAATTAGTGGACTGAAGATCTAATGTTACTTGCGACTTAGGAATGTTTTGCTTACAGATATGAGTTGCATGAGTGATTTCAATGAAATATGGTCCTATATTGAAACTGTGTATAAAACTATATATAACATACATACCTACAAGAGAAGCCCTCATAAATATAATTTGTTGTTCATCTGCTCTCTTTTTTCTTGTACTGTTTTTTTCTTTTCTATTGATTTTTCCTTCTGCTTGGTTTATGAAAGGCAAAGAAAGAAAAACAAGACTTCATAATGCTTTATATTTTTTTTCAGAGCAAATACATACAAAATGCAGAACAACCTGCTACACGGTACACATCTACTTCTATAATAACTCCCTTTAAAGAGATCTTACAGAAGTATTATCCATTTCCCAATGTTTAAAATTATCTGAATACTATGTTTTGGTCCTGTTTGGAAATGTTTCTTATCATAAGAAACTGTCATCTACCATAGGAGTGTAATTTTTTGAGTTTCTTGAGTTTTGTTATCTACTAGATACAAATGCCGATGAAAAAAGATGAATGAAGTCTACTTGGGGGACTCTGGGCTGATAAAAGTTTCTCTGCGTGAGGCATTTCGATGTGCCTAGTTCTGTCCTCATTTTAAATTCTAAACTCACCACATAAATTTTTCTTTTCTGCTCGGAAGAGATTGGTAGGTGCAAGTCATTGTAATCAGCAATGTGTATCTGGGGAATTAACTTTAAGCAACAATGAATTTCTTGAAATGCAATTTATATATATCTCCGTTCTCTCAGACTTTTAATTCTGCTGTACATCTTAGATTAGAAAGCCTCAAGATTTAATCACATTTCTGGAATGTAGCTTTTAATCATGTTTGTGTGCCAAATGGCCGATAGTTTGCCTCTAGCTTCATTCTTTGCTCTCTGTCTCTAACTGACCTGGGCTGATCCCAGAATCTATGATGGGTTGAATCTGGTTAGTGTTTTTGTGGGAGACTGCTGGGAAATTTCAGAGCTATAAACTAGATTGGAAAGAAAAAAATTGAAGACGATAATGGTAACCCACACCCCACACCCCATCCATGGTGTTGCTAAGAAAACAAGATGGCCGTATCCATCAGTCAACCAAGTTTTGTCTCAACATGGAGATTTTTCTACCTCAAAGAACTCAATGAATGTTTTGATTTTATAGTAACCTCTCTTGAACCTCTCTTTAATGTAAGTTACATTAAAATGTAAAATTACATTATAAACAAACAAGTCAATCCTAGAGGAGATCAACCCTGACTGCTCTTTAGAAGGCCAGATCCTGAAGATGAAACTGAAATACTTTGGCCACCTAATGAGAAGGAAGGACTCCCTGGAGAAGAGCCTAATGCTGGGAAAGATTGAGGGCAAAAGAAGAAAGGGACGACAGAGAATGAGGTGGCTGGATGGAGTCACTGAAGCAGTAGGAATGAGCTTAAACGATCTCCAGGGGATGGTAGAGGACAGGAAGGCCTGGAGGAACGTTGTCCATGGGGTCGCGATGGGTCGTACACAACTTCGCAACTAACAACAACAACATTAAAATTAAGATTTTAAAAATGGCATTAATTAAATATTTGAAAGATGTTGAGACTTTGGAAAGTACAGACAAGAGGATCAAGAATGTTTAGGGAGCTGGAGGCTAAAACGTATGAAGAACGGTTACAGGAATTGGGTATTTACAGTCTAGTGAGAAGAAGGGCTAGGGGAGATATGATAGAAATGTTCTAATTTTTTTTTTATTAAAAGGTTTTACAAAAGTTTTTAACAAATACATGCCTTCCTCCTCCCTCCACCACCCACCCTCTCCCCTCCACCCCTTTCCCCACCCCCACCCCAACCCCGGACTTCCCAGAACAAAATACAGGGTATAACATCTAACAGTCATAAGCTAAATTACACTAACTATTCATAAACTCCGATCCCTCCCATAAGAAATGTTCTAATATTTGAGGGGCTCCTAAAAAGAAGAGGGTGTGTGTGTCAAACTATGGTATTTTCCAAAGAACCAGAAAGCAAGACAAGAAACAGTGGATGGAAACTAACCAAGGAGAGAAGCAACCTAGAACTAAGGAGAAATTTCCTGACAATTAACAACAATAAATCAGTGGAACTGTTTGCCTTCATAAGTTGTGGGTGTTCCATCACTGGAGGCTTTCAAAAAGAGACTGGACAGTCATTTGCCTGAAATGGTATAGGGTCTCCTGCTCCAGGAGGGGGTTGAACTAGAAGACCTCCAAGGTCCCTTCCTACTCTATTAGTCTATGTTCTATGTTTTACATGTTTGGAAGCAGTTCCGTGTGGAAACGTGGAAATATGAATCCCAGATTCTCTTTTCCACGTGTTCTTCTTCTCCGACATGCTCTTAAGCTTTGATCCTTACTTGGTTGTCAAATTCAAAGGCAGCTTTATGCCTTGTGAAGGTATAACTAAAAGCCTTCCTTCCTTCCTTTCTTCTCCTCCCTTCCTCAAAGCACTATCTTCTGAGTTAGGAAATTCTGCCAGGGTAACTTCAAATGCAGCCAGTAGTGTGATCCAGGCCCAAGTAGGTAGTAGTGAACTCAGTCAGTATAAAAACAAACAAACTTTATTAGAACAGCTGAGAAATCAAAGCAAATTCTTCCCAACACAATTCCTCAGTCTTATCACCAAACTTGGTCCAATTAGGCAAACTGCCAAAGGCCTTTCTTGGCAAAAGTTCAGAAGACGCCGATAAGAAACAAATGCAGCAAGGCAAAGCTATCAACATTGTTTTCCGGCAAAGAGCCCAAACGCCATTGCTGGTCTTTTAAGTCTTATGGGAGGGGGCAAAATCATCTCTTGGCCCTACTCCCGAGTTGTCCTCTTTGCTTGAGCTGCTCTTGCCTTCTGGCAGCTCTTCTCATGCGTGCATTAGGAACAGGAGCCTTCTGTTCCTCTGCCTCATTACTGTCAGCCTCTGGAGGCTCTGGAGTCTGCACATCACACCCCGATGGCCCTCGCCCCACCTCTGCCTCCGACACAGAGCCCTCATCTGGGCCTTCCCCAGCCTCCTGGACTGGCCCATGTTCTTCCTCAGCCTCATCGCTGTCTGACTCGTTGCCAGCTCCGCAGGCTGCTGGCGAACCACCACAGCCAGGTTCCATTCAACCATTATTAGCTGCTCAAAAAAGTGAATGAAGCAGAGTGAAAAGTCCTGCGATAATTCATTCTCCCCATTGGTCCCATTTATAACTTTATGTCAATCCCAACAAGGAGGGTGTTGCGTTTAATCTGAGGTAAAAATACACTGGAAAATGAAGAGGCTGTCAATGGAAATGGGGGATGCTGTGTTTCAGTTTCTTCCCGTTGGTATAAATCACAAAATGAACCCTATCCCTCCAATATCTTGCATGGATATCTTTTTCCTTTCTTTTTTTTTTTAGCTCCACAAGATATCAAACCTATTTATACCTTCTCATTTCCCCCCCCCCCCAAAAAAAAGTGTCTGGAACTGGCTGTGCTCCATAAGAATAGGTGTGTTCTTTATGAATTTCAAAGGATGCAATCTTCCACCGAAAATTTATTTTGGGAAATATCTTCATGGAAGATGGCTTTGACACAGTAACCAACTGAGCAGAATCAAGGAAGGAAGACCTTATCCAGTTTTCTGCAAAGCATCATCAGTCTTGAGAACTGTAGATGGAAATTCCTATTGCATTTATAAGATAAGATACCTTTTCTGGTCTTTTTTTTCAGTGGGCACTCTGGCACACATTAAAAACGAATTTCTGTTGCCTGCTCTCAAAGGTGTGCACCTTTATAACACACATATAAATAGGCTATATACATACATATATGTATGTACTTACACCCAGTGGTGAAATCCAATTTTTTTTACTACCAGTTCTGTGGGCGTGGCAGGGGAAGTATACTGCAAAATCTCCATTCCCACCCCACTCCAGGGGAAGGATACTGCAAAATCCCCATTCCCTCCTCAGTCCTGGGACCAGCCAGAGGTGGTATTTGCCAGTTCTCTGGACTACTCAAAATTTCTGCTACTGGTTCTCCAAAACCAGTCAGAACCTACTGAATTTCACCGCTGCTGCACACTCTGTTAATCTGAGCCTCTTTCTGGGAAGGCTCTAAGATGGCAACATTCTCCCACACTGCTCCTTCGTGTGCCACTTCCATCACACCTGGTGTGTACTTGTGTGCAATGTTGCAACGTGAGTAGGAAAGTCTGGGACTTGCATTATGATACCACAATATACAGTGCCTTCCTTTTCCTGGTTCCTGCCAGGAGCAAGAACCACCTGCACCTTACTTGAATGTAGCTGCAACACCTTAACTGCTATACAAGTAGTCAATTTGTATGCAAAGAAATTGCATTTTAATGTATGCCAATTAGTATACATTCAAAGTGACAATTCAGTTATTCCAAGTCTAAGTCTAGTCCTCAACTTACGAGCACAATTGAGCCCAGAATTTCCACAGTTAAGCAGGAGAGTTGTTAAATGAGTTTTGCCCTATTTTACAATCTTTCTCACCATGGTTATTAAGTGAATCACTGCAGCTGTTAAGTGAATCAGGTTCTTCCCCCCCCCCCCCATTGTTAGAGGGTTGCAAAAGGGCTGTAGGAGACAGCAACTGTCATAAATATGAACCAATTGCTAAGCATCCAAATTTTGATCATGCGACCACAGGGATGCTGAATGGCCGTAAGTGTGAAAACGGGCCATAGGTCACTTTTCTTAGCGCTGTTTTAACTTTGAACAGTCACTGAACAAGTGGTTGTAAGTTGAGGACTACCTGAAGAAGGGCACTGTCTTTCAGAGTTTAGGTCAATAATCTTGCTAACTTGTTTATAGTTCTACCATCACCACCTTCTCCCCAGTACAATTAATGGTAATGTTTTTACTTCCAGTGAATTTCAATCCTTCATTTTGTATCTGAAGCAATCGGCCTTAATTATAAAATTCTAGGTTTGCTTTTTAACGCTTTTCCCAAATTGTTGCTTCTCCTCGGGGTAGCAGGTGGGAGTACGACGTAGTTTCTTGCTCCCGAATTATCAATCCAGCCAAATCCTTCAGAATATATATGTGTATATTTTAGTGGGAAAGGACACAGTATGGAGCTGCCAGCTGGTTAATTTGTCTTTTCGCAAGACACCTACTGCTCTCTTAGGAGCTTGTGTTCATAGCCGAAGGATGTATCTTGTGCTTTTTGATGCTAATAGCACAAAGTCTTGGCTTTCTTCATCGTCTCGCTTAGCTCTAAAAGAAATTATTAGCCTTTTCTTATTAGCAAATCGCTGGAATATGAAACTCCACAGGTAGCTGTTTCAGAAGGAGAGGCATGTGTTAGGCTAGGGTAGATCCGATGAAGTGAGCTTTGGCTATATATATTTTGTGTGTGTGTGTGTGTGTGTGTGTGTGTGTGTGTAAATTTATTTTATAAATGAACAAACATTTAATACATCCGTCATTTTTTCCGTGTGACATCTTTTCTTCATGGCTTCATCATTTTGTTGTTTCTTCCTTCTTCATTTCAGTTTAATCTATTACCATTTCTTCACAAGTACAGTATTCTAATTATACTATTTTCTTACATAATTGTCAATTGCTTATCTATATCTGTTTTCTAATCAATGGTAAAATCAGTCCCGTATCTTAAAGTATTCTGAATCCCTCTCTTTCTTTGATCATCAAAGTTAATCTATTCATTTCTGCACAATCTAATTTTTTTTTTTGATAACTTCTCCTTCCAGGGAGTATTTTCTCTGTTTTCCAATTTTGTGCAAAAACAATTCATGCTGCTGTTATTACAGCTCAGGAGTTCTGGGCTGCAGTGGGCTATGCCGATTGGGTGTCTGCACTAAGTTCGGCATCAATATGGTGATCCCCGGGGAGCCAAAGGGTGAGTCGGCCCAGGTCGGAGACCAATTTTGTGCTGTTTAATGGGATTTGTTTGTTGGGAAAGCTGGACTCTTCCTGCTTTTTGTTTCAGAAGCAGTGTGTGTGTATTTAACTGGATACGCCTTGTGGAATTAGGTGTGAGGGAAGCAAATTATGCCATCAAGCAGCAATTAATTTCAAGATAGTAAAACAGAATCAGTTAAGAGAGCATCTGGGCAGTGACACCTCAATTAATACCTTCAGCTGTGACTTAATTTCCCATGCTTGTTTGATGCTTACATAATACCTACAAAGTACTTACTACAGGTAGTCCTCGAGTTATGAGCACAATTGGGACCGGAACTTGCATTGCTAACTGAGTCACGCCCAGTTTGATGACATTTTTGCTGCAATTGTTAAGCAAGTGACTACGGCTGTTAAGTGAATCCGGCTGCCTGCGGGGGCTTTGCTTATTGTAGAAGCCTTCTGGGAAAGTCATAAATGGAGATCATGTGAGCCCCCTACTCTTTAACCCTTGTAAATACGTGCCGGTTGCCAAGCAACCATCATTCTGATCACATGACCGTGGAGCAGGGGTGAAATGCTCCCAGTTCGGACCGGATCACCTGATCTGGTAGCAATGGTGGCGGGCGGTTCAGAGAACCGGTAGCAAAAATCCCTGCCCATGCCCAGCTGAGCCGCGCGATCATCAGAGATTTTTTGTTTGTTTGTTTGTTTCTTTTAAAAGCATTTTTTTCTTCGGCCGAAAAATGCTTTTAAAAGTAAAAAAAAAAAGCCTCTGATGATCAGACAACTCAGCTGGGATCGCCAGAGAAGCTTTTTAAAAACATTTTTTAACAACCTCTTCAGCCGAAGAGGTTGTAGGAAAAATGCTTTTAAAAGTTTTTTTTTAAAAAGTTGGCCACGCCCACCCAGTCACATTACCCCCACCACCAAGCCACGCCCACAGAACCGGTAGTAACAAATTTTACATTTCACCCCTGCCGTGGAGACACTGCAGCAGTCGTAAGTGCGAGGAGCAGTTGTAAGTCACTTGCTGTTGTAATGGCCATTAAATGAATGGTAAGGTGAGGACTCTCTGTCTTACATAGGTTATTTTACGGTGGAAGCTGGATTTATTCGTGGCTACCACCCAGGAGGTGGAATAGCCTTCGTTGCATTTTCTGCACAGGTACAAAATGATATTACACTGCTTGTTGGATTCTAGTCACACAGCCTGGACCATCACAGAGTTGGTTTTGGAACATCCCCTGTGCTTGGCAATGAAACATTGATCTGCAGTTGGATTAGGACGCACAGATCTTATTCCCCGATTTAATTTAAGCAGGATCAAGTTAATGATACCTGCTCAGACATACAGAAGTCCTTAGCCCATTAACTCAGCATTGCCTGCATTGACTCCTCATAGCTCACCCTGATTTCAAGATAGGTTTTCCAGCTTTGGCGGAAGATACCAGTAATTAAAGCTTTGGTGTGCAAAGTATGTGTCTCTTCTTGCTTATTTATGGGATCTTCTCTAGTCTTAGTTTGGCTTCTCCCGCCTCCTGTAAGAGGACAGGGTGGGAGAGAGAAAAAGAGTGAGCTGTTTTCCTGTTACATGGTTTGCAGAAGAGCGTTCTGTCAGCTATAAGTGTCTCCTTTATTGACAAGTTTAATCTCATACAGAGCTCTTCCGTTCAGCTATCAGAGTGACAGGAGCTCCGATTTCTTTGCATTGGGTCATTCAGAATCAAAAGCAGGAACTGAGTGCAACCTGGGTCTGCTGGCTGGGGAATTCTAGGAGTCCACAAGGTTTAAAGTTGCCAAGGTTGGGCAACCCTGATTAAGTGAAAACATTACCCAAGACATAAACTGTGTAAACTTAGAAAAATACACGCCTGTATCAGAGGGGGTGAAACTTACATAAAATCTTTTTTTTAAAAAAAGTTTTTTTTAAAAAAGTTGGCCACGCCCACCCAGTCACATTACCACCACCACCAAGCCACGCCCACAGAACCGGTAGTAACAAATTTTACATTTCACCCCTGCCGTGGAGACACTGCAGCAGTCGTAAGTGCGAGGAGCAGTTGTAAGTCACTTGCTGTTGTAATGGCCATTAAATGAATGGTAAGGTGAGGACTCTCTGTCTTACATAGGTTATTTTACGGTGGAAGCTGGATTTATTCGTGGCTACCACCCAGGAGGTGGAGTAGCCTTCGTTGCATTTTCTGCACAGGTACAAAATGATATTACACTGCTTGTTGGATTCTAGTCACACAGCCTGGACCATCACAGAGTTGGTTTTGGAACATCCCCTGTGCTTGGCAATGAAACATTGATCTGCAGTTGGATTAGGACGCACAGATCTTATTCCCCGATTTAATTTAAGCAGGATCAAGTTAATGATACCTGCTCAGACATACAGAAGTCCTTAGCCCATTAACTCAGCATTGCCTGCATTGACTCCTCATAGCTCACCCTGATTTCAAGATAGGTTTTCCAGCTTTGGCGGAAGATACCAGTAATTAAAGCTTTGGTGTGCAAAGTATGTGTCTCTTCTTGCTTATTTATGGGATCTTCTCTAGTCTTAGTTTGGCTTCTCCCGCCTCCTGTAAGAGGACAGGGTGGGAGAGAGAAAAAGAGTGAGCTGTTTTCCTGTTACATGGTTTGCAGAAGAGCGTTCTGTCAGCTACAAGTGTCTCCTTTATTGACAAGTTTAATCTCATACAGAGCTCTTCCGTTCAGCTATCAGAGTGACAGGAGCTCCGATTTCTTTGCATTGGGTCATTCAGAATCAAAAGCAGGAACTGAGTGCAACCTGGGTCTGCTGGCTGGGGAATTCTAGGAGTCCACATTTTTTAAAGTTGCCAAGGTTGGGCAACCCTGATTAAGTGAAAACATTACCCAAGACATAAACTGTGTAAACTTAGAAAAATACACGCCTATATCAGAGGGGGTGAAATTTACATAAAATCTTTTTTTTAAAAAAAGTTTTTATTTTTCACAACAACAACAACAAAAAACATTCTCATCGAACAATTACAATGTGCTGAAGGGGTGTTTACATATCTTCTTGTGCAATCTCAAAATAAACATCTCTTTCATACATATATCTTATATTATCTTTTCTAACATATCTTTCCTTCTAACCCAGTGCTTCTCAACGATTTGACCTCGGCAAACACTGTCATAACAAGCTAAGCCCCGTGTTTATGTCTATTTACAGTCGCGCGGGGGGCGCGAAAAATGTTTTCTTCTTCCTAGGGGGGCATGACAGAAAATAATTGAGAAGCACTGTTCTAACCAGTGGTAAAATAAATCCCATATTTTATAATATTGCTTATCTTCTTGATCTCTAATTTCAAATGTCAATCTACTCATCTCTGCACATTCCATCATCTTCCTAATTATTTCATCTTGCAAAGGTAATTTCTCATTTTTCCAATTTTTAGCAAACACAATCTTATATAAAATCTTAATTACAGACACAAGATGGAATGGAACGGAACAGAACAGAACAGAACAGAAGAGAATAGAATTCTTTATTGGCCAAGTGTGATTGGACACACAAGAAATTTGTCTTAGGTGGTATATGCTCTCAGTGTAATGTAATATTATTATTATTTACTTTATTCATTAAACATGAAACTCAGTCAACTTATCATTTAAAAAAAAGTGTCACAAATGCTATTGACTGGTGCTAATGGTTGATACGGGTTGCTGCCAGCGTCCTAGCTATCAACCAAGTACCTTCTTAAGATGTACAATGTTCCAAGTAGCGGAGTTTTTTGCAGTTCCGCTGGTGTTATTGCAGGAAGCTGCAATTTGTTGATGTATCTTATAAAATTCTTGGACATGGTACCAAGTGCCCCAATGACAATGGGTATCACTGTTACATGTTTCATCCATAGCCGTGTAGTTTCGATGGCCAGGTTGCAATATTTCATGATTTTTTCCAGTTCTTTTTCTTCGACTCTGGCATCTCCTAGTACCGCGATGTCAATAAATTGTATGTTTCTGTTTTCCACAACTGTGATATCTGGTGTGTTGTGTTCCAAGTGACGATCCATCTGTATTTGAAAGTCCCACAAGATCTTCACCTTCTCATTTTCTATAACTTTTTCCACTTTATGTTCCCATGACTTTTTGGATACAGGCAAGTCGTATTTTTTACATAATGACCAATGGATTAATTTAGCAACTCGGTCGTGTCTAGATTTGTAATCAGTTTGTGCAATTTTGGTGCATTCACATATTAAATGTGAAACAGTTTCGACTGTTGTTGCAAAGTCGGCAGTTTGGATTGTCAGTGGATTTTTGTATCTTTGCTTTCGTGGCAGTACTTTGCAGTGCTTGTTCTTGAGCAGCGAGTATTAAACCTTCCGTTTCTTTCTTGATGGTTCCCATCTTAAGCCATGCCCGATTATTATTATTATTATTATTATTATTATTATTATTATTATTATTATTATTATTATTATTATTATTATTATTATTATTACATTAATCCCTTTAATAATCATGTAATAATCGTGTAATACACCATTAATCTGAGATCTTAAGAGAAGGTGTCCCAAAGGTGCTTTTTCAAGAGGCGACTGGACTTTCTTGTTGTTCTTGATGTTTTGCTTCTCATCCAAGAAGCTTCTTCAGAGCTGAAGAAGCTTCTTGGATGAGAAGCGAAATGTGGGACAACCATGACCTGGATAATTGAAAATCTCTATAGACATTAAGAGAAGGTGGACTATTTATACTATTCTGATGGAACCCATGACAAGAGATTTTAAGAAATGAGGAGATGAATGAGATAGGAAGATCTGTTAAATGTTTCTGTATTTGCATAAACCTTTTCTAGCTTGCCAATTAAAGAAATACTCCAGTGTTTGGCTTAAGGATGCATCAGTCTCCAGTTTGTGGATCCTGGACATGCCCAGAGAATTCAAAATTCAGCATCTCTCGTAGCATAGGACTATCACAGCAGGCCATTTCAACTGGAATTTGTAGGTAGAACTGGGATTAATTAGGTTTGACTATAAATTCCAAGGGATAAGTCCTGTGGAGGTGAAATGGATGAAGCTGTTTTAGCTCTGGTTTGCTTATTTTATTTTCTCCGTCTATGTGAAATATGAAATAGAATATCTTCATTGGCTTTTTTTTTCCCTATGAAAAATAAAATGACAAGTCTGGGATTTTTAAAAAAGGTGCTTTGGGGATACCCAAACAGGGCAGGTAATATAAAAGCTGTTTGTAAAAGCAGCACTGGAATTGACCTGTTAAGAGATTTGCAAAAAATCTTTGCTTTTTCTTCCTCTCCCCAATTTTGTGTCATCATCATCATCTACATCTCCATTTCTGAAATAAACATTATATTTTTTTAAAAAAAAATATTCAGAATGATTATTCTCAAGTTAGTTTTACTTACTTTGCCCTTGAGCACTTCTAGATATTAGAATTTATAGCAGTTCCCTTGAGGATACAGCTAGAGAGAAAACATTCTCTTATAAGCCAGACCCAGGATTTTATCCTGTTATGTAGAATAGAGTAGAGTAGAGTAGAGTAGAGTAGAGTAGAGTAGAGTAGAGTAGAGTAGAATAGAATAGAATAGAATAGAATAGAATAGAATAGAATAGAATAGAATAGAATAGAATAGAATAGAATAGAATAGAATAGAATAGAATAGAATTTTTATTGGCCAAGTGTGATTGGACACACAAGGAATTTGTCTTTGGTGCAGATGCATATGTACAACTCTTACAACACTTAATGATAGTCATAGGGTACAAATTTAACACTTAATGATACAACAGTTAATGATAGTCATAGGCTACAAATAAGCAATCAGGAATACATATTGACTCCATCAAAAGCAACTTACATGTTTCTACCTAAAACCTCTTTTTAAATAATTAGTGGCCAAGACATGGTCAGTTTGATAATAAGAAAGGCATTTGCAAAAGGCAAATGTGGATGTTTAACAAGTCATGCTAGTTTGTAACATGAGGATTATGTAAAATTACCTGGTTTTTTTATTTATATATAAAACTGTTCTTTGCTAAGCAGTGTATTTTTCTATTGTAAGAGGATCAACTGCCCTGTGCTGTTAACTCACAAACCAAACATTAATTTCTAAATTAGGTTTAATTAGAAGACTATTATAAGCTGTTGTAGTAATTAAGGTGCTACCTAGAAACCAGGAGACTGTGAGTTCTAGTCCCACCTTAGGCACGAAAACAAAGCTGGGTGATTTTTGGCCACAGCCCAACCCACCTCACAAAGTTTTTGTGGCAGTGGGAAAAAGAAGAGGAGGCAGCAGGAGTATTAGGTATGTCCACCACCTTGAGTTACTTATAGTAGGAAAGGTGGGATTAAAATTTAATAAATAAAAATAAAAAAGGAAACTATTCTAATTGGAATGAATACATGCTGCCTAGATATAAGGAATAAACTGACTCTGCTGAGTTTGATCAGTTTTACAACTTCCCAGGTTGCGAAACTCTGGCAGGAAATATGAAGATGTCCATCTTCTCAACTTTGTCTTTGTTTGTTTGATTTAGTTTATATGGTTACTCATCCTGCGCAGTCAACAGCCCATTAAACGTAGCAATTAAAAACACTAAAAAAAACAACACCAAAACTAAAACCTGCCTAGAGCAGCACACATATTTCCATCTAGGTGAAGGTAAAAGTTCCCCTCGCACATGTGTGCTAGTCATTCCCAACTCTAGGGGGCGGTGCTCATCTCTGTTTCAAAGCTGAAGAGCCAGCACTGTCCGAAGATGTCTCCATGGTCATATGGCTGGCATGACTAAATGCCAGAGGTGCACAGAACGCTGTTCCCTTCCCACCAAAGCTGCTCCCTATTTTTCTACTTGCATTTTTTACGTGCTTTCGAACTACCAGGTTGGCAGATGCTGGGACAAGTAACAGGAGCTCACCCTGTTATGCGGCACTAGGGATTCGAACCGCTGAACTGCCGACCTTCTGATCGACAAGCTCAGAATCTTAGCCACTGAGTCCCTTTTTTTCCATCTAGAAGTCCCTAAACAACAATCTATCAGATATATATATATATATCCTGGAATTGCTCCCAGAAGCACGAAGCTGAAGCCTGAAGATGACGAATGAGACTTCGTCGAAACGTCGCCAAGACACTTCCAATTTTACGCGGGAGAAAACCCGAATAACCAAAGATCTACATATATATATATATTATTATATATATATATGTATATATATATATATATTTGTATATATGTATATATATATGTATATATATATATAATTTACTTTCCCTTAAAGTCGATGTAGATGTTATGTCACGTTCCCACCCATGAGTTTTTATGTAACTTATGCAGTGTAAAAACGATTCCTCTTTTTTACAATATATGTGCTGTAAGTGTTTTTTTTCTACCAGGGCAACCTGGTCTACCCATATATGGGACAGAGGATACTGCTTCCCCTTTCGCCTTTCAGCCCCAATCCAGGAGCCTTTGCAGGCAGTCGCTTTCGCAACAAACTATTTTGTGTTAAATTTATATTTACCAACAAAGAAATAAAGGGAAACTAGAATAGATCTATTTCAAGCTATTTAGCTCTCATCAGCTAGCCATAGCCTTCTGGGATTCAAGAAAAATGATAGAAAAAACACTTAATCTCTCCTGGTACAGCTGACAAAGAGGAGAACCTGTGGCTTAGAGGTTAATACATCTGCCTAATATGCAAGCAAGCCCAGGTTCAAATCCCATAAGGCTAAGGCTAGCTGATGAGAGCTAAATAGCTTGAAAGAGATCTATACTAGTCTCCCTTTATTTCTTTGCTGGTAAATATAAATTTAACACAATATATATGCTGTAGTAAGTTTTTACTTCTATTGACCACCAGGAGGCACTACAAGACCAGTTTTATCCCACGTTGGAACTTGTCAGATATATGTAGTCAGATCTTTTGTCTGGGACTTCTACCAGGAATTGAAGTCTTGGACCACTGTCCTTTAGGAACCTATATTCAGTGCATTAAATTTCGAAGCTGTCATGGTTATGGTCCTCAGTGCTGTCCCAAAGGTGCTTTTTAAAGAGGCAACTGGACTTTCTGGAAAGTCCAGTTGCCTCTTGAAAAAGCACCTGTGGGACAACCATGAGCTCGATGACTGAGAATCTCCATAGAGATCCTCAGTGTTGTTGCAGGAAGGGATATATGGAATCTATCAGGATGATCCACTTCCTTTCAATCTTGTACTTCCTTCTGATCACATACTGGCTCTTAGTGATTGATAAAACCGAGTTCACTTAACATCTTGACCCAATGCTTATGGGAAAAGCCATATTTCTAATGCTTATTGCAGTGTTGTTCAACTTTAGCTACTTTAAGTTGTTGGTTGGCACACTCTGGGAGTTGAAATCCACACATCGTTAAATGGCTAACGTTGAGGGACACATTTTTATGGAAAGCCATCAAGGTTTGGAGCCATTCAAATCACAGAGTTCTGCTATTTCACAGGGCAGGACTCAGCAACAGAAGGTTTCCTAGATCCCCTAGGTCTGTGATGGTTAACCTTTTTGGTGCCAAGTGCCCAAAGCGCGCATGCGCACGAATGCACGCACGCATGCCTGGACCCCCAAAATACAATGGAAGCACCTCACCTGCACATGCGCCCCACCCCCGCACATGCTCACACATCCCTCACGCATGCATGTGCCCCCCATGCATGAGCCCTGGGTCCCCCGCACCCCATTTTGACTTCTAGGTTGGTGCAGGAAGCTTTCCAGGCCCAAATCAGGGCACGGGGGGGTGCATGTGCATGAATCTCCAAAATGCAATGCGAGTGCCCCCCGCACATGCGCCCCACCACCCCATGCATGCGCGGCAAAGACCCAAAGACTAGCTGGCTGGTGGGAGGCGTGCACGCATGCGCAGTGGAACTGGTCTGGGGTAACGTTTGGCGTGCCAGGTGACATGGTTCCGCATGCCACAGGTTTGCCATCACAGCCCTAGGCGGTGTTGCTTAATGAAGGAGACCCAGAGCAAGCCCACTCCATCAGATCTCTGAAGAACAACAGTAAACTGGCATCGTCCAATGAAATTGGACCACGCTCCTAGTATCCTCAGTCAGCGTGGCTAGCGGATAAGCCTGGTGAAAGTCATAACCCCAAATATTCAGAGAACCAAAAGTTGAGAACCATCACTTATTCTTAAGTAGCTTATTTTTCCCCAAATCAAAACAAAACGGACACATCCAAATGTGTTAAGGCTAACATTGAAAAAGCCAACAACTTATGGTAGGATTCAATATTCTCTGCCCAGTTTTAATACAACTAGAGAGCATTGCAGTGAGTCACAGTAGGCAGTAGAAGTACAATTTTGAGCCACGGAGACACCGTTTACCTCTGCCCAGATAGCAAACAACATCCACAATTGTGTCTTCAAGACGTAATCCTGGAAGTCAAACAAAGAAGTCATCCCCATAGACTCCTTCCATATTTGCCTAGTTAGCATCTACTCCAAGGACATCAAATGCAGCTTAGGGAAAAAGCTAGAACATTTCTATTATAAAATAGTGAGTGTTGGTCTCCAAATATCAAAAAACCTGTAAAGGAGGTAAGCCAGAAGGCTTGGCACCACCTTCTGCCCACTTTCAAAAGCCAGTGTACATCAAATGGCAATTGGCTGCCAGAAAGTCAGCAGGTAATAGGCACCATCATGGATTGGTGTTCACCCTATCAACAGGAGAAAAAACAATGAAAGCATTCTGTATTAAGAGGCCCTGCACCGAATAGCTCCTTTGTTTTATCTTCTTAACCACATTGTTTCAGCTGCAGCACCCAAAGGGGGAACAATGTAATTGAAGAATGTGCTGCTTCTCCTAACAATCATTCTGCTGTTCTCTTGGATTTGCATAAGGAGAGGGAAATTAGCAGAGGAGGGTGGTGGAAACATGGAACACAGATTTATTTTTTTTATTTTTTTGCTGTTAGAGACAGATTTATTTTCTCGGCCCCATACTCTGGAACTCTCACCTACTTCTGAGAAGGACTAAGGGTGATACGATAGCAGTGTTCCAGTATCTAAGGCAGGGCTCTCCAACCTTGGCAACTTTAAGACTTGTGGACTTCAACTCCCAGAGTTCCTCAGCCAGCAAAGCTCTGGGAGTTGAAGTCCACAAGACTTAAAGTCCACAAGTCTTAAAGTTGCCAAGGTTGGAGACCCCTGATCTAAGGCGCTGCCAGAAGGAAGACAGGATCAACCTGTTCTCCAAAGCACCTGAAAGCAGGACAAGAAACAATGGATGGAAACTAATCAGTGGTGGGTTTCTACCAGTTCACCCTGGTTTGGGTGAACCAGTAGTGGCAGCGGTGGGAGGCTGCGATGAGGCAGACGTCATCACGGACGCTCTGCACATGCGCAGAAGCGCTGTGAGCAAAGTGAGTGCATGCACGCGCTCAGGTTCCGAACCAGTAGCAAAGGAGAGAAATGACCTAGAACTTAGGAGAAATTTCCTGACAGTGAGAACAATTAATCGTTGGAACAGTTTGCCTCCAGAAGTTGTGGGTGCTCCATCACTGGAGAGTTTTTAAGAAGACTACGGACAGCCGTTTGTCTGAAACGGTACAGGGTCTCCTGCTTGAGCAGAGAGTTGGACTAAAAGATATCCAAGGTCCCTTCCAACTCTATTAAATATTATTGTGGTTGCTAGAAACTAAAGGACTCCCAAGTCCTTCAGGATGAACTTCCCAAATATGGACTTTGATCATCATCACAATATGACAAAAAAATGATCCACAAGTTGATGTTTCGTCTGAACTTGGTCTTTGAAACAGTGGTTATATATAACTTTTATTTTTACTTCATGTATGAATGTGCTCAAAAATTATCGTTCACTTCTTCCCATTTCTGGTGACAGAATACCAGTTGAGGGAGTGTGTGCCTCACATTCCCTCAACAAAAGCAGCATTTCTTGCTTTTTGTGTCGTTTTTTTTCTAGCCACAAGTCATTTTTTTAGACTTGAGTCAGTCTTGGCTCTTAGCAACTGCCCACACAAGTTCCTGCAGTTTTCTTGGCCAGATTACAGAACTAGTTTGCCATTAGCGTCTTCCTAGGGCTGAGGGAGAGGGGCTGGCCAAGGTCACCTTTGTACCTAAGACAAAACTAGAACTCTGGTGCCTCGACCACCATACTGGTTCTTAATCATAGGCGATAATGAAGAAATGAAACGAAATAAAACAGTTGTGATGAAATATCACATATATATGCTTATATATTATATAGTTACTTTCATGCTTATGCTTATATATACTGTTGTGACAAAATAAATAAATAAACAAACAAACAAACAAACAAACAAACAAATAAATAAATAATGGCATCTTACAAAGTATATCTAAGTAAGATACAATGCTATATAATTATGTGTCATATACCCTGTTTCCCCGAAAATAAGACATCCACTGATAATAAGCCCAATCGGGCTTTTGAGCGCATGCGCTAAAATAAGCCTCCCCCTGAAAATAAGCCCTCCCCGAAAATATTTAAACACAGAGCTGGAAATCAGGTAAGATGGCAAGAGGAGCCCCATCTTGCTCCATGCACCCGAAAATAATAAGACCTCCACAAAAATAAGGCTAAGTGCTTATTTCAGGGTTCAAAAAAATATAAGACAGGATCTTATTTTCGGGAAAAGGGTAATATATGTGTGTATATGCATAATTGTTTATTTATTTTGTCATGTTTATGTAGTGTATATTGGAGGTGGTGACTCTCTGAGAGGTGTATGCAACGAAATTGCATTTTAGTATACACCAATTAGTGTATATTTAAAGCGTCAATAAAGTTATTCTAAGTCTATGTCATACTGTAAAGTTATAGCAACAGAATCTTGAAAGTCTAAATATGTTCCCCCTCGCTCACTTTGTCTTCATAGGAACTAGTGAGGGGCTTATCTGAAATGTTTTTTTAACATTACTTGCTTGGTCTGGCTCAAGCCCCTCTTATCTGACTCTTTCCTATTTCCTCTGTTGTCTACAGCAGCATTTGTGCATTTCTTGTGGTATTCATAGGATTGATTGTGTCTGACATGATGGATTTTTGTTTTTGTTTTGGAAAGGAAATACCACAGTTGTAAAATGTAAGGGGGCAATTACAGAATTTTTACCCTAACAATTTTATTATTCGAGATGTGCTTGGTGGGTATTAAATTCTATAAAGGTTGCTTAGCTTTGGGGAGTGGCCACATCCTGTCTATTTTTTTTTTCCTTTTCCACAATTCTGCGTATCATTTTCTCACTCCTTTGAGTGAGCATTTAGTGAGATGGCATTTAATTTCATTGTACGAGGTGCATTGACAATAAAGTAAACTTTCTCCTAAAGTAAACCTAGCACAATTTCAGTGTTCATTAATTCTTTTAAAGATCCAAGCACGTGCATTTTATGTTTAAAGTAAGCAGGCCATTTTTTTAAGGTTTCTGTTGTAACATTAAAAAAAAAACCATCAAGACCAATGCCTTACCTGTCTTTCTACTGTGTAGAATTTGCCATCCTGCAGATAGGTCCTGCCAGCTAACATTCCACCTTGTAGTATATCAACAGTAAAGCATCCAAGAAAATCATTAGCCTTAGGCCATTTCAGTTTGGCCAAATTTTCCAAAGCAACTCGCCTAGCCTTCTGTACCACTAAATATTCTGGACTATAACATCCATCAGAGCTATGTTGGAAATAGGGGAGTTATAGTCCAGTATATCTGCAAGTACTTCTGAAAAGATCTGGGGTTTGTTTTGGTTTTTTGGGTTTTTTTAAAAAAAGGCACAAAATCCTTTCCAGTAGAATGTGAAAATTAGAGTGTTTTTCCCAATTCAGGAAAGAGTGACATTAATTCCTTTGTATATCTAGGTTATTTATTAATTGGATATAACGAAAGGAAACAATAGGACAGGAACGGTAGGACGCTTGTGCTCTTATGCACGCCCCTTACAGATCTCTTAGGAATGGGGTGAGGTCAATGGTAGATAGTTTTTGGTGGAAACTTTGGGGATTTTGAGAAGAGACCACAGAGTCAGGTAGTGTATTCCAAGCAGTAACAACTCTGTTACTGAAGTCATATTATTTTCTGCAATCAAGATTGGAGCGGTTAACATTAAGCTTAAATCTATTGTGTGCTAGTGTATTGTTGCAATTGAAGCTGAAGTAGTCTTTGACAGGAAGGACATTGTAGCAGATGATTTTATGAGCTATGCTTAAGTCATGTCGAAGGTGGCGTAGTTCTAAATTTTCTAAATCCAGGATTTCAAGTCTGGTGGCATAAGGTATTTTGTTGTATTCGGAGGAGTGGAGTACTCTTCTTGTAAAATATTTATTAATTGACTTTTTGTCCCATGTTTCCTCAAGGTGCTCAGGGTGGTATAGATGGCTCCCCTGATTTATCCTCACAACAAAAGCCTAAGACAAATTCAGTTGGAAAGAATGAGGGTGAAAATTTCCCATTGAGCTTCGTGATTGAGTGGCTATGGGAATCTGAGTTTCTCTAGATCAGTGGTAGTCAACCTGGTCCCTACCGCCCACTAGTGGGCGTTCCAGCTTTCATGGTGGGCGGTAGGGGTTTTGTCCGATACTGAAGCACTTTCCTTTTTTTTAATTTAATTGACTTTTTAAAAAAAATTCATAGCATTATTTAAAAACATTTTCATTAGGGTTTCATAAAATTCCAAGTGACAATTTAAATTTCTGGAAATATACTATTTGTATCGCCCGCGCATAAGTTTAGTTCACATTATGCAAGTGAAACTAAATGGCGCTATTGTGCGATCGCAAACAAAAGAGCCTCGTCCCAGAATACCTCGTGCATTTCCCCCTCACACCACCCGGCTGTAACAGACAAGGAGAGCTGGTAGCCGGCGCCCCCTCCCCCAAACCCAATCCACAATGCGTAAGAGGCATGCGCAGATGATGATACACTTTATAAATCATGATTTATACTGTGGAACCGATGGGCGGTTAGAAAATTTTACTTCTAACAGAGATGCAAAAGTGAGTGGTAGGTATAAAAAGGTTGACTACCCCTGGTCTAGATCCACCCCCGAAATACTCAGCACATCACCAGGCCCCTGTACAAATTGAAGTACGAATGGCCACTGCAAAACTGAAAGGAGACTATAGATTTCTCATACGTAAAACACAATCACATAAGGAGTGCCAGGGTTGATGATAAGACATCGTTCAAGAGGGTTCACTACTACACTGTGGTTTATTGTCCTGGGGATTATTAGTCCATGCAGAGCTGAATTGCATTAAATTAAAGACGAAGTATCTATCTATCAGAATTAAAAATTGGCATTTCCTAGCCTTTGTAGGTCTGTATTTGATTACTGGCTGTCGGTCTGTGTCCAGAGGATGTAATCCTGATGAATGGGTCCCAGCGATTTTTGATGGGATTCTGGCATGTTTAATTCCCATGAATGGAACCCGTCATCGATAAACAAAACCACAAAGCTGAAGGTCAGAGGAAAAGCAGCCTCAGTACATTATCATCGTCACCGTGAGCCTGTTGAAATAATACTGTATTGCTGGAAAGAGCAGAGATAAGGCTCGACAGATCTTTCCCGTGGAGCCAGTTCCAAATTCTGGCAAGGCGCTTTTTCTGTCATGTATCAGACAGTTGGGACCACCCAGTGGTGAAATCCAAATTTTTTGACTACTGATTCTGTGGGCGTGGCTTGGTGGGTGTGGTGTGGCTTGGTGGGCGTAGCAGGGGAAGGATACCGCAAAATCTCCATTCCCACCCCACTCCAGGGGAAGGATACTGCAAAATCCCCATTCCCACCCCATTCCAGGGGAAGGATACTGCAAAATCCCCATTCCCACCCCACCCCAGGGGAAGGATACTGCAAAATCCCCATTCCCACCACACTCCAGGGGAAGGATACTGCAAAATCCCCATTCCCACCACACTCCAGGGAAAGGATACTGCAAAATCTCCATTCCCTCCCCGCTCCAGGGGAAGGATACTGCAAAATCTCCATTCCCTCCCCAATCCAGGGGAAGGATACTGCAAAATCCCCATTCCCACCCCACTCCAGGGGAAGGATACTGCAAAATCCCCATTCCCTCCCCATTCCAGGGGAAGGATACTGCAAAATCCCCGTTCCCTCCCCACTCCATGGGAAGGATACTGCAAAATCTCCATTCTCTCCCTGCTCCAGGGTAAGGATACTGCAAAATCCCCATTCCCACCCCATTCCTGGGGGAAGGAAATTGCAAAATCTCCATTCCTACCCCACCCTGGGGCCAGCCAGAGGTGGCATTTGTCAGTTCTCTGAACTACTCAAAATTTCCGTTACCGGTTCTCCAGAATCTGCTGGACTTCACCCCTGGAACCACCCTTGCTGTTATTATTATGGGATGGGTAGGACTTGCAGAGAAGGCTTTGTTTTATTTTAGCTCAGCAGAGGAAACCCATTATTCTGGATTTAAAGTTTGCCACCAACTCTGCTGCTGTTTTCAAAGTCATAAAATTGGGTGCCTGCATTACTGGAGTTTTGAAAGCCGGGTGTGTGACTTTGGACCAATCACCAGGAGACAGTGAGTTCTAGTCCCCCTTTAGGCCCAAAAGCCACTGGGTGATCTTGGGCCAATCACCAGGAGACAGTGAATTCTAATCCTGCCTTAGGCATGAAATCCAGCTGGATAACTTTGGACCAGTTCCTCTCTTTCAGTCCCAAGTCCAACCCACCTCACAGGGTGGTTATTGTGCAGAAAGTAGGAGAAGGAAGGAATATTAGGCATGCTTACCACCTTGAGTTACTTATAAAATAATAAAGGCAGAATAAAAAGCTAATAAATAAATATAGATTCGTAATAGATTTCTATTACTATTACATATAGATAAATGAGTGTTGTAAGCTGCCGAGAGTCACTTGATGGTGAGATGGGTGGCATATAAATTTAATAAAAAATAATTTAATAAAGCAACAAAGCAGGTCCAAGTTTTTTGGATCCTACCCAGGCAGCGTTACCAGACAGAAGGAATTCTTTTGCTTCAGGTCCTTTCATCTATCTTCTGCAGTGGTGGGATTCAGCCAGTTCGCACCACTTCGGGAGAACCGGTTGTTAACTTTCTGAGCACTTTGCTGAACTGGTTGTTGGAAGAAATCATTAGGGCAGAGAACCGGTTGTTAAATTATTTGAATTCCACCACTGGTCTTCTGATACTTTTGCAGAACAACCACCTGTAGAACTGAATGCCTCTGAGGAAATCTTTCCATGACTAAGCAAACTGCAAAGCTCATTTTATTGATATTTGCTTAAACCTTTAAGGTTTCGGATTTTATGGCCACCTGATTGCATAACAATTTTGTTTGGCAGAAACAGCGTCCTAATTTTTTAATATATTTTTTTATTATTGTCAGCCAGATTTCAGCCCCTTTTTCCTTTTGACAAATAACAATTTCATGTAAAAACTATCAAGAGCTTTTCACCTTTGGGCTCAGATTTACATTGTTTTGATTTTTTCTTTCTTTTTTGGTTTCCTTGCTTTTCTGTTATAAACCCTATTACTGAAGTCTGCAACAAACCAAAAAAAAAAGCTATTTGCCAACTCTGCCTAGTAACATTTAAACGCACTGTTACACACAAGATTAAGTATGATAGCTTTTTAATGACTTACGCTGCTCACTTTTGAACATAGAATAGATTTGCTGTATATATTTTGCTAAAAGCAACTGTCTTTCTTCCTTGGTTGTCTGTCTGTTCAGAAAGAAACCCTATAAGGCAGGGGTCTCCAGCCTTAGCAACTTTAAGCCTGGTGGACTTCA
Source organism: Ahaetulla prasina (assembly GCF_028640845.1). Lineage (NCBI taxonomy): Eukaryota > Metazoa > Chordata > Lepidosauria > Squamata > Colubridae > Ahaetulla > Ahaetulla prasina. The sequence continues at coordinate 13,739,495 of NC_080548.1, forward strand.
ACTCCCAGAATTCCCCAGCCAGCTTTGCTGGCTGGGGAATTCTGGGAGATGAAGTCCTCCAGGCTTAAAGTTACCAAGGTTCGAGACCCCTGCTATAAGGGAAGCAGTAGCTACACAACCATCCTCAATCTCCACACTCTGTTACAGAGTGAGATTCAAGTTCCTCCCTTAAAGGAGGAACTATGGTGTAACACAAAAACATATGCTTGGAATGCAGAAAGTGTCACTGTTTGGCAATGGTTGTTTAGCAGGTTGAGGCAGCGAGCTGGACTAGAAGACCTCTAAGTTCCCTTCCAGACCTACGATTCCATGATTCTATGAAGAGATGGATTCTAAGTCTCTTGCACACTGTTACACCGTGTTTTCTGCCTCCAGAGCTGTCCCTTCAGGACCAGTTTTTTTGGGGGGGGCTTGTACTAGAGCAGAGGCGGAGAACTATGGCCCTTTTATGACTTGTGGACTTGTCGACTCCCAGAATTCCTGAGCCATAGCTGGCTTAGGAATTCTGGGAGTTGAAGTCCACAAGTCATAAAAGGGCCATAGTCCCCCATCTCTGCATTAGAAGAAATCAGACGAAGCTGAAATGGTGGAGAAGGCTTCAAGAGGGCCAGAAGCGAAATAAAAAAAAAGCTTGTTGCGCTCCTCACACCCACCTCTTCTTCTTTGTGCCAAACTGAATCAAGGAGCATGGGACACTGGAACTGCCCAATACTAGCTCTCAGATAGGAGATGGGAGCAAAGACATTTTTGTCTACTGCTGTTATCTGAACTTAGTCCATAGTACCTCTTTCTTCCATCGACTCTCCACCCCCAGCAATTGAAGAAAAAGCTTAGTGCCCTTGGCACAGTTCTGTTGCTGGCTTGAGACTTTAATCATTTCTTTTCAACTTAAATTGCCAGTTTAAGGTTAGCCTGCCTTCAGAATGTTAGTTTTCCTTGGCATTTAGGTTTGACCATTTCTTCCTTCCAGGACAACACAAGGCTTTCTTTCTCTAGAAGAAAAGGGTCGATTTGTCCTTTCAGGAAATGATGGGGGTGGATGAAGAGCATATCCAAACCCACCATTCTACCTATTTTTTCTCCCTGCCCTTGCTTTGTTGGCACAACTTCTCCCTGGTTCTTCAAAACAGCCACCTAACTTTTTAAAAATTTTCTATTTCTACCGTGTTTCCCTGAAAATAAGACCTTGTCTTATATTTTTTTTGAACCCCGAAATAAGCACTTGGCCTTATTTTCGAGGAGGTCTTATTATTTTGGTGCACATGGAGCAAGACGGGGCTCCTCTTGCCGTCTTACCTTAGTTCCAGCTCTGTCTCCCTAACCCTAACCAGAGGAAATGGCAGAGACCAGCTGCGCATGCGGTTAAATATTTTCAGGGGAGGTCTTATTTTTGGGAAAGGCTTTATTATCCGGGGAGATCTTATTTTCAGGGAAACACGGTATAATAAAGTCAGGGGTGAAATGCTCCCGGTTTGGACTGGATTGGCCGATCCGGTAGTGAGGGCGGCGGGTGGTTCAGAGAACCGGTAGCAAAAATTTCTGGGGCCCCCGCCCATGGCCACCCAATCGCCCGGTTGCTGCTTCTTTCCGGCTCGCTCACTTTTCCTGCCTGAATGTTAGGAATAGGTTGTAAAAAATGCTTTTAAAAGGTTAAAAAAAGACTCTGACGATCACAGCTGAGCCGCACAATCGTCAGAGCTTTTTTTTTTTACTTTTAAAAGCATTTGTTTACTACCTAATCGTTATGTATTCCAGCGAATAGTAAAAAAAATGCATATAAAAAAGTTTTTAAAAAAAAGGCTCCGACGATCACAGCTGTGGCGCGGGATCGTCGGAACCTTTTTATAAACTTTTTTAAACCATTTCTTTACTACCTATTCGCCCGAATACATAGTTTAAAAATGCTTTAAAAAAAAGTAAAAAAAAAAAAAGGCTCCAACGATCATGTGCCACAGCTGATCACACACACCCCGCGCGTGCTGTTCTACTTACCTTCCCTCCCATGCCTCCTTTTGGCGTGCACTGCACGTGCGCGCACACCTCACATTTGGTGCATGGTGCACATTGCGCATGCGCAAATGCAGCACACATTTGGTGCCCAGAGCGCATGTGCAGCACCAAACCGGTAGTAAACGGGCTCAGATTTCACCACTGAATAAAGTCACAGAGTGATTGTCCGGAAATGAGAGAGAAGTCAATTGTATATATGAGCATTATAGGTTTTATTCATTGATCTGATGCAATTTTATTTTATTTTATTTTATTTCAGTAGCCACCCATCTCAGCAACTAACCTATTTCCACTTGCTTAGCCTAAAATGGAGTCAGCCCTTTCTGAGCTGGTGGGCACATTTGGATTTGAGTACATGTTGTGGATAAACCCTTAGCAAGCAGTTGGTTTTCTTTATTCCTCACATTTATATAGCCACCCATCTCACAAACGTTTCTCTGGGAAGCTTGTCATAGAACCAAAAAGAAAAGAGCAAACATTTTTTAAAAAAATCCATGATAATAGAATCAACATTATTAAAAAGAGTCTACGAAATAACGTCTTGGATATTTCAAGCGAGGTAGCCGTCTCAACATATTTCCTTTGTGGGAAATAATTCTCTTACGTTATGAAAGTGGGTTTTCCTGCTCACAGAATGGTGCCATGATGAGTTGCACCCATTTCCCAGAAGACGGATTGGTGAAAATGCTCCTTCTTCCCCCATGTAACTTCCTAGCATGCTTTCTGCCTTCTCCTAACAAGGTTGATGGTATCTTGAGGTAGAAACCAAGACAATATTTAGAAGCCATTGTTTTATTTTTGAGTATGGCAGCCTTCCACTTACCATATTTTTCAGAGTAAAAGACGCACTCTCCCCCTCAAATAGCCGTAATAGCTCAGGCTGGTAAAGCCTGTTATTAGAACACAAGTAGCCTGCAATTACTGCAGGTTCAAGCCCGGCCCGAGGTTGACTCAGCCTTCCATCCTTTATAAGGTAGGTAAAATGAGGACCCAGATTGTTGGGGGGGCAATAAGTTGACTTTTTAAATATATAAATAGAATGAGACTATTGCCTTATACATTGTAAGCCGCCCTGAGTCTTCGGAGAAGGGCGGGATATAAATGTTAAAAAAAAAAAAAAGTGTGTGGAAATGTCTGTGCGACTTATACAGTGAATATTGCTGAAGCCACGATGTAAAAAAGATATTGAGACTCTAGAAAGAGTGCAGAGAAGAGCAGCAAAGATGATTAGGGGACTGGAGGCTAAAACATATGAAGAATGGTTGCAGGAACTGGGTATGTCTAGTTTAATGAAAAGAAGGACTAGGGGAGACATGATAGCAGTGTTCCAATATCTCAGGGGTTGCCACAAAGAAGAGGGAGTCAAACTATTCTCCAAAGCACCTGAGGGTAGGACAAGAAGCAATGGGTGGAAACTAATCAAGGAGAGAATCAATTTAGAACTAAGGAGAAATTTCCTGACAGTAAGAACAATCAATAAGTGGAACAACTTGCCTGCAGAATTTGTGAATGTGAATTTGTGAACACCCTTTGGTTGTTTTTGGTGGCCATCCGTCACGTTTTAGGCCTCCGCACACCACGTTTTAGACCCGTTCCAGGCTGTGGGGATCACCACCGCTGCCGATCACTGCCTCTGTGCATCGTGTTTTCGGCCTCCATACGCCTCGTTTTTGGCCTCCTTGCATCACGTTTTCGGCCGGTTTCAGGCGGCAGGGATCAGCGGCGATATGCTGTAGCGATCCCCACATCTGGAACGGAGCATGCAGAGGCCGAAAATGTGACACACAGAGGCCAAAAACGTGACACAAGGAGGCAGTGATGGGTTGTGGTGATCCCCACAGCCTGGAACAGTTGATTGGCGGTATTCCAGGAGGTCGATCCAACCACTAATCAGCTGCTTGTGCTGAATCAGGCTGTGCGATAACGTGCTGAAACTGACCAGGCTGTTGGCTGTTTGCTGCAAGGATGCTAGCCAGATTAATGCCAATGGATGCTGGTAGGCAGAGGCAGAAATTTTTTTTCTTGTTTTCCTCCCCTAAAACTAATGTGTGTCTTATATTCCAGAACGTCTTACACCCCGAAAAATACGGTAATGTTTTGTTTTTTTTTAAATTTAAAACAGGCAAGGTAAAGAGTTTGTCAGGGAGCGAGGGGGGGGGTATCTGCTCACCCATTGGTACCTACAGGCATCATGTACCGGAATGAGCATGAATTCCAAAATGCTTTGCAAAAAGTCATTTCCTTTCAACCAGTAGAAGTGATGGATGGTGCTATCTAAAAGAACTGGTCAATCCTTTCCCCCCCACCACTTCAAACCTTTTAGAATTTGGAGTGGCAATTCTAATCCCTAAAAGCGTTCATGAGATACTTCCCTGAGTTAATTAAATGAGAATAAAATAACTCCGAGGTGCCATTCTGACTTGGCCATCCATCCAGCCATCTCAAAAATCACTTCCCATCCTTTATGGCTCCCTGGTGTTTTTCACCGCTCTGCTTTTGACCAAAGCTTTTAAAGGTTCTCTTCTGAGCTGCCTCATTGCTTCTACCTGACTGGATTTATGCATTTGATCTTTTTCCAGAAGCAGTCCTGTTTCATTAGGGAATCTCGCTCCAGCAGCAGGGCAGTGCAAAGAAAAGCATTGTTAAGGCTCTGGCGGCTTGCACATCTATGAAATGGCCCCAGTGTCTTATTCAACCTCTTCCAACTTAGCCAAGTGAGGAAAAATTTCAGAGTCTTCGGGGCCGTTTGCTTCAAGGCCTCTTGTTGCAACTGGTCTGTGTTGTGACCCAGTAAGTAGGTAGTAAGAAACTCAGTCCGTGAAAAAACAAACTTTATTCGAACAGCTGAGAATTACTTCATTCCCAGCGTCGTTCAACTCAAATTAAAACAAATGCCTCCCAACACAAATTCCTCAGTTCTATCGCAAACTTTGATCCAATTAGGCAAACTGCCAAAGGCCTTTCTTGGCAAACGTTCACAAGTCACAAAAATAAAGGCAAGACGTAGACGAAGCAGGAGACGAAGCAGAAGACAAAGCTACCAACGTTGTTTTCCGGTAAAGCTGAAACACCGGTGCAGGTCTGTTTTAAGCCTTATGGGAGGGGCCAATCATCTCTTGGCCCTACTCCCAAGTTGTCCTTTTTGCTTGAGCTGCTCTTGCCTTCTGGCAGCTCTTCTCATGCGTGCATTAGGAACAGGCTCCTCCTATTCCTCTGCCTCACTACTATCAGACTATGGAGGCTCTGGAGTCCGCACCTCACTTCCCAATGGCCCTGGCCTCACCTCAGCCTCATCGCTGTCCAACTCCGTTGCCAGCTCCGTAGGCTGCTGACGTACCACAACAGTCTGAATTTGCGACTGTTTGCTATTCTCTTGCTGAGTTGCTTATAAAATAGACTACGTATAGGCTTTTCCTTTTTTTTAACAATCTTTTATCCACCAAATGTACCCTGAGGTTAAAGGCTAGGCTACTATACTGTACAAAGTTGCGGCTAGAACTTGACGGTGCAGTCTTTCTGCCTAAGGCTGTGTTTCTCAAGCTTGGCCGTCTTGAAGATCTGTGGACTTCAATGCCCAGAATTCCCCAGCCAGCGTATGCTAGGGAATTCTAGGTGTTGAAGTCCATAGATCTTCAAGTCGGCCAAGCTTGAGAAAGGGTGATTTAGGAAATTAAAAAAAACATTTTAACTTGGGAAATTTTTAAAAAATGCAAAATATTGCTATCAAAAGTGCACACGGAGTTCCGGTGGTGCTTACCTGAAGACATTAGCTTAAATTGGGCCTGCAGCTGTACCTGCCATTGGGCCTGGGCCCCTATAGCCCCGAGGGTCCTCCGAGTCCTCCCGCAAGGCATACAACACTTGGCTTGCCTGTGCCATGTCTGTTCAGGGCCTATGGTCCTGGACTCCCATGGGGCTTTGTCTCGTATATCCTTGCCCCTCCGTGGGGTCCCGGAGATGGCTAGGAACAGCACCTAGGGGAGGGTGTTGTTCCCACGGAGGGAGGGCAGCCAGGTGTTGGATGTTTTACAAGAGATGTTTGGGGCTGTGGGGTTTACGGGTGCAGGCCAGACCAGGGACCAGCCATGTTAGTTGTTGTGAGCTCCAACAAACTCTTCCTTTATTGTTTTATGGATGTTAGTTCGTGCCGGTAAAGGATGTGGTGAAATCTAATTTTTTTTTACTACCGGTTCTGTGGGTGTGGCTTGGAGAGCGTGGCAGGGGAAGGATACTCTAAAATCTCCATTCTCACCCCACTCCAGAGGAAAGATACTGCAAAATCTCCATTCCCACCCCACTCCAGGGGAAGGATACTGCAAAATCCCCATTCCCACCCCACTCCTGGGGGAAGGATACTGCAAAATCTCCATTCCCACCCCATTCCAGGGGAAGGATACTGCAAAATCTCCATTCCCACCCCATTCTGGGGCCAGCCAGAGATGGTGTTTGCCAGTTCTCAGAACTATACAAAATTTCCACTACCGGTTCTCCAAACTGCTCAAAATTTCCGCTACCGGTTCTCCAGAACCTGTCAGAACCTGCTGGATTTCACTCCTGGATTCAACCATTACCTGTGTGTGTGTTTAGTTTTCTTTATACATCAGAACCTGACAGTTCCAGTAATTCTGGGTTTTGAAGTCCATACATCTTCGAGCTACCGAGTGCGAGAAACACTGGCCTAAAGCATAATTCAGTTCCTTTGCGACTGCTTTTTGTTCATTCTAGGGGATTAACATGCCAGCCAGATAGTAGAGGCCAAATCACGTGTGTGTGTTTGTGTCTGTCTGTCATCTGAATTTTTGCTGCTCTTTGAGTTAGACAAGGCTGAGAATAATGCCTTTAGACAATGATTGAAGATGTCAAATGTCAGAACGAGCTAAATCAAACTATAAGATTACCTCATCCATTCGGTGTGGGCAGCCAGACCATACCCTGCAAAGCACTTTTTCTCCTTCATCTGCTCTAAGCACAGTCTTCTCTAGAATAGATTCCACCTTTAATTACCTTCAGGAGATTTTTAATCACTTAGAAGGGCAAATAATAGCATCCCAGTAGCACAGGGACTACTCCCAAGTATGATAGGCGAAACTAAATATATAGAGTGTTTTTTTTAAAAAAAAAAATATGATAAATTTTATTCTGATTTGAGACTGAGGCAGGAGTGAAATCCAGCAGGTTCTCACACAGGTTTTAGAGAACCGGTCGCGGAAATTTTGAGTAGTTTGGAGAACCAGCAAATGCCACCTCTGGCTGGCCCCAGAGTGGGGTGGGAATGGAGATTTTGCAGTATCCTTCCCCCAGGAGTGGGGAGGGAATGGGTATTTTGCAGTATCCTTCCCCCAGGAGTGGGGAGGGAATGGGCATTTTGCAGTATCCTTCCCCTGCCACGCCCACCAAGCCAAGCCACGCCCACCAAGCCACGCCCACAGAACTGGTAGTAAAAAAATTTCACCACTGGACTGAGGCCACTTCTTTTCTCTAGAAAAGAAAATATACCTTGATCATTTTGATGTGTTTCACATAAATTATATTTTACTGATTATAATTCAAAAGTCACTTAGGTAGGTGGAATATTTTTCATCCTGACAAGGTACACCATTGTAAGAGCACTGCCATGGGATAAATTAATTAATTAATTATTTATTTATTTATTTTATCACATTTATATACCGCCCTATCTCCCTAGGGACTCAGGGCGGTTCACAAGCGAGTAAAAAATACATATAAATACAGACTAAAATACAATTAAAAAACTTATTCTACATAGCCGAATTATTAAAAACAATATAAATATTAAAACCCATTAAAAACCAGTATAAATTTAAAATCTAATCCAGTCCTGCGCAGATGAATAAGTGTGTTTTAAGCTCGCGACGGAAGGTTCGGAGGTCCGGAAGTTGACGAAGTCCTGGAGGGAGTTCGTTGCAGAGGGTGGGAGCCCCCACAGAGAAGGCCCTTCCCCTGGGTGTCGCCAGGCGGCATTGCTTAGCTGACGGCACCCTGAGGAGTCCCTCTCTGTGAGAGCGCACGGGTCGGTGAGAGGTATTCGGTAGCAGTAGGTGGTCCCGTAAGTAGACCGGCCCTATGCCATGGAGCGCTTTAAAGATGGTTACCAACACCTTGAAGCGCACCCGGAAGGCCACAGGTAGCCAGTGCAGTCTGCGCAGGAGAGGTGTCACACGGGAGCCACGAGGGGCTCCCTCTATCACCCACGCAGCCACATTCTGAACTAACTATAGCCTCCGGATGCCCCTCAAGGGGAGCCCCATGTAGAGAGCATTGCAGTAATCCAGACGAGACATCACGAGGGCGTGAGTGACCGTGCATAAGGCATCCCGGTCTAGAAAGGGGCGCAACTGGCGCACCAGGCGAACCTGGTAAAACACTCTCCTGGAGACGGCCGTCAAGTGATCTTCAAAAGACAGCCGTTCATCCAGGAGGACGCCCAAGCTGCGCACCATTACAGGTTGTTCTCAATTTACAATCATTTAGAGGTTGCTATGATGGACTCCCACCCAAAAAGCTCCAACCTTGGTCCCTTTAAGACTTGTGGACTTCAACTCCCAGAGTTCCTCAGCCAGCTTTGCTGGCTGAGGGACTCTGGGAGTTGAAGTCCACAAGTCTTAAAGGGACCAAGGTTGGAGACCCCTGACTTAAAACATTGTTCCAGAGTCTCCTCCCCCCCCATCACATGACAGCATTTCAGCCACTTGGCATCCAGCCGATTGCATTGTTTTGTGGTCCCATCACTTGCATTTTGTGACACTTTTTTGCCAGTTTCCAGCAAAAAATACCTATAGGAATACTTTGATTCATTTAACAACCATAGATTTTTCTTAACAACTTCCACAAAACAAAGTCATAAAATTAGATCCACTCAGATGGGGACCTTGACTAAAACTGTCATAACTTATGACAGAAATACTGAATTCAATTTATGGTAGTACATCAAGAACTACCTATAATCCTAAAATGGATAGATATTATACATATCAAATTATGCCGTAAGAGTATTAGTAATATGATCTGTTAATTATATTTAATGATGGTTTTATGTGATTTCTCCTCTATAACCCTAGTAATGTTTTATTATTACAGATTAAGTAGTGTAACTTTTAATTGGTCAACTCTAATCAAAATAGAAGTTTACTTGTGGGAAGTTTTTTAGCAAAAGAAGGATACTGATAGAAGAGACTATTTGTAGCTGAGGATTAAACAATGGGGTCCTTGCTATTAGAATAGCAGTTACAGTATAAAGAAGAAAAGTGAAACACATAGAAAAAATGAGATATACAAAAATTATCACGTCAGTTAATACTTAGTTGGGCAACCTTTAGCCTGACAACGTCTTCCCATGGAGTGAACCAAGTCTTTTAGTTCTTTAGCTGTTATAATGTGAAACCAAGATTGAAGGATTGCTTCTCTTAACTGGGTTTTATTGCTGGGTCGCTTCTGACTAACAAGTTTCTTTAGTCAGCTCCATAGATTTTCAATTGGGTTAAGGTCTGGGCTATTCCCAGACCTTAACCCAATTCCAGGCCATTCCAGCAGTGGAATATGATAACAGTGGTGTTATTAGCCATCAAACCTCAAAAATAAACTTTTCCCAAAAGGTTTCCACAATTTTGGCCACTACTGTATCTACGTAGTCACTAAGAGTCAGCAATGACTTGATGGCACTCTGTCAACCAATCTTGGACAATGCACTGATTTCTCCTAAGACTTTAGGGTTCTTCTACAGATTAGGGACACTGAGGACAGCTATGCTCACAAAATTATTTTACTCTGGTTTCCTTTCCATCATTACAATATGTATGGTAAATGTCTATGGAGATTCTTAACCATCCAGGTCATGGTTGTCCCAAAGGTGCTTTTCCAAAAAGAAGCTGCACTTTCTGGGGGGGTTCTTTTTTCCCTTGAAAATGTTTCGCTTCTCATCCAAGAAGCTTCTTCAGTTCTAACTGACTGGTGGAGAATGGAAGGATTGATATTCTTAGCAGTCATCTGGTCGTTAGCCCGCTGAGAGTCACTAACTTTCCCTCAACACTGTCAAACTATTTACTAAGTCTGCAGTACTATTAATCTTCTCATCGTTCCCATCACCCATCTCCTTCCACTTATGACTGTAACTTTGTTGCTTGTATCCTTATGATTTATATTGATATTGTTTCCTGATTGCTTATTTGTAATCTATGGCTATCATTAAGTGTTGTACCTTATGATTCTTGATGAACTTTTTTTTTTTTATGTACACTGAGAGCATCTGCACCAAGACAAATTTCTTGTGTGTCCAATCACACTTGGCCAATATAAAATTCTATTCTATTCTGTTCCCAAGAAAGTCCTGCTGCCTTTTGGAAAAGCACCTTTGGGACCCCATGTATTGTAATGTATGTTCATACCTGAACATCGTAAGCTACCTTTGGGAGATTAAAAAAACACATATTATGTTAATGATGATCTGTTCATTTATTTGTTGTTTCAAACTAGATTGCAGGTACCTTTTATACCGCTCTACTTTCCAGTGGCAGCTAGAAAAGAAAGGAAATTCAGTGAACTTGAAAGAAGACTTGTCACAAGAAAGGGAAACCTTTGTGATGTGGGGCAAAACAGTAGCATCTGTTAACAATCCTTTAGTGCAGGAGTCTCCAACCTTGGTCACTTTAAGACTTGTGGACTTCAACTCCCAGAGTTCCTCAGCAAAGCTGACTGAGGAACTCTGGGAGTTGAAGTCCACAAGTCCCTGCTTTAGTGCATTATAGAATAGAATAGAATAGAATAGAATAGAATAGAATAGAATAGAATTTTATTGGCCAAGTGTGATTGGACACACAAGGAATTTGTCTTTGGTGCATATGCTTTCAGTATACATAAAAGAAAAGATACGTTCATCAAGAATCATAAGGTACAACACTTAATGATAGTCATAGGGTACAAATGAGCGATCAGGAAACAATCAATATTAATATAAATAGTAAGGATACAAGCAACAAAGTTACAGTCATATAGTCATAAGTGGAAGGAGATGGGTGATGGGAACGATGAGAAGATTAATAGTAGTGCAGACTTAGTAAATAGTTTGGCGGTGTTGAGGGAATTATTTGTTTAGCAGAGTGATGGCGTTTGGGAAGAAACTGTCCTTGTGTCTAGTTGTTCTGTTTTGCAGTGCTCTATAGCGTCGTTTTGAGGGTAGGAGTTGAAGCAGTTTATGTCCGGGATGCGAGGGGTCTGTAAATACTTTCACAGACCTCTTTTTGACTTGTGCAGTATGCAGGTCCTCAATGGGAGGCAGGTTGGTAGCCATTGTTTTTTCTGCAGTTCTAATTATCCTCTGAAATCCGTGTCTCTCTTGTTGGGTTGCAGAACCAAACCAGACAATTATAGAGGTACAGTTGACGTTATGCATTTAAAGACTGTAAAAGGGTTCTGTGTAAAATAAAACTATTTCGCTCTTTCCCCCTCCCCATTTCAATTAAACAAACTGGGGGGTGGACGACGACAAATCTTTTATTATTACCCTTTGCTGGTGGGAAGGGGAGCCAGGAAGCTGTCGTTCTTATCTCTCTGTCCTTGATGAAGGGGTGGGTGACTTATCGCATGAAAACAACCCCATTAGTGTGTTACTTTTTGCAATATCAGGATAATTGTTTGTGCCCCGGGCCCTTGCTCCTTGTGTGTGCCCGGGTGGGTGCTTTGTCAGTATTTGTCAGCGTGTTTGCCAGGAACCCTCGTTGCTTGTGAAGGTTGATGCATTACTTCGCCTAATAGGCAGGAGCACGAGAACCACAGCCATTAATATTGCAGAATCCTTAGAGCTGATAAAAGGGAAGACAAGCATCATCTGAAAGGAAGTGGTTTTTCATCACCCGGCCCTTTTGTAAACATGCTACAGAAGAAACTTACTTAAGGGACCAAGGCTGGTAGATTAGGATGCAGGAGGAGAGGTTTCGTCCTGCGATTGTGAGTTTATCTCAAATCACGCCAGCAATCGCTCTTGAGAACTCTTGGTTTGCCGTCTCATAGACACTCAAGCAGATCCAGCAGAATTCTCTTTTAACTTTTTTTTTTTATTGCCCTGGGTGAATAAGGACCCGTCTTTTAAGTTGCAAGGCTGGCAATAAGGTCAGCCATTCCAGAATAATTGCCGTGACAGAAGAGCAGAGAAAGTTAGAAAATCGGGTATTTTCTACAATACTGTTGCTGGCCTTTGTCTCCGGCTTTAAGATTCATTGTTTAATCTATTTCATACTGCTTCCACTAGGAAATGCCAGGTAGTCCTCACTGAACAATGGCAGTTGGGGCCGGAATTTCTGTTGCTAAAGCGATGCGTTTGTAAAGTGTGACATCGCAGGACACATCAATTAACAGGGGCAATTCCGACAGTCCCACTGTCACCATTAAGCGAGGCTTGCAGGTTGTTAAGCAAGGACCCCCTCACAGTTTCCTGCTGACTTCCAACAAAAAAGTCGATGGGGAAGCCGGCAGGAAATTGTGAATCCCAGGCTGCTTGCAAACTGGCCAGTGGGGCAAGTAAGTGGTTGCTACGGCATGGCGCAAATGCAGTAGGGCAGGGGATGGCTGCTGTCAGGGAGGGTGTGCAGACGGCTGCTGCAGGCAGGATGGGCTGCAGGCAGATGTGCTGCAGAGTGCAAGATACTCACAATGTCATCCTCTGTAGCCCAGGGTGGGCAGTTAATTTTCCCAAGGGACCACATGCATAACTGAGACTGTTGTAGAAAGCTAAACACAGGGATGAAATCCAGCAGGTTCTGACAGGTTCTGGAGAACCGGTAGTGGAAATTTTGAGTAGTTCGGAGAACCGGCAAATACCACCTCTGGCTGCTCCCAGAGTGGGGTGGGAATGGGGATTTTGCAATATCCTTCCCCTGGAGCTGGGTGGGAATGGAGATTTTGCAATATCCTTCCCCCAGGAGTAGGGAGGAAATGGAAATTTTGTAGTATCCTTCCCCTGCCACACCCACCAAGCCACACCCACCCACAGAACCGATAGTAAAAAAAATTAAATTTCACCACTGGTTAAACATATACGATTGTGGGCCAGACAGGGACAGCCAAAGGACTGGATGTGGCCCATGGGCCATAGAATGGCCAACTCTGCTGTAGCCAATTACTTCAGTAGAAAAAGTTGGGGGAATAGGAGCAACTTACAGGAGTCCCTTGTGACCTTCCGTGCTAGCTTCCACATTGACTTTGCTTGTGGGGAACTGGCGGAGAAGGTCACAAATGGCTGTCACATAACTATGAGGATGCTGTAATGGTGCCAAGCACCTGGATCACAATCACATGACCACAGCGGTGCTGTAACAGCGGCAAATTCGAGAACTGGAAGAAAGTACCATTCTTCCAATGCTATCATGACTTCACTGAATGGGTAGTTGTAAACCAAGGACTACCAATATACAATCTCATGAAGGGAACATGAAAAAACACCAAAACAGAGCTTTGAGGGCAATTTATTGTTAATTGTTCGTTTTCTGGCTGTTCTATGCATCCATCCATCCATTCTTTCATTCATTCATGGAATCTATATGGTCACCCACCCAGCTCAAATAATTGCAACCGTGGGCACTGGGAGGCCGTTTAAATTCTATGAATGAATGAATAACTGATGTGCCAATTGGCACTTCCTGAATTTGAGGGAGAGCTTTCTGCAGTGGGCACAGCCAGACTCAGAATGGCTGTTACACATTCAGCTCTTGGGAGTGGGCTATTATTGTCAGAAGATGGTTTGGAGGCATAACTGTATGTCCTGTGCAGAGCTTTATGGAAGAAGAGTAGAAAACAAATACATTTGAATTAGGGACTCTTATTTTTTTTTGTCTGTCTGTCTATCATCTATCTATCATCTATCTATCTGTCTATATCATCTATCTATTTATATGTCTATATCATCTATCTATTTATCTGTCTATATCATCTATATATCTTATCTATCAAAGGTGGCTCAGGGGCTAAGACAGCTGAGCTTATCGATCGAAAGGTCGGCAGTTCGGCGGTTTGAATCCCTAGTGCTGCCATGTAACGGGGTGAGCTCCCATTACTAGTCCCAGCTTCTGCCAACCTAGCAGTTTCGAAAGCACGTAAAAATGCAAATAGAAAAAATAGGGACCACCTTTGATGGGAAGGTAACAGCGTTCCGTGCGCCTTTGATGTTGAGTCATGCCGGCCACATGACCACGGAGACGTCTTCGGACAGCGCTGGCTCTTCGGCTTTGAAACGGAGATGAGCACCGCCCCCTAGAGTCGGCAACGACTAGCACGTATGTGCGAGGGGAACCTTTACCTTTTATCTTATCTATCATCTATTTATATCATCTATCTACACCAGTGGTTCTCAACCTTTATAGTGCTGCGACCCCTTTAATACAATTCCCCATGATGTGGCGACCCCTTTAATACAATTCCCCACGATGTGGCGACCCCCAACCCTAAAATTATTTTCATTTTGAATTTATCGCGCCTGAAGCCATATTGGCTAGCAATCTGAACTGCTTGCGATTGCCTTGAGGACGGAGGCATTAAAGCGGAGACTCCTCCCCTATTAAATTTATCGCGCCTGAAGCCAGGCTAGTGATTGGGAGTGATTGCAGCTGGCTTGAGAGGGAGACATCAGAGCAAAGTTTTCTCTCTTTTTTAATTGATCACGCCTGAAGCTGAATTCGGCTAGCGATTTGAAGAGCCTGCAGCTGGCTTGTGAAGTCAACCATTGGAGTGCGATTCTTCAACTCACAAGTATACTTCCCATATTTCTGATGGTCTTAGGCGACCCCTGGCAAATCGTCATTTGACCCCCAACGGGGTCCCGACCCACAGGTTGAGAACCGCTGATCTACACCTATCTATCTACCTACCTACCTTCCTATCTACCTACATCTATCTGTCTGTCTGTCTATCTATCTATCTATCTATCTATCTATCTATCTATCTATCTATCAATCAAAACGGATGTTTGATGCTGTGCAGTAAAAATAAGTTTGCGGTCTTGTATGCCGTTGGCAATTTGCCCATAAAGTTCAAACTGTCAAGATTTCTTAATCTTATAATAAAAGAAACCATCAGGAAGTCATTAAAAAAAAGAAGGGGGACTAATTAGAAAGCTTGAGGGAAATGGGAATGTTCTATAGGAATGCAGTTGTCCCCAATGACTTTAATTTGTATGAGACACTTTGCCTACATTTTGTTTAGAAAGCTCAGGGCCAATACCGCCCATCAGGAGCACTCTGCAAATGTGCCAATCATCCTTCGTTTTATTACTGTTTGCAACATTGGGCGCTCTCTGTGTTGGGCCTTTTTATTCCTGAACAGAGATGCGCTCCTATTGTACAGAAAGAAATATCTAAGATGACCGATTCATGCCTTCTTGGTATTGATAATGCTTTTCAGGTATGGATGAAAAAAATGTCTTTATGCCTTTAAATTATAGTGACCAGACGTCCCGCTTTTGGCGGGACAGTCCCGCTTTTTAATAATTTGTCCCGCGTCCCACGGCAATTCCAAAAAGTCCCGATTTTTTTTTTGTTTCACTCCCATTCTGAAAATGGGAGGCGGCAACGCAAGAGGAGGAGGCGGAGAAGGGGGAGTGGCAGAGAAGGGGGCGCGAGAGGGAGGAGAGACGCCGCTTGACTTCACCCGAGAGGAAGAGAAGAGCCGAGAGGAGAGCCAAGGAGAGCCGAGCCTGCCTGGAAGAGCGGAGAAGCAGCAGCCGCTCCTCCTCCTTCAGGCAGGTGGCAAGACTCAACACGCATGCGCAGCCCCCCCCCCCCCCAATCAATGGTGTCCCGCTTTGCCATCGCTGAAATCTGGTCACTTTACTTTAAATCAGAGGTGGTACTCAGCAGGTTCTGAACAACTCTGGAGAACCGGTAGCGGAAATCTTGAGTAGTTTGGAGAACCGGTAAATACCACCTCTGACTGGCCCCGCCCCCATCTGTTCTCTGCCTCCCGAGTCCCAGCTGATTGGGAGGAAATGGGGATTTGCAGTAACCTTCCCCTGGAGTAGGGAGGGACTGGAGATTTTACAGTATCCTTCTCCTGCCCAACAAACCATGCCCACCAAGCCATGCCACACCCACCAAGCCAAGCCCACAGAACCGGTAGTAAAAAAATTTGAATCCCACCACTGCTTTAAATCAATGTTTCTCAACTATGGAAACTTTAAAATATGTTTACTTCAACTTCCAGAATTCTTTAGACAGCATGCTGGCTGGAGAATTCTGGGAGCTGAAGTCTACATATCTTAGAAATCACCATGCTTTGAGAAACACCGCTATAAATGATTTTCTTTGTATGTATGAAGACAAAAAAGCAAAATTTTGTTTAGAAACCTCCATGTTCTTAATCCAATGCTACTGATGTTGTGTAAGTCCACAAGAACCTCCATAGAGAGTACATTAAAATGTGCTAAGGTTTAAGTGCCGTCTTCAATTTAGGCGCTCCTTGTAGATATCTTGTTGACTTCAAGAGAGGTGTCTGATTGCTCAGGAAATCATATCAAGCGATCATTTAAAGTTTAATATTTTCCTGCCAGGAAAGCCCCAATGTGGTGTCAACAAAGGAAACCAACCACTTTGCTTTCTAATTTAAGTGAACAGATTTCTCACAACACCGGATGGGTGCAGTGATATGTGGGGAAGACTTGGGAGACTGGGCAAAGGGATGACGAAAGGTCAAAAAAGAGACAGTCTAGAGCTGTGGTAGTCAACCTGGTCCCTACCGCCCACTAGTGGGCATTCCAGCTTTCATGGTGGGCGGTAGGGGTTTTGTCCTATACTGAAGCACTTTCCTTTTTTTTAATTTAATTGACTTTTTAAAAAAATTTCATAGCATTATTTAAAAACATTTTCATTAGGTTTTCATAAAATTCCCCGTGACAATTAAAATTTCTGAAAATATACTATTTGTATCACCCACGCATAAGTTTAGTTCACGTTACGTAAGTGAAACTAATTGGCGCTATAGTGCGACCACAAACAAAAGAGCCTCATCCCAGAATAGCTCACGCATCTCCCCCCACACCACCCAGCTGTAACAGACAAGCAGAGCTGGTAGCCGGCACCCCCCCCAAACCCAATCCACGATGCGCGAGAGGCATACACAGACAACAATACATGGTGCATTACTGTGGAACCGGTGGGCGGTTAGAAAATTTTACTACTAACAGAGATACAAAAGTGGGTGGTAGGTATAAAAAGGTTGACTACCCCTGCTCTAGAGATAGTGGATGGGATAAGAGGCTTAGAAGGGACACATATATATACCCGGGGTGGACTGCTGGGGGTTCACAGATGTTCGGGAGAACCTCTAGCTAAGATTCTGTGCAGTTCAGAGAACCCCCAAATCCCACTCCTGGATGGCCCCGCCCACCCTGCCCCACCTCTCCCAGGAGTCCCCACGTGGCCCATTTTGGATGCAGGTAAGTGCAGGGCGTGCACAGAGGCTCAGGGAGGGTGAAAAATGGGCCTACCAGAAGTTTGGGAAGGCTGAAAACTGGCCCGTATCTGGCCTCCAGAGGGCCTCCGGAGCCCAGGGAGGGCAAACCTCCCCACCACCACCGGTGCAGGACACCAACTAGGCATCGCCTACCATGCCACGCCCACCCAGCAACCAGGCAGAGAACCACTTGCTAAAATTTTTGAAGCCCACCCCTATATATACCCCATAGTTTCTTGGTTTGGTCAAGAGATGGGGGAGAATTATTCTTTCAGACTTGGAAGACTCATGAAATTAAGATAGGAATTAAAACCAGTTGAGCTTATTCTACTCCGTTGTAAAGCTACATTGACAGAATCCTGCAGGTCTGAGAATACTATTCCCCGCTCTCCACCAAGAACTAAGGCGGGTTTCTTCTGAGCCTCCCTCCCCACCCATTCTCTATCTGGGGGCTATGCTGTCTGTTATCTTAGCAGTCCCCAACCCCCGAGCCGTGGCCTGGTACTGGGCTGCCTGCAACCCATTCGGAACTGAGCCACACAAGCTGTACAAGCAGATGAGTGCATGTGCAAGCAATGTCATTTGCGTGAGCTGCAGGCAGTTGCACATGTGTATGGAAATCTGCCATTCGCACAAATGGAGCTGTGTGTATATCTGTCACTCACACAGAATCATTTCCTCTCCCCCACCCCCGCTGGTTTGCAAAGCCAGGTTGGGTACCACTGTCTTATCTGACCATTCTGTTAGCAGCTCCTTTGCACCCAGTCTCCCAAGGTCTTTCCCTCATGCCATTACTGTAGGGCAGATTGATCCAGTTGTGCTTCTAGTTCTTGGGCAGGTTGCTTATGTGCAATGAACGCTCAGTCATCATCCCATCATTATAAAGGCCTCTCTAGAAAAAAAACATAATAATGCATTTTTTTGCAAAATTGTCCTTGTTGGACAAAGCAGACCTTCTGAAAAGCAGAATAGCCTCAACCAATGTACAGAGGACACATCGGGGTGAAATGCTACTGGTTCGGACCGATTCGGGCAAACCGGTAGTAAAAAATGCTACTGGTTCAGCCAAACCGGTATTTCTGACAATCAGCTGGGTGATGATCAGCTGTGATGCACAATTTATATTAGCTAGAATCGTTGGATTTTGTTGTGGTCCGCCAGCAGCCTGCGGAGCTGGCAATGGAGTCAGACAGCAATGAGGCTGAGGAAGAACATGGGCCAGTCTTGGAGGCTGGGGTAGGCCTGGATGAAGGCTCTGCGTTGGAGGCAGAGATGGGGCCAGGGCCATCGGGGAGTGATGTGCGGACTCCAGAGCCTCCAGAGGCTGACAGTAGTGAGGCAGAGGAACAAGAGGAGCCTGTTCCTAGTGCACGCATGAGAAGAGCTGTCAGAAAGCAAGAGCAGCTCAAGCAAAGAGGACGACTTGGGACTAGGGCCAAGAGATGATTGGGCCCTCCCTTAAGGCTTAAAAGACCAGCAACGGCATTTGGGCTCTTTGCCAGAAAACAACGTTGATATCTTTGTCTTGCTGCATTTGTTTCTTATCGGTGTCTTCTGAACTTTTGCCAAGAAAGGCCTTTGGCAGTTTGCCTAATTAGATCAAGGTTGATGATAAAACTGAGGAATTGTGTTGGGAAGAATTTGCTTTCATATAGTTTGCTTTGATTTAGTTTGTTCTAATAAAGTTTGTTTGTTTTTAAATTGACTGAGTTTGCTACTAACTACTTGGGCCTGGTCACAACAGATTTCCTGCTTTCTAGGTAATCTAAATTGCGTGGCACAGCGGATTCCCCCCCCTCCCCGCTGCTGCTTACCTTTGCAGACTCGGAAGGCTTCAAAATGTTCCTTTTTTAGCCCTGCGCGGGCACGCCTCCGGCAAAGCGGGCGCTTGGTAGCACATTCACAGAACCGGTAGCAGACTTCAGAGGATTTCACCGCTGGGAGACATCTATTTCTCATTTCAATTTGAGAATGTCATAGGTGGGTTCTTCTAGCGCTGGGTACAATAACAGGTCTTCATAATACAATGCCTTCATGGTGTCTTGGACCTGATGCCCCATCAGGATCTCAACCCATCAAACCAAACCCGATTCTTTTAACATATCCACTCTCCAAGGTTTTCAGGAAACCCTCTGTTCTGTCTCCTTCCCCACTTTGGAGCAACGAGCTGGCTTTCAGCCCATGGATTCACAGCTCTTATCAGTCCTGGCAGAGAAATCGCAGCTGCTTGCCAAAGTTCAAACAAATGACTCGCAGAGTAAGACTTCAGCTCTCTTTGAAACGGTTCAGCTAATCTTTTGCTCCCCGTGGAGTGCGAGCAGTCCCAAAGCTCCTTATATATCCTGTGGGGTGGGGCTCCTGCCCCACCCTTCCCTTTGATGACGCCGCCTCTCTAATCTTCTGAAGCGCAGGTTAATCCAAGCTTGATTATTATTATTATTATTATTATCAGCTGGGTCTGAAGGCGTAGCCTGAGGAAGGGAGGAATCGGGGGATGACGGCCTTATTATGTCCTCCGACTGGCCTGGTTCTGGTTCCTGGAGCCGGGCCAAAGGCATCGGTGCTCCCAAGGTAAGCCTTACTGGCCCTTCCCCCTCACTCTCGGAGTCACTTTCGGGCATGGGGCCAGGTTCGGGGGCTGGAGTCACAACACCCTCTTTTGTCTGACATTCCATTAAAGCATGAGAACAAGGTTGATGGAGAGCGTAGTGTTTAGTGGACTATATATTTCACAGCTGGGGCAGTTCGCAAGAGGCGCCATGAATCATGTTTAGCCTTCATAAACATGGCTTCCCCCTGCTAAGAAAGACAGTTATCACCGCCAGATCTGAGAGAGGATTTTACCCAAGCCAACCCTACCGTTTGTTGACACCAGCTGTTTTGGACACCTAACATGTTCCTGAATGCTGATGTGCTTATAGCATTGCTGGAAAACTGTGAATCACTCTTCATAGGAAAAAAGTTGAATTACTGGGAACTGGGAAGCTGTTAGGACAGCCAGTTTATCTTAAATGTCACATATTTTGCTGAGGGAATGGTCCCCCTGATCTTTGTAGGCCTCCACAGAGAAAGATTTTAGTATTTATATTTATTTTACTATTATTTTTCACCTTTAAAAAACGAAATAATACGTTGGGGTTTTTTAGTTGCCTTGAGCGCCCACCCAACCAGAAAGATGGGATATAAATCAAATAACTATATAACTATAGCTGTGTTTTGTGTTACCCGGTCTTTTTCTAGCTCAGTGACTGTGCAGGCTACAGATTATATGAAAGATGAAGGGTAATAAATTGGAACATTTTTAGCTCCTTCAGTTGAAAAAAATCCTTCCCTGCAAACTTGTTTTCAGGGTGGGATGTATAATTTGCAATTGCAATTTAATGAATTCCGGGAATGGCATGCAATTTCTCCCTGATTTCTACACATTTTGCATGCATCTTTGCTGCTTTCAGATTTTTTTAGTCTGGGTGATAATGTAGCTTAATGCCTCTGAAATGAAAAGTGCTTGTAAAATGCATGAATAGCGCACGATTAACATGCTTGGTTTTCTTCCTAATGTAACTAGCGCACAACCTTGGCAATTTTTTTTTTTAATTGAAAAAGTTTTTAAAAAAACAAAGACATTTTCACCCCTTTTTTCCCCCTCCCTCCCAAAAAAACCCCCCTTTCCCCCTCCCTTTCCCCCCCCCCCCGGCTTCCCGGGTCAATCACAAGGTATTGTTATACATAAACCAAACATAGAATAAAATTTTCCCTTCCAATCCAATTAACCTCATCCAAAGCTTTTCATCTCCCAACCCCCTCCCCATTAAATAAAATAACTTTCTAATTATTCAAAGACAATCTGATATTTCTTAATCTGATATCTGTTTTGTATATAATCAATCCATTTTTTCCATTCAATTAAATATCTTTCCTGCGTATTGTCTTTTAAGAAAGCTGAGATTTTAGCCATCTCAGCCAAATTCCATACTGGGGTCCTGACTTTTACTTTGAGACTGTTGCTCTTCTTTACGCTTAAGAGCTCCTCTTGTCACCCTTTGCTCTTGTGGTTCCTCTAATACTGGCAGCAATGAAGCCTCTTGGATCACCACGCCTTCTTGAATCTCTTGAAGTTTTTCTATCACTTCTGTTTCAACTTTCAAAACTGTAGAAAGAAAATCCTTTGCCTTTAAAACAGTGTCAATTCTGTATCTCCTTCCTTGATAAAATACTGTCAGTCCAACTGGCACCTCCCATCTGAATTGAATCTGATGTTTTTTAAGTTCTTGTGTAAAAAAAACAAATTCCTTCCTATCTCTTGGCAAACCTTGGCAAATTTAAATTGTATGGATGTCAACTCCCAGAATTCCTCAGCCAGCATCACTGGCTGGGGAATTCTGGGAGTTGAAATTCACACATCTTACAAATGGCCAAGGTCGAGATACAGTGCCTTAGAGGGAGGGGAGCTTAATACCCTCTTTCAAAGGGTCTGTTGTGGTCCGCCAGCAGCCTGCAGAGCTGGCAATGGAGTCAGACAGCGATGAGGCTGAGGAAGAACATGGGCCAGTCCTGGAGGCTGGGGAAGGCCCAGATGAGAGCTCTGCGTCGGAGGCTGAGGTGGGGCCAGAGCCATCAGGGAGTGATGTGCGGACTCCAGAACCTCCAGAGGCTGACAGTAGTGAGGCAGAGGAACAGGAAGAGCCTGTTTCTAATGCACACATGAGAAGAGCTGTCAGAAGGCAAGAGCAGCTAAAGCAAAGACAGTGACTCGGGAGTAGGGCCAAGAGATGATTGGTCCCTCCCATAAGGCTTAAAAGACCAGCAACGGTGTTTGGGCTCTTTGCCGGAAAACAACGTTGATAGAATTGTTACCTTGTCTTGCTGCATTTATTTCTTTTTGGTGTCTTCTGCTTTTGAACTTTTGCCAGGAAAAGCCTTTGGCAGTTTGCCTAATTAGACCAAGGTTGGTGATAAGACTGAAGAATTGTGTTATGAAGAATTTGCTTTGATTTAGTTTGGACAACGCTGAGAATGAGTTAATTCTCAGCTGTTCTAATAAAGTCTTTGTTGTTGAACCGATTGTGTTTACTACTACCTACTTGGGCCTGGGTCATAACAGGGTCCTCATTGACAAGTGAACAGTTTTTAGACAAGACAACAATTCGGTAGGGTCTGATCTATAAGGCACAACCCCTTAAGCATCACACCAGCTTACACAGCTTGTATTAATTCCAATGAAATTCCTGCCAAGTTAGCGCCCCTCATTATTTAAGCAGGGAGAGTGTTTGCTGTTTCTGTGTCACCTTCCCCTTTCTCAACTTTGCATTCAGTATTTCTTGCAACCTGCACCTTAATTGGTGGCGTTTTGCTCCTCAGTCCCTGAAACGATTGGAATCCTTTCTTCAGTTTTGCAAGTGAACCATTGTCCCATGTGGGCTTTGGGATAATTTAAATAACATTTTAAAACTCCAGGAAAACACCTCTCTCTTTCTCTCTCTCTCTCCTTCCCTTCCTCTCTCTCTCTCCCCATCTCCCTCCCTCTCCCTTTCTCTCCCTCTCCCTCTCCTCCCTCTCTCCCTCCCTCTTTCTCTCCCTCCCTTTCTCTCTCTTTCTTCCTGTCTCCCTCTGTCTGTCTCCCTCCCTCTCCCTTTCTCTCCCTCCCTTCTCCCTCTCCCCATCTCCCTCCCTCTCTCTTTCTCTGTCTCACCATCCCCTCCCTCCCTCTCTCCCTCCCTCCCTCTCCCTTCCTTCCTCTCTGTTTCTTCCTGTCTCTCTCCTTCCCTCTCTCTTTCTCTCTCTCCCTTTCTCTCCCTCCCTTCCTCTCTTTCTCCCTATCTCCCTAACTCTCTCTTTCTCTCCCTCCCTCTCTCTTTTCCCATCTCGCTCCCTCTCTCTCTCTGTCTCTCCCTCTCATTCCCCTCCCTCTCTCCCTCCCTCTTTCTCTCTTTCCCTCCCTTCCTCTCCCTCTCTCTTCCTGTCTCCCCCTCTCTCTCTTTCTCCCTCCCTCCCTCTTTCTTTCTCTCCCTCCCTCCCTCCCCTCCTCTCTTTCTGTCTCTCTCTCTTCCCGTCTCCCTCCCTCTCTCTTTGTCTTTGTCTCCCTCTCCCATACTCATTCATCCAGTTCCTATTGGAATAGGGGGTATCTCCTAAACAGAATCCCTTGAAGTTTCATGCTTCCAATAACCAGCTCTTCATTTCAGGATGTCTTTATTTCTCTGATCTAAATCAGAGAAAACTGCCTGGTTCACTTTAATTTTTTATTTTTTTAAACCAACCAGTCCTTTGCGGTTGAGATTGCTTAGAAGCCCATGGCTGGCTTTTATCAGGTGTTCACACATTGGCTTCCCATTTTTCTGCTGAGCAGTGCTGCAAGTTATCAGGCGGGTTTTGAACCAATTAAGAGGTTTTACATTTCGAGTCTCCTGACAGTGTCACTTCCCCTGAATCATTCGGAGATGTAAAAATTCAATATTATAGGAACTTAATATACTGCTCAAAGCTTCTAGTGCATAAACAACCTGCGACGCGGAGTCCCTTTCCACCCTGCTCTGCATATAGAGAAGGGATCATAGCTCATGGGCCACAGCATGATAGGCACTGCAGTCCCTTACAACTAGATGATGTTGGGTAAGTTTCAGGTAGACCAGAGGTTCCAACTTTGGCATCTCTAAGATGGGTGGACTTCAATTCCCAGAATTCTCCAACCAACCATATATATGCTCTATATCAGGGGTCTCCAACCTTGTCAACTTAAAGTTGACAAGGTTGAGACCCCTGATATAGAACATATATATAGTTGGCTGAGGAATTCTGGGAGTTGAAGTCCACAAGTCTTAAAGTTGACAAGGTTGGAGACCCCTGATATAGAACATATATATAGTTGGCTGAGGAATTCTGGGAGTTGAAGTCCACAAGTCTTAAAGTTGACAAGGTTGGAGACCCCTGATATAGAACATATATATAGTTGGCTGAGGAATTCTGGGAGTTGAAGTCCACAAGTCTTAAAGTTGACAAGGTTGGAGACCCCTGCTCCATATCACTGTGGGCCAACCTTTTCAGCACTGAGTGCCGAAATGGGCACGCTTGCACAGGGGTGGGTGGGAGCACCAGAAACCGAAAGAGCAGCTCCCCAGCGCGAGCTTCCGGTTTCCGGAGTGCACATGCGTGCCAGTCACCTGCTCTTCCAGTTTCTGGCGTGCATGCACACATGAAGACTAGTACATGTGCGCCAAGAAACTGCTCTTCCAATTTCTGCCACTCCCCCACCCACAAAGATCAGCTGGCCAGCGCACATGTGCGCGCTGGAACCTGGAAGAGCAACAGGCGATGGCTGGCATACCCGGAGAGACGGCTCTGCATGCCACTTCCAGCCCGTGTGCCACAGGTTTGCCATCACGGCACTATATGCACTAAGAAAGCCTTCTCAGGATTACATCCCAGCAGCAGTTTTTACAGCCGCTCTGACCTCTGCATCCCCTGATGCAGGGGTGAAATGCTCCCGGTTTGGACCAGATTGCCCGATCCGGTAGCGATGGCAGAGGGTGGTTCGGAGAACCGGTAGCAAAAATCCCTCCTCCCCCCAGGCCCAGCTGAGTCGCACGTGATCGTCAGAGGGTTTTTTGTTTTTTTACTTTTAAAAGCATTTTTTCTTCGGCCGAAAAAATCCTTTTAAAAGTAAAAAAAAAACAAAAACCTCTGATGATTGTGCGGCTCAGCTGGGCTCATCAGAGCCTTTTAAAACCTCTCTGGCCGAAGAGGTTGTAGAAAAAATTATTTTAAAAGGCTCCTCTGATGATCCCAGATGAGTTACCTGATCGTCAGAGGCTTTTTTTTTTCTTTTAAATGCAAAAAAAATGCTTTTAAAAGAAAAGAAAAGCCTCTGACGATCAGGTAACTCAGCTGGGATTGTCAGAGGAGCCTTCTGAAGAGGTTGTAGAAAAAATACTTTTAAAAGTAAAAATAAAATAAAAAAAGTTGGCCACTCCCACCCAGTCACATTAACACACACACACACCCCAAGCCACGCCTACAGAACTGGTAGTAACAAATTTTACATTTCACCCCTGCTTCGGTGGAAAGTCAACTGAAGTTCCATTCTCACTGTGCGGGTTTCTGTCCCTGCAGGAGGCCTCCGGGGAGCCACCGTGGTAGATGCCTTGGATACCCTATACGTCATGGAGCTGCAGGAAGAATTCCAGGAAGCCAAAGATTGGGTGGAGAAGAGCTTTGACTTGAACGTGGTGAGTCAGCCTTTGAATAGGTTTCTCTGTTCTCTGGCAGGAACCCCCTGGTGTATTTTGAACCCTGGTGTTTTGACTGGTCCTCCACACACACCCTCCACCACTACCACCCACCTCAACCTGGCACATTGTAAAAACACGCCAAGAATAGGACAGCGTACAGTTGAGCTGGGGATGTAGTAGGGTAAAAGGATTAAAGGAGAAATGCCTTGATCACCAGATCAGCTAATAATCCAATCAGTGCCTCTTATCAGTATTTTTCAACATTGGCAGCTTTAAGATAGGTGGACTTCAACACCCAGAATTCCCCAGCCAGCATGTATGTGCTAATCGTTCCCGACTCCAGGGGGCGGTGCCTATCTCCGTTTCAAAGCCGAAGAGCCAGCGCTGTCCGAAGATGTCTCCGTGGTCATGTGGCCGGCATGACTCAATGCCAAAGGCGCACGGAACGCTGTCACCTTCCCACCAAAGGTGGTCCCTATTTTTCTACCTGCATTTTTCATGTGCTTTCGAACTGCTAGGTTGGCAGAAGCTGGGACAAGTAATGGGAGCTCACCCCGTTACACGGCACTAGGGATTCGAACCGCTGAACTGCTGACCTTTCGATCGACAAGCTCAGCATCTTAGCCACTGAGCCACCATGTCCCTTTTAGCCTCTCTACAGTCCCTATATTATTTGAGTTTCGTGTTGCTGCACAGACTGAGGTCCTCCGGGTCTCTCAGTTTAAAGTTAAACCCATTGTGGACTGACAACCCTGCGGCATTTTTTTTTTCCCCATTCCAGATCGCCTCTCTGTTTTTGCTGCAAGGCTGTAGGAAAAGCAAAGGAAATTGCCCTCCCCTCGCCTGGAAAAGCTTTGTTTTGAAATAGATGACCAACGTGGGCTTGCAAATGGGCAGTCGTGCCTCGTAAATTTGGCTCAATGCTCTGTGTTTGGAATCGGATCAATAGGCCAACAGACAAACTAGAGAAAGGTTATTGATCTGTAGTTTCACAAAAGCTCTCCCTTCTGGCCCACAAATCAATCAGCCAGAAGCCCTGTAAAGAGCCCTGTCATAGCTGCAGAAGAGACAAGAGGTGGACTGAAAGTTTCTTTTAATCCAGATGAAACAGGACAACTCAGTTAGAAATGAAGTGCTTAGGGTAGGGTTTCTCGATCTTGGCAACTTTCAGATGTGTGGACTTCAACTCCCCACAATTCCCCCAAGTAGCAAATTTCATTTTTGTTACCATGAAGCAAGATATTTATCTTAAGACTCTAAACAGACAACATTTCCAGATTACAGATTCTGAACCTTCCTTGTCTCTAAATTTAAATACCTATATTTGCCGAGAGCTTTGAAAATATTGCTAAACCTTGGCAGCTTGAAGATGGATGGACTTTAACTCCTAGAATTTACCGCCCAGCAAGTTGACCGAAGAATTCTGGCAATGAAGTCCACCCATCTGAAAGTTGCCAAGGTTAAGAAACAGTGATTAGGATATTTAAAAATATTAAACATAAGACATTTGAAAAAAATACCATGTATGGTGCTCTCTGAGCTTGGTTGTTTTCTTGTAGACGC
Organism: Ahaetulla prasina; assembly: GCF_028640845.1. Lineage (NCBI taxonomy): Eukaryota > Metazoa > Chordata > Lepidosauria > Squamata > Colubridae > Ahaetulla > Ahaetulla prasina. The sequence goes on from NC_080548.1 coordinate 13,766,743, forward strand.
TTCACTACCAAACTGGGTAACATAATCAGTGCGCCGCAAGTTAATGTTTTCAAAAGTGAATATAGAATTCCAGTGATGTTAATGATGGCTGCAGCATCCATTCATTAGTTCAGTATAATAGCGATATAACATCTTCCCAAAATGACCTGATGTGAATGCTGATTGTGAACAGGGTAAGAAAGAATGCAAGCCCCAGTTTTCTCTAATTCCATACTTGGAATACTGCATCCAGTTTTGGCCGCCATGATGTAAAAAAAGTGTTGAGGTTCTAGAAAGAATGCAGAGAAGAACAATATTAGGGGACTGGAGGCTAAAACATATAAAGAATGGTTGCAGGAACTGGGTACATCTAGTTTAATGAAAAGAACGACTGGGGTGACATGATAGCAGTCTTCCAATATCTTGGCGGCTGCCACAAAGAAGAGGGAGTCAAGCTATTCTCCAAAGCACCTGTTGTGCCTCGCCCTCCCTCCTCTCCTCAGCCGGGCCCCTCCTGTCGCCTCCCGGGCCTGCTATCAGATTCAGAGTCTGATAATGAAGAGGAACGGCCTGGCATGCCTCCAGCCCCCAGCCTTGGCCCCAGGCCCGGACAGAATGTCAGGAATGAACAAACAAACCTCACTCCTACAGCGTGTGAGCAGGGAGTCAGCCACGTGCTAGAATTACCAGCAGCCGATCCAGAGGAGGGGAATTCACAGTGGACGGATCCCCGGTTCCGGAGATCTGAGAGGCGACGTCAGCAGAAGGAAGGGAGGGGCAGGCCTGGATAAGTGTTGAGTCATGGAGCCACACCCCACAGCCTATATAAAGGATCAGCTTGAGTCAAGCAACTTTGAGTCAAGCAAAGTCTCTTTTCGTTTGCTGAAGTCACAACTTGGATTCCTGCCTGCCCTGAGACATCTGAAAGGAATTTGGCAAAGCTGCAGAGGCTTCGTGGCCACGCTTGATACGGACTTCCGAGACCCGGTCGTCGGAGGGGGAGGGGGACACGACAGCACCTGAGGGCAGGACAAGAAGCAATGGGTGGAAACTAGTCAAGGAGAGAAGCAACTTAGAACTAAGGAGAAATTTCCTGATAGTTAGAACAATTAACCAGTGAAGCAACTTGCCTCCAGAAGTTGTGAATGCGCCAACCCTGGAAGTTTTTAAGAAGAGTTTGGACAACCGTTTGTCTGAAATAGTGTAAGGTTTCCTGCCTGAGCAGGGGTTGGAATAGAAGACCTCCAAGGTCCCTTTCAACTCTTGTATTCTGTCCTGTCCTGTCCTGTCCTGTCCTATCCGATCCTATCCGATCCTATCCTATCCTATCCTATCCTATCCTATCCTATCCTATCCTACTGTAACCTATCCTGTTCCTGCATTCCTATTTTTCTAATTGTCCCTTTTACGTAGTCCAGAAATACGTCCTCTGCCTGGAGGTGAGGAGGATGTTTGTGCATGCACACCTTTTGTAAAAGGCCGGTATTTATTCAGAAGACAAACCTGAATTGGCAGGAGGAAATTTTTTTAAAGGGATGGTTTGACTGCAATTGCTTTGACATTTCGCTGCTCTAAGATTTCTATGAGTAAAGGCCTAGTTGGAAAATTCAGTCCACTGCATCAATGTTATATATAAATTTAAAAAAAAAGGAAGGGAGGGAGGGGGTTGCTCAAGCTTGTTCCCATTATCGTCTCCTTTCCATCCATGCTCACTGATGTAAATCACTCTGAGGTCTTATTCTTATGTCTTCCCCACTTTACGTGAATAGATTTGTGAATTCCTCAAAATGCTAAAACCACCGAGAAAAGAATGTGGAGGCAACAAACAGTTGCTCTTACTCTCGTATATCACTGCTAGAAATGCTGAGCGTCTATGTCAGGGGTCCCCAAACTTGGCAGCTTTAAGACTTCTGGACTTCAAAGCAGTGGTGAAATCCAAATTTTCTTACTACTGGTTTTGTGGGTGTGGCTCGGTGGGCATGGCAGGGGAAAAATACTGCAAAATCTCCATTCCCTCCCCACTCCTGGGGGAAGGATATTGCAAAATCTCCATTCCCACCCCAATCTGGGGCCAGCCAGAGGTGGTATTTGCCGGTTCTCCGAACTACTCAAAATTTCTGCTACCGGTTCTCCTGAACCTGCTGGATCTCTTCCCCCCCCACCCGGTTTCAAAGCATGGCTGGAGAATTCTGGGAGTTGAAGTCCACAAGTCTTAAAGCTGCCAGGTTTGAAGATCTCTGGTCTATGCTAACTCTTCCTGGTAGATCTTAGTAAGCTGTTGCTGCTCATAATCGAATGATGCATTTTAAGTAATTTGACTATTGATAAGCGATGAAATATGGGAAGAGATTTTTCTTTTTTAAATTGAAATACTGGAGAGAACCAGCGAACAGCATCAACATCGTTCCAGATGTCCCCAAAGCCAGCTGGGGAATTCTGGAAGTGGAAGTCCACAGGTCTTAAAGTTACAGAGTTATTTCCATCCATGCCTTGCAAATATCTCTGCTAAGGATTGTGCAGTAAAGAGTCCTAAAAATGTGTTTTTAATACCCCGCTGCTTCAGTTGCACTTTCTTATCTTGACATTCACATATCTGTCAATGTACAATCTGAGATCTTCTTATTTTCTTCTTCCAGCAGAACGGTGAAGCCTCCTTATTTGAAGTGAACATCCGCTACGTTGGAGGACTTCTGTCTGCGTATTACCTGACAGGCGAAGAGGTTGGTACTACTGACCCACTGGCACGTCTTGAGTTGCGATAATGTATTTCCGAACGGAGAATCTCAGAAAACCACGCCTGTTCCCTTGCCTAAACCAGCTAAAAATGGTGCCTCTTGATAAATATCAGAGCACCGATGTTAGCTGCTAATTAAGTTGGGCATAATTACTTGGGCTGGCTCATCCAGTAAGATTTTCCTCCTGTGGACAATTTCTCCTGGGACCGTTTGCTGGGTTGGTACTTTGGTCTCTGCAGAAATGCCGCTGGCCACGGTTTTGGTTTTGCGGTCTGACTTTATTAATGACTTGAAGCTAGAGAGGAGTTGTGTCGCTCACAAGAGTCACATTAAACACTGCGGTGAACTATTTCCTTCTTCTTTTTTTAAGTGACAACCACTTTTAACTCTACCGCCCCGCCCCACCAAAATCTTCCTTGGCATTAAAGCAGTGGTGAAATGTAAAATTTGTTGCTACCGGTTCTGTCGGCACGGCTTGGGAGTGGGGAGGTTAATGTGACTGGGTGGCCACTTTTTTTTTTTTTAATTTTTAAAAGCATTTTTTCTACCACCTCTTTGGCCAAAGTGGTTGTAAAAAAATGCTTTTAAAAGCCTCTGACGATCCCAGCTGAGTTGCCTGATCATCAGAGCCTTTTCTTTTATTTTAAAAGCATTTTTTTTTTGCCTTTAAAAGAAGAAAAAGCCTCTGACGATCAAGCAACTCAGCTGGGATCGTCAGAGGAGCCTTTTAAAAGAATTTTTTCTACAACCTCTTCAGCCGAATCGGCCAAAGAAAAAATGCTTTTTAAAAGTAAAAAAAAAAAAACAACCACGGCTCAGCTGGGCATGGGGTGGGGGCAGGAATTTTTGCTACCGGTTCTCTGAACCACCCGCCACCATCGCTACCGGATCAGGTGATCCGGTCCGAACCGGGAGCATTTCACCCCTGCAATTTTTTTTTCATAAAAAAGTTTTATTTTTACAATCATATCAAACAGCTCATCCAATGTACAGTTATATACAACTAGTCGGGCTTGCCCAGTCACCACCCCCCTTTTTAACACTCTTCCCTCTTCTACCTTCTTCTACTTTCCAGACCTTCCTCTCTTTCTCTTATCTACATCCTCTCCTCCCTCCACCCGACACCTTCCTTCTCCCTCTTCTACCCCTCTTCCTTCCTCTTCTCCTCTTTCCTACCTCCTACTCTCTCCTCTTTTCTCCCTCCCCACCGTTCTAAAATGGTAACTGGGCAGACCCGACCCTACATTAATTATATTTATACATCTTCAATAATCCCTGTACATTAACCATCACTCCATCCTCTACCCTCAACCCCCCAATTCCCTCCCCTTACCCCCCACCCCCACCCCGACTTCCCAGAACAAAATGCAGGGTATCAAAACTAACAATCATAATCCAAAATAATTCCTAAATTATAATCTCTAGTCACTCCACACATAATCACACTCTCAATTCCCCTCTCCTTCAGAAATATATCTAATACAAAATATTTCCTAAATTTGCTATTCGATATTTTTTTATCTGATACTTATTTTGAATATAATCAATCCACATTTTCCATTCTAAAATATATTTTTCTTGTGTATAGTCTTTCAAGTAAGCAGAAATTTTTGCCATTTCTGCCAGATTTGATACTTAGAGTGTCCATTCTTCAATTGTAGGTAATTCTTCTTTCTTCCAATATTGAGCAATCAAAAGTCTCATGGCTGTTATTAAGTTCAAAATCAATTTAGTCTCTATAGCTGTACAATCCATAATTATTCCTAGTAGAAAGAACTGTGGAGTAAACTTAATCTTCTTTTTCAAAATATTCTGCATGATCCACCATACTTTAATCCAAAATGCTTTAACTTTTTTACAAGTCCACCATATATGGTAATAAGTGGCATCTTCACAATCGCATCTCCAACATTTAGCCTGTACATTAGGATACATACATGACAACTTTTTGGGGTCTAAATGCCATCTATAAAACATCTTATAAAAATTTTCTCTCATATTTTGCGCTTGTGTAAATTTAACATTCCTCACCCAAATTCTTTCCCAAGTTTCCAACATTATTGGTTGCTGAAAATTTTGTGCCCACTTAATCATACAATCCTTAACCAATTCAGTCTCTGAGTCTATTTCTACTAATACATTATACAACCTCTTAATATGCTGTTGGCCTTGATCTCTCATTTGTTTTAACAAATTATCCTCAGTTTGCTTAACACCTATTTTTTGATCTAATTTCCATCTAGCTTGTAATTGTCCATACTGAAACCATGTATTTCACCCCTGCATTAAAGTCATGTGTGATGAACTCCTAAATTTCATGGACTCATTCCAAGACATTCTTCATTAGCTCAACAAGGAGGAATGCATCAGTGAAGGCATTAATCGCCATAACCTTCGCGTATTAATTCTTGGAACTGATCTACCTAGGCAAGTGTTTCCATAAAACATGGCTACAAGTTGGAATCTCTTCAGTGAAAACTTTTACTATGAAATTTAGAATAGGCAGTAGACTTAAAAACAGGTTGATACACTTTTATGCTTTGGCTGTTGATCCGCTTCTGGGTGCAGGTCAAGGTATGGTTATTACCTTTAAAGCCCTTTATAGCAGGGGTCTTCAGCCTTGTCAACTTTAAGACTTGTGGACTTCAACTCCCAGAATTCCTCAGCCAGTGTTGCTGGTTGAGGAATTCTGGGAGTTGAAGTCCACAAGTCTTAAAGTTGACAAGGCTAGAGACCCCTGTGTTGTGACCCAGGCCCAAGTAGGTAGTAGTAGATGCAATCAGTTCAAAAACAGACTTCTAATAAACTCATTCTCAGCGTCATCCAAAATAAATCAAAGCAAATTCTTCATAATACAATTTTTCAGTCTTATCACCAACCTTGATCTAATTAGGCAAACTGCCAAAGGCTTTTCTTGGCAAAAGTTCAAAACCAGAAGATGCTGACAAGAAATAAATGCCGTTGCTGGTCTTTTAAGCCTTATGGGAGGAGCCAATCATCTTTTGGCCCTACTCCCGAGTTGTCCTCTTTGCTTGAGCTGCTCTTGCCTTTTGGCAGCTCTTCTCATGCGTGCATTAGGAACAGGCTCCTCCTGTTCCTTTGCCTCACTACTATCAGACTCTGGAGTCCACACCTCACTCCCCAATGGCCGTGGCCCCACCTTAGCCTTACCACTGTCTGACTCCGTTGCCAGCTCCGCAGGCTGCTGGCAGACCACACATGTATTCCCATTGTTATCCTCCAAGTTATACTTTAAAGTGAAACAGCCCACATGGCTGTCATAAACATTCCTCAACGTTTCAGGGCGCTTTGGCCTCAGGCTATAGGTTGTAAAGTATCTGTTGACACAGGCAGTGCTATTAAATCAAATCCAAGCCCTTCCCCCAGTTGAATGGCAGTATCATCTTTAGGGATCTGACAGTACTTACTGTGTTGCGGATCCCATCAGCCAAGTAATTTTGGCTGGTGGGATCCAGGAAATGGCCACAGCTCCGACTTTTTGGAATAACTTGCCTTCAGAGATGAGATCCGCTCCCTTCTCTTTTAGCCTTGAGGAAAAGCCTTAAAACCAGGCTATGGGGTCCTGAAGGAGAAAGCCACCCTGGCCCATCCTTCAAAGAATATTCTTTCCTTGGAGTAAATGGTCTCACAGGTGACCTTGCTTCCCAGGCCTATGACTTGTTCCAAAACAAACTTTGCAGCATGATATAATACCACCGAAGTAGAGTTCCTGCTTATTTTTCCGTTGTTCCGTGGTACACACTGAGACTGATTGCACTATATATTTTTGATGGCATAGAAAGGTCGCACAAAAAAATTTCTAGGACAGAAACTGGAGCATAGCAGTAGTTTGGCCTCCCACTGTGGCTTTGCATATAGAACAAGGGAGCTGCATGGTTCCAATGACAGATTGTAAGACCCTTGCAGTGCAAAAGTGTTATATGGTCAGCTTTTTGTCTTTTGAGAGGAGCAGCAAAGCACAGCAAGTTGTGACGCCTTTCCCCTCCCTCCAAGACTGTGGGGTTTTTTGTACTTAATTCTTACAAGTTAGCTTTGTCACTGGTGCCTTGGTAATGGTGCTTTCCTCATTTAGACAAAAGCTTTGGATCCTGCAAGATGTCTCTGTAAATCACTTAACATTCTTCCCTTTATAACAAGTAAACTCTTGATTAATATATCTGTAGAAGGATGCTGGTCTTCTCGCTTTTCAACAAGTTCAGTTCCTGTGGTGACTGGAGCAAATGGGGAATTAGGAGAAGATGTGTGTTGTGACCCAGGCCCAAATAGGTGTAGTATTAGACGCAATCAGTTCAAAAACAAACAGACTTTATTAAAACAGCTGATTCTCAGCGTAGTCCAAACTAAATCAAAGCAAATTCTTCATAACACAATTCTTCAGTCTTATCACCAACCTTGGTCTAATTAGGCAAACTGCCAAAGGCTTTTCTTGGCAAAAGTTCAAAAGCAGAAGACTCCAACGAGAAAGAAATGCAGCAAGACAAGGAGCAAGGCTATCAACATCGTTTTCCGACAAAGAGCCCAAATGCCGTTGCTGGTCTTTTAAGCCTTATAGGAGATGCCAATCATCTCCTGGCCTTACTCCCGAGTCGTCCTTTTTACATTAGCTGCTCTTGTCTTCTAGCAACTCTTCGCATGTGTGCACTAGGAACAGGCTTCTCCTGTTCCTCTGCCTCTCTACTGTCAGCCTCTGGAGGCTCCGGAGTCCGCACCTCACTCCCAAATGGCCCTGGCCTCATTTCTGCCTCCGATGCAGAGCCCTCATCCGGGCCTTCCCCAGCCTCCAGGACTGGCCCAAGTTCTTCCTCAGCCTCATCACTGTCTGATTCCACTGCCAGCTTCTCAGGCTGCTGGCGGACCACAATAATGTCCCTGTTTGCAAGTTTTCAAAAACACACCGAGAAACTGACTAGAACAGGGAATTGTTCTAAAGCTTTACAAGTAGTCCTTGACTTATGACCATATTTGAGCCCTGAATTATAGTCGTAAGACATGGTGGTTGTTATGACAGCCCACCAGTCACAGAGGAAGGAGGGGCGTGTGAAAAGCTAATGGAGATTCTTACTTCTCTGTTCCCACTCAGAACTATTTTCAGTCCTGGCCAAAGTCTTAATTCATGATGGTGTCAAAAAAAACACATGGATTGTGATGCCTTTTAGTGGAGCTTAGAGGTGGAGAAGAATTTTTTTGAGAGCTGAATGCATTCAGAAAGAGGCATCATTGTTGGGGTTCATACCCATTGTTGTCTCCCTCCCCCTCCTATACAACCTTCCCTAATATATTGTTTGCCAGATATAGAATCATAAAATTGTCAAGTAGGAAAGAATGTCAAGGGTCATCTAACCCACTGTTGTCTAAACTAGACAGCTGTAAGGTGTGTGGACTTCAACTCCCATGCTGACTGGGGAATTCTGGAAGTTGAAGTCCACATATCTTGTATATGAAAAGAAACCCAAGAGAAACTACATGGATGTCGTATCCCCCATCCTTTTGCACTCCTCCATCCAGTGAGGTGCTCAGTCTTTGAAATATTTCTCACAGCCAAAGATAGATGCGCATTCCACGCTGATCTCTCTCAAGGCTGTATCCCAGGGTTACCTACAGCAGCCAAAGGGGAGTGACCTCTACAACCCACAAAATTGCTCCGTTGATGGATGTGATTGATGACACACCCGGGGGGGAGGGGGGAAACAGGGTCATAATTGGAGTGTAACTTACGTAGGGTCAGAGCTGGCTTCACTGGGGCTTCACTTTATTTGTACAAGCCCCCACCCTTAGAGAAGTTGCTATGGATCCCCTGCTGTGCTTGAGTGAAGTTTATTGTTTCCCCCTTAATTTCTAATGGAACCCTATCAAGTTCTTGCAGATCCCTTGGGGTTCCTCAGAAAAGTTTGAAAAAATCCAAACTCTCCTCACCGGCGGTTCCAAGGATTGAATCCAAGATTTCCATGTGTAATATATGTGCTGCATCTTAGCTATCGGGGGCCTTCTATTTTTTCCTTAAGTTCAAAAGGCTGAATTTTTCTTATCTGAATTCATTTCCAGTCTGGGTTTTTATCTTTAATATGGGTGTTTGTGTAATTGCTGAATAGGCTCATACAATTGCTTGAATAGTTCACAATAGGTGTCTACTGAATACCGGTCCTTGAAAAACGAAATGAAAAAAGATTCATTTCCTTTCTTATTACGCCTTTAGTTTCAGTTTGTAAGGGGAAATAATGTTGAAATAGTAAAAAAGATAGAATCTCGTTAATTGAAACAACGCTGTTTTAACGGAACTGGGACAGCAAACTGCACTGATAAAATCGAGTTTTTGAAGACCATTTAAAACAGACCAGGTATCAAAGTTTCTAATGCCTATTAAAGATCAAACTCACTTGCACGCCCTATTCCATGATGGGACAATCCAAAAGCCACCATCCAAAGCCATCTACTACATCTCAAGCTTAGAGTGATGGCAGAGAAATAAGATTTGTGTGGTTTCCATAGTGGAAGCCCTGAGATGGTTTCTCATTTATTTTTTGTCTCATCTGTTTTCATGATTTTATTATTATTATCTCTTTTATTCATTAAACATGAAACTCAGTCAACTGATCATTTGAAAACGTGTCACAAATGCTATTGACTGATGCTAATGGTTGATACTGGTTGCTGCCAGTGTCCTAGGTATCAACCAAGTATCTTCTTAAAATATATGATGTTCCGAGTAATGCAGTTTTTTGCAGATCCGCTCGTGTTATTGCAGGAACCTGCAACTTCTTGATGTGTTTTATAAAATTCTTGGACATGGTACCAACTGCCCCGATGACAATGGGCTTCACTGTTACATGTTTCATACATAGCCGTGTAGTTTCGATGGCCAGGTCACGATATTTTGTGATTTTTTTTCCAGTTCTTTTTCTTCGATTCTGGCGTCTCCTGATACAACAATAACAATAAACATCATCATCATCATCATCATTATTATTATTATTATTATTATTATTATTATTATTATTATTATTATTATACATAAAATGACAGTATACGCAGCAAACGAGATAACTATGCTGGATTATTATTATTATTATTATTATTTTATTATTATTATTTTATTATCTTTATCGTATTTATTTAACGTATCTTTTCTTTTATGTACACTGAGAGCATATGCACCAAGACAAATTCCTTGTGTGTGTCCAATCACACTTGGCCAATAAAAATTCTATTCTATTCTATTCTATTCTTTATTCATTAAACATGAAACTCAGTCAACTGAACATTCAAAAGGGCATCACAAATACCATTGACTGGTGCTAATGGTTGATACGGGTTGCTGCCAGCGTCCTAGGTATCAACCAATTACCTTCTTAAGATGTACGATGTTCCAAGTAGCGCAGTTTTTTGCAGTTCTGCTGGTGTTATTGCAGGAAGCTGCATTATTATTATTATTATTAGTAGTAGTAGTAGTAGTAGTAGTAATAGTATTATGCCACCTGTGCTCTAGTTGTCAACAGGAGCTAAACTACATTCACGCTGAGAAAAGATGCTCATTAGTCAATCTTGACCCCCGTCAGGATCGAACTCCAGGCGGTGGGCAGAGTTTGCCTGCAATGCTGCATTCTAACCACTGCACCATCAGGGCTCCTGGTGTAGCAGGAAGTACCTCCAAGTGGCTGAACATAGGGAGATCTATGTTTAGAAATCCAGCTCCCATTTATTACAGTATCTGCTTCTTGACCCCCTCCTCTCTTTCTTCTAACAGGTCTTCAAGAGCAAAGCTCTAGAACTTGGAGAGAAACTTCTCCCGGCCTTTAACACACCAACAGGAATCCCACGAGGCGTCATCAACCTGGGCAGGCAAGGAACAGTAATGTGTTGTTGCTAACGTATAGAGAATAAGATGGGAAACCTGCCTGGATTTATGACCTTTCTTGCCACCGTTGTTAAGTGAATCACTGCAGCTGTTCAGAGGGTTGTTGAGTGAATCTGACTTCCCCATTGGCCTTGCTTGTCAAAAGGTCACAAAAGTTAACCACGTGACTCTGGAATGCTGCAGCGTTGCCAAAATATGAGTTGGTTGCCAAGGGTCCCAATTTTGATCACATGATCACAGGGTGCTGCAATGGTCGTATGAAAAACAGCCATAAGTTACTTTTTTTCAGTGCCGTTGTAACTTTGAATGGTCACTTAATGAATTGTTATAAGTCGATACTATCTGTCATGTTTTCAGCAGGAGCCAAGCCAATGCTGTCAGAAAGCAAATATGGATTAGCTTTCAGTTTCTTCCACAACATGGCACTTTCTACCAGGGGTGAAATGCTCCTGGTTTGGACTGGATCGGCTGATCCAGTAGCAATGGGGGTGGGTGGTTAGGAGAAACGGTAGCAAAAATTCCTGACCCTGCCATGCCCAGCTGAGCCATGCGATCGTCAGAGCCTTTTTTTAAAAAAAAAACTTTTAAAAGCGACACGATTGTCAGAGCCGAAGAGGTTGTTAAAAAAATGCTTTTAAAGGGTTAAAACAAGGCTCTGACAATCCCAGCTGAGGTGCCTGATCCTCAGAGCCTTTTTTTTTTACTTTTAAAAGCATTTTTTAAAAGGTAAAGCAGCTGAAGCCCGCTAGGCAAAAAAATGGGGGGTGTAGGCAAAAATGGGGAGGTTCATTTGAAAGAGACACAGAGAGAGGGAGGGAAGGAGGGAAGGAAGAGAGGGAGGGAGGAAGAAAGAAAGAAAGAAAGAAAGAAAGAAAGAAAGAAAGAAAGAAAGAAAGAAAGAAAGAAAGAAAGAAAGGAGGGAGGAAGAAAGAAGGGAGGGAGGGAGGGAGGGAGGGAGGAAGGAAGAAAGAAAGAAAGAAAGAAAGAAAGAAAGAAGGGAGGGAGGGAGGGAGGGAGGGAGGGAGGGAGGGAGGGAGGGAAAGAAAAGGAGAGGAAGGAAGGACTACAAACCTGGCACTAGACACAGCTTCAGACGATAATCCAGGGCTGGAAGGGACCTGAAGGTCATCTAGTCCAACCCTGCTCCACCAGGACATTGTTAGTGAGTTTCTGTCTTTTGACCCTCCAGTCATATGACTCTCCCACCAAGCCACGCCCACAGAACCGGTAGGAAAGAAATTTAGATTTCACCACTGCTTTTTACCTATATGGAGGCTGAGATTAGGCTCCCAGTGATTTATTAACCCAGCCTAATTCGGAGAATTTCCCTGTAACTCTTGCAGTGGGGTTTTCATTGCCTTAAATCAATATTTCTCAATCTTGGTGTCTTTAAAATAGGTGGACTTCAGCTCCCAGAATATCCCAGAATATCTGGGGGATTCTGGGAGTCGAAGTCCACCTTTCTTAAAGTTACCAAATTTGAGAAACATTGATCTGAGGCAATGCTAGGTGTGCAATTCTGGGAGTTGAAGTCCACACCTAAGTCTCCAAGGTTGAAAAACACTTTCTTGGATCGTGAAGTTGTTCACAGGGCAGAGTTTCCTCCCAATCTAACTGTGTTACAGAAACCAGAATGACTCAAGCCAACCTTTCCCTGGTTACTTGAACTGACCCTTTTCAGATCTAGCTCCTGTCATCCCTAATCGACTACAGCTATTCTGGCTGATAATTGGAACTCGGAACCAATATAGCAGAAACTGCCAGGCTGGAGAAAGATTGGCCTGAACTGAAACCAAAGTTGGCACAGTTGACTAATTTCTGAATTTCCCTTAGAGGCGAATTGAAAAGCATTTTCTGCTTCAACGTGCTTGTTCTCTCCAGTCATAACCTCTCTCCGCGCCTTTGTTTTTGTAATCACAAGTTCCCAGCTGTTCTCTTGGTTTCAGCTTATTCCTGGCATCTCTGTGTTGGTTGGGTGGTACGAATTTGAAAGACCCTTGTGTTGTGACCTAGGCTCACTTAGGCATAAAAGACACACTTAGTCCCAAATAAAAACTATTTTATTATAACAGCTGAGAATTACTTCATTCTCAGCTTAGTCCAAATTAAGCCCAAAACAAAAAGTCCTTCGGCCTTATCACAAACCTTTATCTTCTTTGGCACCCTGCCAAAGGCTTTTCTTGGTAAAGCCCCACGAAGTTCAGAAACAAGAGACACTGAATAGAAACGGATGTAGCAACGCTGCTTACCTACAAAGAGCCCAAGAGCCTTTGCTGTTCTTTTAAGCCTTATGAGAGGGGCCAATCATCTCCTGGCCTTACTCCCGAGTCGTCCTTTTTGCTTTAGCTGCTCTTGCCTTCTGGCAGCTCTTTGCATACGTGCACAGGCTCCTCCTGTTCCTCTGCTTCTCTGCTGTCCGCCTCTGGATGCTCTGGAGTCCGCACATCATTCCCAGAGGGCCCTGGTCCCATCTTTGCCTCTGATGCAGAACCCTCGTCTGGGCCTTCCCCTGACTCCAGGACTGGCCCATTGTCCTCCCCAGCCTCCTCACTGTCCAACTCCGCTGCTAGCTCTGTGGGCTGCTGGCGGATCACAACACCTTGCCTGAGATTTTGGAGTGCCCTCAGCTGAGAGAAAGAGGTGAATTAAAATTAACTGATGAAGCCCAGTCCTATGTTTTTTTGCCATCATCCCGCTGCATTTCTGTAACCTCTCTGGCCTGACTTTACCATTTTTACAACGTTTAGTTCGGCATGTTCCTCTAAACAAGACCTAATTTTTGCTCTTTGAATTGTCAGCCTGAATCCTAGAGTAATGAATCTTTGCCTTGGATGTCATTCTTGAGGAGCATTCTTAGGGCAGTTAGGATATCACTCCAGACCAGGTCTCAGACTCCACAACTGGCTGGGGAACCCTGGGAATTAAAGTCCACATATTTTAAAACTGAAGTTAAGATTCGTTGCTCTAGACCAGAGATCCACAACCCCCAGTCCATGGACCAGTACTGGTCCATGGCCTGCCAGGAACTGGTCCGTTAAGCAAGCAAAGCCCTGTCCATGCACATGCAGAACCATGAAACCATGCCCCCCTCTCCCCCCCCCCCGGTCTACGGAAATACCGCTCTCCACAGAACCAGTCCATGGCACCCAAAAGGTTGGGGGCCACTGCTCTAGACTTCCAAGTTGTTCAATAATTTGGCCGAACGTGGTCCTTCCCTCCTCCCTCCCTCCCTTCCTCCCATCTCTTTCCCTCCCTCCCATCCATCTCTTTCCTCCTTCCTCCTCCTCCCTCCCTCCCTCCCATCTCTTTCCTCCTCCCTCCCTCCCATCTCTTTCCTTCCTTCCTTCCTTCCTCCCTCTCTCCTCCCATCAATCTCTTTCCCTCACTCTCCCCATCTCTTTCCTTCCTTCCTCCCATTTCTTTCCTCCTCCTTCCTTCCTCTTTCCTTCCTCTCTCCTCCCATCTCTTTCTTCCTTCCCTCTCTCTAACTGCCTTCCCATTTCTTTCCTCCTCCTTCCTCTTTCTTCCCATCTCTCCTCCCATCTCTTTCTTCCTCCTCCTTCCATCTCTGTCCTTCCCTCCCTCCCTTCCTTTCTTCCTCCCTCCCTCCCTCCCATCTTTCCTTCCTTCCCCTCCTCCCTCTGTCTCTGTCCCTCCCTCCCTCCCTCTTTTCCTCACTCTCACCATCTCTTTCCTTCCTTCCCTCCCTCCCTCCCATCACTTTCCCTCCCTCCATCTCTTTTCTTTCTTTCCTTCCTTCCTTCCTTGCCCTGAGACAAGGAGCTGCAGGTTGCTCACCACTGAACCATCCATCCCCAAACCAGGGAACTTGGCTAGCATTGAAAAATACTTGGAGGCCTCCAGAAGAACAACGTGCCTTGATTAGAAAGTACAGAAGCTGCGTGACTGCTAAAGGCTCCTGCAGGGGCTCCTAATCCAGAGGGATATAAGGGGGACATTCAGCAAAATGTGGAGATTTTGAGGATCAAAAGTCTGGCTGGGAAAGGAATCGGCACAGGCTGTCCAACTGTTAACCTGACTTGGCCAAGAAGAATCTCTTTTTCTCCCTTTTTCAGTTTCCTATAATTTAGAAGAATAACTTGGACCTCTTCCTGGAGGCAAACCAAACGAGATTTATGACACAAGAAATTTCTTATGATTTCAGCCTATTAATCTTGTTTGCTGAGTAGTACTGGAAATGTATTGCTAAGCAACCACCATTTTAAGAACTAAAATGACATAATTTTTTAAGGAACGATAGACCAAGGTGTTGAGGTGAGCATTTGTATGTAGAACTTTTAAGTTATACCTATTTTTTGAGGGTGGAGAATAATTCTCCGGGAAGCCAAGTCAAAGATTTGCATTTGCCTTCCTGCTTAAAATTGAGATTAGAACCACGAGGGGAGGCCAGTGGAGAGAAGAAAGGGAAATCAGTCGGAGAACACTAGAAGGAAGAAAAACCATTTTAAATTTAGCCCTCCATCCTCATTCATTTGAACATGAACAGCCTTGTTTGCTCTGAGAATAATCTATGTTAAAGTTAACCTGCGAGAAACACTTATTGGTATCATCACTCTGGGTGGTGAAACCCACCAATGAATGTGATGATCAGAGTACCCAGGTAAGGAAGAAACATCCTGTTTCAAGTAGTTTAATCATAAATAAAAGAACCCCCAACAAGCCATCATTACAGGTATATATCTACAAAGATCTCACAGGAGCAGCTGAAGGCAGCTCCTTGAGAGTCAAGGAATCCATCTCAAACTAATCCTGCCAAGACTGCAGACATAACCCTTGTAACATCTTCCCTTTTTCATTAATCACATTTTAAAACATTACAAAACCCCACTAACCCTATTAGCATTACATATATACATTAAAACAATATAAAACACCATATTACTAAAACACTACAAACACTGCAAAACACTTGAAACATGCGAAGTTCCAATGCAAGCAACTGTAACATCTTCCCTTCATATTAACACAATTATCACATACTAAAATATTATAAAACATTGTGAAACATGCAAAGTTCCGATACAAGCAATTGTATCAACACCTACTGGAGATAAAAGATGGATTGTCAGCATCCCTTAGAACAAGGGTCTCCAAACTTGGCAACTTTAGGATTTGTGGACTTCCCTCCCAGAATTCCCCTGCCAGTTAAAGACCAGAATAAAATAGCATAGCATAGCATAGCATAGCATAGCATAGCATAGCATAGCATAGCATAGCATAGCATAGCATAGCATAGCATAGCATAGAACAGAACAGAACAGAACAGAACAGAACAGAACAGAACAGAACAGAATAGAATAGAATAGAATAACAGAGTTGGAAGGGACCTTGGAGGTCTTCTAGTCCAACCCCCTGCTTAGGCAGGAAACCCTACTGTCCAAGTAAGTCAGAAAAAGTGTTCTAAGCCTGTTCTCTCTGACTAATGTCTAAAGGTTGGTTTGAAGGTGCAATCTCTCGCTTGGATTATTGTAATGCTCTCTACATGGGGCTTCCCTTGAGGTGCACCTGGAGGCTTCAGTTGGTCCAGAATGCAGCTGCGCGGGTGATAGAGGGTGCTTCGCGTAGCTCCCGTGTAACACTGCTCCTGCGCAGACTGCACAGGCTACCTGTGGCCTTTCGGGTGCACTTTAAGGTTTTGGTCACTACCTTTAAAGCGCTCCATGGCTTAGGGCCTGGGTACTTACGGGACCGCCTGCTGTTACCTCATGTCTCCCACCGACCCGTACGCTCTCACAGAGAGGGACTTCTCAGGGTGCCATCCGCCAAGCAATGTCGGCTGGCAGCCCCCAGGGGAAGATCCTTCTCTGTGGGGGCTCCCACCCTCTGGAACGAACCTCCCCCGGGTTTACGCCAAATACCTGACCTTCGGACCTTCCGCCGCGAATTGAAAACACATCTATTTATTCGCGCGGGGCTGGCTTAAATTTTATTGGTTTTAAATTTTCTATTATTAATTTTAAGGTTTTTTTTAGTTTTATATATTTTAAAGTTTTTAGGCCAACTATATAATAAGTTTTTTAATCTGTATTTTAATTGTATATTGTACCGTTTGTTTTACCTTGGCTGTACACCGCCCTGAGTCCTTCGGGAGAAGGGCGGTATAAAAATTGAATAAATAATAATAATAATAATAATAATAATAATAATAATAATAATAATAATAATAATAATAATAATAATCAGGGATCACAATTGTTTCCATCTGAAGTTGTGAGAATCTCACTTCTGCAGAGGGGCTCCATTGTTATGCATTAACTGGCCTTCCTCTGGCCCCGACCATCATGTTTTCGTCATTTACTTGGGCCTTATGAAAATCTGTTTCGGGAGGCACAAAAAAGGGGAAGAGTCATTTGGAGCCGGGCAGCCCCAAAATCAAATCAAATCAAATCAATAGACTTCTACTGCTGGCTCAGAGCATTCTACCTTTTATGCTGCAGTCCTGAATGGTACCCTTCAGTTTGTGGCACATGGCAGCCACAATGTCTGATCTCTTTATGGATTCCAAGAGAAGCCCCACTGAATTTTAACTAAAACAAGGGTCTCCAACCTTGGCAACTTTAAGACTTGTGGACTTCAACTCCCAGAGTTCCTCAGCCAGTGAGGAATTCTGGAAGTTGAAATCCACAAGTCTTAAAGTTGCCAAGGTTGGAGAGTCCTGACCTACAAGCTTCCCTAGCACAAGGTCCTTGGTTTCAGTAACACCCAAGTAGATGATCTTTCATGGACTTCCATGTAACATAAAACGAGGATTTGAGGATCCAAAATGGCAGAAAATTTTCAGAAAGATTTCCTGAGGTTCTTGTCTCAGATTCCCCAGCATTTTCTGCCATTGTGGGTCCTCAAATCCTCGTTTTCTGTTAAATGGAAGCCAAGGAGGTTGTAGAAAAAATGCTTTTAAAAGGCTCTGACGATCCCAGTTGAGCCGCGCAATCATCAGAGGGGTTTTTTTTTACTTTTAAAAGCATTTTTTCGGCCAAAGAAAAAATGCTTTTAAAAGTAAAAAAAAACAAAAAAACAACCTCTGATGATCGTGCGGCTCAACTGGGCATGGGGGGGGGGAGGTATTTTTGCTACCGGTTCTCCAAACCACCCGCCGCCATCGCTACCGGATCAGGCGATCCGGTCCAAACCGGGAGCATTTCACCCCTGCTAGGTTTAAGGGAGATCTGTGGTGGATTTACCCCACAATCCCTTGTGGAGATAGATGGGATTCACCTAGAAGTATTAAACTGCACCCAAAGCCCCATCTTATTTCCCCAAGTCCTAGTCAAAGGAAGAACCCTGGCTTTTCAATGCTGCAAGTTTTTATTTTTAAATGGTTAAAAAAGTGTGGATCCTCTGGAGTCCATTGGCCAAACCTCTTAGCGCCATCTGCTGCCTCCCTGTAATTCCTCCCTCCAGATAATCATAGCCATGATAATTGTCTCTGGGAAAAAGAAGTCTTAGCTGCAATCTGCCTCCCATACTAATCAAGAGTTATTAGGATCAGGTCTTCCTGTTTTTGAGACGGCAGTCATTGAACTTCTCTCAAGCCGACAATTACGAAGGCTATTTTCAACCCAAACCTAAAAATATAGGCTGCTCTGCAGAGGTTGAGATGATCTTAATAGACTGTAATCAAGATGGTTGTGTTGGCTGATTGGAGAAGATGAGTAAGGAAGCAAAATCTGGGAAAGTTCCTACAATTGCTTTGCTTTTTTTCCAAAATTTCCTGAAGTTTTACCATTTGGCGAAACCAGAATGTTCATTGCATTTCTCGGGGGTCTTAGATCTAAAGCTCTAAATCAGGGGTCTCCAACCTTGGCAACTTTAAGACTTGTGGACTTCAATTCCCAGAACTCTGGGAGTTGAAGTCCGCAAGTCTTAAAGTTGCCAAGGTTGAAGACCCCTGCTCTAGATGTTTGCTTTTGACCACAGATTGTCCCTCCTGCCTCTTCCATAGGCTAAGCTTACCTCCTGAGTGTTTACGTCTTTTAAAAGCACAGTCATGCCTGTCAAAATACACACTGTATTCAAAGCTACTCTTCATTTGGCTTACCAGACTTAATATCCTATGTGTGTTTAGGGTATATATTTAAATATATCCTGTTGCCAACAAATGCAGAGGAATAACAGCAGTGTTCAAAAGAAAATGTATGGCACATGTGACTTTTTATATCTTTACCTGCTAAGTACTGCAGATCCAGGTATATCAGCCGCTGTGCTGTCTGTTTGTTTTCTTTGTAGCCAGACCAAATGCCTTTCCAGAACACGTGACACCCTCTCAAACACCCAAAATTATACAATATTATTCTGAAAATAAGGTTGCTGGAAATAAGGAGACAGATGTAATCTCACCTGGAGAGATTTGAGCTTTAAAGTTAACGCATTAGGTTAGGGGTCTGCAAACTTGGTTCTTTTAAGTCTTGTGGACTTCAACTGCAAAGCTGGCTGAGGAACTCTGGGAGTCCACAAGTCTTAAAAGAGCCAAGTTTGCAGACCCCTGCATTAGGTTCAAGGGGCCTTTTCTAGTACAGATGTCCATGATCAGATTTTTGGCCAATTTAGCCCAGTGTTTTTCAGGAACGTGGAGAGGAAAGCCGAGGTATACAACTAATGAGTAAATCACTTTTAAGATACATGGACTTCAGTTCCCAGAATGCCATTCATGCTGGCTAGGGAAATCTGGGAAGCTGAATGAAGTCCAAACATCTTAATGTTTCCACCATTGGGAAAACGCTAAAATAAATACACAATGTTGTACAGACTAAGCCCTGCAAAGAATAGAACTAGATCAAGCTTGTACAGTAAAGGGAAACTGCCTGGGATTCTTATTTCTTTGTATGCTTAGCTTTATTTTTATTTTTCTGTTTCCCCCAGTGGCATGAGCTGGAGTTGGGGATGGGCATCAGCAGGAAGCAGCATTTTAGCTGAATTTGGGAGCCTCCACTTAGAATTTATGCACCTTTCAGAACTGTCTGGAAACTCGGTATATGCTGAAAAAGTAAGTATGCCCTTCCTTCCTTCCTTCCTCTTTTCTCTTTCTTCCTCACTCTTACCAATTAGTGTGAAGTGATTCCTCTCCCTCTTTCAACCTGCTACCATGTCTCCCTTCATGAACACGTTCACTTAGCCACCCAAAGCAGCCTCTAATGAAATTCACTTTGTGTCTGTAACAAGGGCCCAGATTTGAGAAACAGGAATCTCACACCTCCACCTGAATCCCAGCCATAATCATTCTGGCGAACGCAAGTGCGTCGCTTCTGCTTGCGGCTGTGGCAGAGAACCTGTAAGAGGTTAGGGTGCAATTGCTATTAACTCAGGAGCCGAAGCTCAGGGTCTCCTTCGGGCCAAGCATTTTGGCTAACTCCATCCAGTTGTACTGAGGCACCGTCTGCCTGCCAGCAAAATTGCTACTATCCCACATAAGAAAGACACCGCAGGTCAGTGAAGTCTTTAGAACCATGTTTCTCAACCGTAGCAGCTGGCATGGCTGGATTTCGAACCCCACAATTCCCCAGTTCTGCTGGCTAGGGAATTCTGGGAGTTGAAAGCCAGCCATCTTAAAGTTGCCAACACTGAGAAGTGCTGCTTTAGAATATCTCCCATTCCCTCTGATAGCTTCTTCTGTTACTTCTCTTGAGAAATTGCACAGTAATGGGACTTTTTCCAAAGTGGGTAGAGGCCAGAGTCCTTCTCCTGCTGTGAATTTCTTAAAGATTCAGAAGAAACCTTTGAAGAGTGTGGGATGATTATTGCTGAGAGTTGATAGTAGCTGTGGGTACCCTTTGCATCTGGTGATTACTTCATGCCCTTCCTCAGTAGATTCTTAGAATATTTTTGGAGTCACGTTTTGCCAGCAGTCTTATAGGTTTGATCATTTCCCCCCCTTATATTCCTATAACTGTCTATGGGAGTGAGAACCTAGCCGTTGTAAGGCACCTACCATCCACTAAGAGTATCCCAGAGTCTGAAGGAAACAGAAAGAAACTATTCACCACAATATAAAAGAGATGTCGAGACTCTGGAAAGAGTGTGGAGAAGAGCAACCAAGATGGTTAGAGGGCTGGAGGCTAAAATATATGAAGAATGGTTGCAGGAATTGGCTATTTCTAGTCTACTAAAAAAGAAAGACTAGAGGAGACATGATAGACATGTTCCAATATTTGAGGGGCTGCCACAAAGATGGGCGGGGCGGGGAGGTCAAACTATTTTTCAAAGTACCTGAAGGTAAAATAAGAAACAATGGATAGAAACTAATCAAAGGGAGAAGCAACCTAAAACTTCCTAACAGTGAGAACAATTAACCAGTGGAACAGCTTATCCTCAGAAGTTGTGGGTGCTTCGTCACTGGAGGCTTTTAAAAAGAGACTAGACAGCCATTTGTCTAAATGGTATAGGGCAGTGATGGTGAACCTTTTTGCCATCCCGTGCCAAAAGCGGGGGGAGCCCGAGAGGGTGTCGCACGTGCGCATGCCCACACCCATAATTCCATGCGCCCTGCACATGTGCACATGACACCCCCTTGCGCTCCCCCACTTTTGGCCCGGTGGACCCGGTAGGCCCGTTTTTTGCTCTTCCCAGGCTCCAGAGCCTTTCTAGGAGCCGGGGGGGGCAGGGCGAAAATGGCCTTCCCTACCCCATAAGCCCTCTGGAGGCCGGAAATGGCCCGTTTGCCTACTTGGCTGTTTTCTACCTCTGGAGGGCCTGCAAGGGGTGGGAAAGGTCATTATGCCCCCCCCCAGGCTGCTGGAAAGGCTCTGATGCCTGGGGAGAGCAAAAATGGGTCTTCCCACCCCCCGGCCATCTGGAGATAGGAAACAGCCTGTTTTCCTACTGCCGGTGGGCCCAGGAGGCCAGAAAATCAGCTGGCCAGTACGCGCATACGCACTGGAGCTGAGCTCGTGTGCCCACCAATATGGCTATGCGTGCCACAGGTTCACCATCAAGGGTATAGAGTCTCCTGTTGGAAGAAATATCCATCTGGGTTCAGTTCCAAGTGGGGACAAAGACACTGGAAACATGGAGGCTGCTTGGAAAGATTGTTTAATGGTGGTCAGAATCACATGGCTTGAGTTCCTGAACAGAAAAAGGACTGAGATCCTGTGTGCTCCCTGGCTTTATGCTTTTTCTGAGCTTTGAACTTTCTGGGGCACAAGAAGAGTACCCTGATTGGCTATCAGACTCCCAGGGGGTGGGGGTCTTAGCTAGCCTTGCTGGCTGATGTAATCTTCCCTGGTGCCATGTGGTGAGTTTCAGTTGCTAGATGGGTTCTATTATGATGCAGATGATGGCCCATTGACAAAGGTGGGGGGTGGCAGGAAGTTGCAGGGAGCTGCTTTGTCTTTAAAACATATTTCTCCATTTCTCATCCAGGGAAATATATTCTGCCTTTTAAATATTTTCTAAAATATTTCATTCTTCTAGGAGGGGGGGGGGTGCTAAATTCCTACACTCCTACTCGAGCAAGGGGTTGGACTAGAAGACCTCCAAGGTCCTTTACAACTTTTATTACTCTATTCTTTTCTAAGCCTTCCTGTTAGGATTAGAACTGGCATCCCGTTCAACAAAGAGGTTGTCCCTGAGACCGCAAGACTCCAACAGTTCTTCACTTCTAAACTATTCTTAGATGTGACTGGAGAACAGCTCAAAACCCAAGTTTAAACAGGCAGCCATCTGCCTGCTTGCTGAATGGGAAAGGGCTGGCTAGGATGCAAAAGGAAATTTGAGTGGCGGGGAGATAGGCGCAGAGGAAAAACACTAGGGGAGCCGGAAACCAAATAGAGAAATAATAAGATATAAATCAGGGGTCCCCAACCTTGGCAACTTTCAGACTTGTGGACTTCAACTCCCAGAATTCCTCAGCCAGCTTTGCTGGCTGGGGTATTCTGGGAGTTGAAGTCCTCCTGGCTTAAAGTTGCCAAGGTTGGAGACCCCCGATATAAATGCATAGAATAAGAGAAAGAGCCAGCACGGAAGACGTGCTGGAGAACAGAGGAAATATATAGGAGTTTAGATAGAGGGGAAAAGATACCAGCTGGAAAGGCAAAGTTGAAGTTGAAAACAAGGAAGAGACGCACCACAGGGATGGAGATTATGAATATGCAACCTTAATGGAAAGCCTTTGTTGAAGTTAGGATTAACGCAAAGTGCCTCCTCCTAGCATATCCCTTAATGTAGGAGAGAGGATGATTCTTGTTCAGTGATTTTTCCAAGAGGTCAGTTGAGCAGCCCGCTCGCCTAAATCCTGTCCCTCCGTCAATGCGAGAAAACTGGCTTGTTAATGGATTCGCCCACCCAGAGCAGGCTGTCGATTAAAAAAGCTAAAGCTGTATGAGAAGCCCGCACAACGGGGGGGGGGCGATGTTAAACCGCCATCTGGAGGGAAATGGACTTGGTGAAAAGCTTATCAGTTCATTAGCTCCCAGCTATGAGATTTATGGGCTTTCTTTTTTTCTTTAAAAAAAAAAATTAAAAAAAATAGGGCATTGCTAATCTACGTTGGTGTTCCGACTTGCGCTTGAAATGCCAGGGTCTTCAGCGGGAGGGAGCTGCACCCCTAACGTGCAGTGGGAGCCAACTTGACAATTGATAAAAAGAACGGAGCACACTAACACTTGATCCTTGGTGAGCTTAATAGTCAAGTCTGCAATCTTGAGCCTGGGGCCAGGTTTGCCGTCACTCCTATTCGCTAAACGAAGCCACCAGGTTTAAACAGGATACAAACCCAAGCTGTGGTTCTAAGCAAGGGATTCCAGACCTTCGGCAACTTAAATCACAGTCGTCGTCGTTCACGCAGTACAGTATGGTAAAGCAAATGGTGAGTCATTACCGAACCCATCAAGTTTGCTGCATCAGGCCTAATTAGCTGGATGTCATAACAAATAGATGTTGTAGCTTGATTAGAAACACGGCCTGTAAAAATGAAGGTCTCTGGAAACTGGTGAGATTGAACACAAATTAACGGTCTGGTTTTATCTTCTTTTAGCACGTGTCCTCTTAGCTGTTATAGTATCCTTACAGAGACGATTTGGTCCAGTGCAGGGGTGTCAAATTCAGTTTCATTGAGGACCGCATCAGGGTTGTGTTTGACTTCGGAGGGCTGGGCTGGGTATGGCCAGGGTGGCATGGCCAGTTTGACATCACTTGTGTCAGGGGCGCCTATGGCGGCCCGAGCGCTTGCCAGCGAAAGCGGGCTCCCGAGCTCCGTTTTGGGCTGCCACGGCCTCCTGCAACCCTCTGCCAGCAAAAACAGAGTTCTAAGTACCCCGCGGGCCGCATCCGGCCTCAACTGAGCCTTGAGTTTGACACCCCTGGTCTAGTGGTTAAGGCACCAAGCTGGAAAGTAGGAGAGTGTGGGTTCAAGTCCCACCTCGCCCTGAAAACCAGCTGAGTGACTGAGCCAGTCACTTCCTCTCAGCCCAACTCACCTCACAGGGTTGTCGTTGCTGTTGTTGTTGTGAGGAAAATAGGAGGAGGATGTATTGGATATGTTTGCCACCTTCAGTTATTTGTAAAAAATTAAAAAAAGAAGGCAGGGTATAAACAAAATGAATGTAATGTATCAGAAAGGTCGGCAGTTCGGCGGTTCGAATCCCTAATACAGGTCATCTGCGTGAGCAAGGGGGTTGGACTAGATGACCTCCGAGGTCCCTTCCAACTCTGTTACTGTTACTGAACCCTGTAATGGGACCTGGAAACAGCCAGCCAAAACGGCTTGTATTCCATTGCAGTTTAGCATGGGAAACTGGTCTGGTGCCATTGCCTTTCGTGCACCTTCTGAGATCAGGGGTTCCTCAGCCACCAGAAGGTCCACAGCCAAGGGGAAACTGGCCAAAATGTGTTATGTCCGTTGCTTGGCAACAGAGGACATTTCAGAGTCTGCCTCTTGCCACGGTTTCTTGCCGTTCTTGGGGATCCTGTGGTGTTTTTGGCTGCTGGAGAAGCAGCTGTTTGGGGATCTGCTGCCACAGATGGCATCCGTGAGGGTGGCCCTATCAATGGTAATAGCTAAATGAAACCTTTGCGTTTCAGGACGTTACATACCACTGGATGCAAACAAACAAAAATGGCCTCTGGTATTTTAATATTGAAATACCAGAGTCAGATTGGAATGTGAATTGGAATAGTAGAATTATGAGAACTTTATCTATAAGGATTAAAGAGCATAATTATAAAGTTGTTTGGAAATGGTATTTGACTCCAGTAAGATTGTCACAGATGGATAAAAATATTAGTAAAAAATGTTGGAGATGTGAGATGGAATTGGGGACTTATGAACATATGTGGTATAAATGTGATAAGGTTAAAAAGTTTTGGCAACAATTGGAGAAAATGATATTTGAAATGATGGGGAAAGTAATAATATTGAGAGTGGAAACTATATTATTGTTGGTAATTAAGGAAATAGAATTAACAAAATATGAAAAAGAATTGATTAGAATTATGATTATAATAGGTAGAATTATAATAGCTAGATATTGGAAATTAGATGTGATTTTTAGAATAGAAGAGTGGAATTCTGAAATGTGGAAATTAGCCTTAAATGATAAAATGACATGTGATATTAAAATTAGAAGTGGTGTGTATAAAGAAGATATTTTCTGGAAGACTTGGAAACCATTCGTGGACTATGCGCTTGGAAAATTGGATGCTTCGGTACCTGTACCTCGAGAACGTGGATTTTGGCAATCATGAGGATGTATCCGAAGACCCAAATCTTCCTTTTTTTGTATAGCACAAGGGTGTAATAATGTATTTTCTTTTTTGTTTGTTGGAAAAAAGTAATAAAAAAATTTAAAAAAATAAAAAAAAAACAAAAAAAAATGGCCTCTGCCATCACGGTCCAGCTGTGTTGAGAGCGGTGCAGTCGGCCAAGTTACAATGACTTTCTCCAGCCTCCTTTAAAACTGGCTAAATCAGTGGTCCTTGCCATGTCTGATGGCGCTGAGTTTGTCAAGCGAATGTGCAGGAAGTCCTCAACTTTTCATTTAGTGACTGTCCAAAGTTACGACGACCTTGAAAAAAAGTTATTTATTTCACAAATAGTGACCGTTTTTCACACTTATGACCGCCGCAGCATCCCCATGGTCACCTGATCAAAATCCAGATGCTTAGCAACTGGTTCATATTTATGCCGGTCCTGGGGTCATGTCATCCCCTTCTGGAACCTTCTGACAAGCAAAGTCAATGGGGAAGCCAGATTGCCCAGCTGCTGTGGCCTAGAGGTGGAGCTTTTGCCTCACAGTCAGGAGGTTGGGAGTCCAATCCTAGATAGAAGCAGATGTAGGGTGTCCTGCTTAGGCAGGGGGTTGGACTAGGTGACCTGCAAGGTCCCTTCCAACTCTGTTAATCTGTTAAATCTGTTAAATCACTTAACAATCACATTACTAACTTGACAACTTTGGTGATTCACTTAACAGCTAAGGCAAGAAAGGCTGTAAAATGGGGCAAAACTGAACAAATGTCTCACTTAGCAACAGAAATTGGCAATCAATTGTGGTCGTAAATCGAAGGTTATTTGTATTGCATAAAGAAGCCTTTCCTTTTATCAGCCTGAAATTTCTCCATAATTAGCCCCGTACACATAACCAGGGATGGGCTGCTGGGGGTTCGGGAGAACCTCTAGCTAAGATTCTGTGCACTTTGGAAAAACCCCAAATCCCACTCCTGGCTGGCTCCTCCCAGGAGTCTCCACGCAGCCCGTTTTGGATGCAGGTAAGTGCAGGGCACGCACGGAGGCTTGAGGAGGCCGAAAAATAGGCCTACTGGAAGTTCGGGAAGGCCAGAAATGGGCCCAGAGAACCTCCGGAGCCTGGGGACTTCGTTTTTGCCCTCCCGGAGGCTCAAGGAAAACCACCGGAGCCCAGGGAGGGCAAAAATCTCCCCCACCTGGGCCATGGTGCAAGAGGCCAACTAGACCATGACCATCCAGCAACCGGACAGAGAACCCCTTGCTAAATTTTTTGAAGCCCACCCCTGGTCATAAATCACCTTTTTCAGTGCCGTTGTTAATTCTGAATGGTCACTAAATGAAAAGTTGAGTATTCCCTATATTTGGTGGGTGGCTTCATTATTAATAAACATCAGCTTGTTATAAATAGCAAAGAGTTCATAATTGCTGGAGTATTTTTTTACAGTATTTTTTTAAAAAATCTCCTTGTAGGTGATGAACATCCGCAAAGTCCTGAACAGAATTGAGAAACCTCACGGGCTTTATCCAAACTTTCTCAGTCCGGTCACGGGGAATTGGGTCCAGCGTGAGTATTCAGACTCTCTTGGCTGAGCCAAAGTGATGTTTATTAATGCATGTCAGACTTGTTAATGTGACTCCTGAATAAGGGAAAGATTTGCCACCAAATTCTATCCTTCCTCAATGCTAATTGAGACTCTCCTTATGCAAACCGTCTCTCAAACCCAAGTCTTCTGAACAGGTGTGAGGCAGCCATCTCTGCTGTCTTTGCCAAGTGTTTCTTAATACACAAGACCAGAAGTGGGATTCAGCCAGTTCTGTCCGGTTTACACGAACCAGTAGCAGTGACTGCAGGAGGCTCTGCCCACCCACCTGGACATACTGCCATCCTATTTAGCCACATATTCAAGGCCAGGTGCATGTGCGGAAGGTGCAAGCAAAGAGCATGTGCAGAAGCCTGAGTACATGCGCGGAAATGGCGAACCGGTAGGAAAGGTAGCGAATTCCACCTTTGCACAAGACCACAGAAGACCAACCAGGAGGGTAGACGAATTTCAACACATTGATGTCCCAAAGGTGCTCTTTTTCAAGCGGCAACTGGACTTTCAGGTTTTTTGTCCAAGACATTCAAACCAGTGGAAAAATTTGTTATGACCAGTTCTGTGGGCGTGACTTGGGGGGTGTAATGTGACTGGGTGGGCATGGCCAACTTTTTTTTTTTAACTTTTAAAGGCATTTTTTCTAAACCTCTTTGGCCGAAGAGGTTGTAAAAAAATGCTTTTAAAAGGCTCCTTTGATGATCCCAGCTGAGTTGCCTGATCGTCAGAGGCTTTCCTTTTCTTTTAAAAGCAATTTTTTTTGCCTTTAAAAGAAAAAAAAGCCACTGATAATCGGGCAACTCAGTTGGATTAGAGGAGTTTTAGCATTTTCTCTACAACCTCTTCGGCCGACAAGGTTGTAGAAAAAAATGCTTTTAAAAGGCTCCTCTGATGATTCCAGCTGAGCCGCGCGATCGTCAGAGGCTTTTTTTTTTACTTTTAAAAGCATTTTTTCGGCTGAAGAAAAAATGCTTTTAAAAGAAAAAACAACCCTCTGATGATCATGCAGCTCAGCTGTCCATGGGGTGGGCAATGATTTTTGCTACCAGTTCTCTGAACCACCCGCTGCCATTGCTACGGGATCACACGATCCGGTCTGAACCGGGAGCATTTCACCTCTGATTCAAAGACACTCCATAGACATTCAACAGATCTACAATAGCCAACTCCCCATTAGGGAGTTTTGGTGGGGGGAGCAATTCGCTACTGCAGTTGCAAGCACGGATTAGAAATCCTATAGAGGAGAAGGCAGAAGGAATTTAGAAGGATAAGAGCTGGGACTCCTGATCATGCAGTATCCAAACTGGTGGAGATGGAAAAGAAAGATTCGTATAGGAGTGCTTTTCTAAAAGTGAAGCAGAATGTAATTTTGAAAAAAGAAAATAACAGCTGGAGTGCGAGACCTAGCACAGGTTTACACTTGAAACCACCAAAGGAAAATGCATATGCTTTTAGGTCGCTATCTAACAAAATGCAATTCGGTGGTGAAAAAAGTAAGGTTCTACATTTAGGCAAGAAAAACAAAATGCACAGGTACAGTATATGTGGTATCTCGCTCAAAAGTATTAACCGTGAGAGGGATTTTGGAATCCTAGTGGACAATCACTTAAATATGAGGCCGCAGTGTGCTGCAGCCGCCAAAAAAGGCAACATAAACAGAGGGATAGAATCAAGATCACGGGAGGTGTTAATACCACTTTATATGCTTTGCCGAACTTCTGGTAAGCCCGTTCTTCACCCTCCCCGAACCCCGCCACACGCCTTGCACTTACTTGCCTCCAAAACGGGCTGCATGGGAACTCCTGGGAGGGGATGGGCGGGGTGAGCAAGGCCAGTCAGGATTTGGATCTGAGGGTTCTCCAAACTGCCCAGAATCTTAGTTGGAGGTTCTCCCGAACCCTGCGAATCCCCAGCAGCCCACCCCTGGTTAAGTAGTATAGAAAATAAATTTTACTGGTTCTTATTCTTTCTCTTGCTCTCTCATCACTTGTTTTTTCGGGGTGGGGGTGGAGGGAAGATGACTCGCATGTCCTTGGACACCCTGGAGCATTGATGCTGAGATGTAAAAATAAAATCCTCCCCCCAGCCCCAAGCATGCTATTCCCATTATAAATCTGATCCAGTTTTTGGCCCCAGCAAATTTCCCCTAACAGATTGAGTAGCAGGGCAGTCTGAAGAGGTAGCTATGGAAAAGCCCTCAGTATTCTGGAGATCTTCACACCTGGCACCACGGTGTTTTCTCTTCCTCCCCTCCTTCAACCTGCTCCTTCAAATGTCTCTAATATTCATTCCAGACATCGAATCCCTCTTAACAAAATGGCGATGAACTCTCCAGATGCTGTGAATTCAATCTACACGGCGTGGCTGAGATATTTTTTTTCTTTTGCTTGTAAATCTCATGAACTTGCAATGCAATCCTGTCCAGGAATATTTTGTGCTGTTTTGACACTTGACTCTTAAGGTTCTCTTCCCTTTCCCTTCACAAGGGGGGAAGTGGTTGATAGAGAAAGACAATAATGAATGAGGCTGTATATTTATTTCTGTTCAAAGAGAGTGCAAAATGTATTGGGAGCAAAGCCCAGCTTCCTGAACCACTTCGTTTCTTCGTTTATTCATAGACCAAGTTTCTAGCCCTTAAGGTGATTTTTAAGAACCCAAAGGAATCAAAGAATCCTCAAACTGCAGGAAAAAAAGTGTATTATAGTACTTTATAGATATATTTTCAGTGCCTAACTTTAGTACTCCCACAGTGACAGTACCTTATACCTTGTAGTAGAACTGGGTCCAGATCAGAGATGGGTTTCTGCAGGTTCTGACCAATTCTGGAGAACCAGTAGCAGAAATTTTGAGTAGTTCGGAGAACCGGTAGTAAAAATTCTGACTGGCCCCACCCCCATCTATTCTCTGCCTCCGAAGTCCCAGCTGATTGGGAGGAATTGGGGATTTTGCAATAACCTTCCCTTGGAGTGGGGTGGGAATGGAGATTTTACAGTATCCTTCCCCTGCCACACCCACCAAGCCATGCCATGCCACGCCCACCAAGCCACACCCACAGAACCAATATTAAAAAAATTTGAAACCCACCACTGGTCCAGATCTTAACTGGTCATTTGCTTTTTTACTCTGCTCAAGTGAAGTTGCTAGACAAAGACAGAGCAAAATTATTTAATCTTGACTCCTTTGAGAAGACACTAGATGGAGGCAGTTGTCTCTGGGTGATGGGCTAATAATCTGGGGAGGGGGTTTGCTATCACTCTCCTCCCATGACCCCTTTGAAGGAATTTGGGCATTAAAAATACAAAAGAAGCAGGCTAATTTCCAAATTGTTTGTGTTCCTGTGCATGTTTCTTACTGGAGAGGACATCCTCCAGTTGTTAAAATAAAATGTATAAAACATTTTAACCAAAGTATCTTCAGTGCAGTTTTTTGACTTTTTCTAATCACAAGTTGTCGTCTTCTTCTTCCCGTCACTGTAGATCACGTCTCTGTTGGTGGCCTTGGGGACAGTTTTTATGAATATCTGATCAAATCTTGGCTCATGTCAGATAAGCAAGACAGCGAAGCAAAAAACATGTATGATAAAGCTCTGGAGGTAAGGCGGAAAATGAAGCATTATTCCCTTTGCACTTGGTCAACAGCAAATACTTTACGAGAAACCCCATAGAGCAGGGGTTTGCAAACTTGGCTCTGGCTGAGGAACTCTGGGAGTTGAAGTCCACAAGTCTTAAAAGAGCCAAGTTTGCAGATCCCTGCCATAGAGGATGGAGATGGATGGCCAAAATTCAGATCTTACCTTTGCACAGAATCACTGGGGAGACCTAGGCCACCCAGCCATCCTTCCAACATTAAGTTGGCTTTGGGCGACATGATTTAGAAACAGGATGTTTTCCGAACGGGATTCTCATTCCAGATTTTCCATCTCTACAGAGGCATCAGAAGAAAATGAAAAGCTTGTGGTTCCAGTTTCCATTATCTGCCACCGTTCATCATTGAGTCCAAATCCTAAACAGTAGTTAGTTTTAACCATGATTCGTTTATTTATTCAATTTCTCTAGCCACTCATCTCAATCAATGACTCTGAACGACTTACAGTTCCAAAAATATAGAAACAATTAAAACAATAAAGAAACAAAAGAAATATACACATCAGCCAAGATATTTAGCCAGTTATTATAATTATTTATTTGTCGATACTAGCAAACTCCACAACATGTGAAATTTTAAAGAGTTTGTTTCATAATTAATGTTGAGAATGGCTCATTGGCTTCAGGAAACATGGCAAATTGCAATCATTTAGAATCAAAACCATTTCAAACTGCTTCGTTCGGGGCCCTTTTGCTTCCTTGGTGAAACAGCCTATTTTATGGGCAAGCATTTCAAGCATTTTTGTACAAAGGCTTTTTTTGGGCTGAAAAAAAAAACCAGAGAGATATTTTGAGTTCCAACTTCTGCTAGGAGGCTCTACACAGGATGTTTTGAATTCAGTTAGAGAAGTTGTATACACTACTGAACAAAACTAGGCTTCTACAAGGTGTGTCCAGCTTGTTGTGTATTGGCTTTATGTGGCCCTGCACAGCTAGTAATATGTCAACTCAAGGTCGCAAACTTTTAACATTATTATGTGATTTGTATACATTAATTACATTATCTATTTTATATGCTTCCTGTTGTGACCCAGTCCCAAGTAGGTAGTAGGAAACTCGGACAGTGAAAAAACAAACGAACTTTATTCGAACAGCTGAGAATTACTTCATTCCCAGCGTAGTTCAACTAAATTAAAGCAAATTCCTCCCAAAACAAATTCCTCAGTCCTATCGCAAACCTTGGTCTAATTAGGCAAACTGCCAAAGACCTTTCTTGGCAAACGTTCAGAAGTCACTGATACAAAAAATAAATGCAAGAAGACGAAGCTACCAATGTTATTTTCCAGCAAAGCCCAAATGCCATTGCTAGTCCGTTTTTTTGTTTTTTTTTTGTTTACATTTATACCCCGCCCTTCTCCGAAGACTCAGGGCGGCTTACAGTGTATAAGGTTTTAAGCCTTATGGGAGAGGCCAATCATCTCTTGGCCGTACTCCTGAGTCGTCCTCTTTGCTTTAGCTGCTCTTGCCTTCTGGCAGCTCTTCTCATGTGTGCATTAGTAACAGGCTCCTCCTGTTCCTCTGCCTCACTACTGTCAGTCTCTGGAGGCTCTGGACATCACTCCCAGATGGCCCTGGCCCCACCTCAGCCTCATCGCTGTCCGACTCCATTGCCAGCTCCGCAGGCTACTGGCAGACCACAACACTTCCCAAGATAATTCCTCTTCACTCAATGTGGCCCAAGCAAGCCAAAAGATTGGCCAACCAAGACTTAACAGTTCCAACCTCTTCTTAATGGCCATGCTGGATAAGACAATAGGCAAGTCAGAGGATCCTATGTTCCTATCCTCCATGCCATAAAAGATAATTTAATGTGTTCTCCAAACTAGCCACAGGTTTTCAGAGCAATGAGAGTGGTGCTGGTGTACTCTAGTTCTATGATTTTCTGAACAGTCTGTTTTGAAAATGGAGAAAAGCCCAAATGAACGGTATTCAGGGCTAGAGGATGCAATATTGCCAACACAGAGATAACTATCTCTGAAAGAGTTCTGCATTTCTAATGTTCTTTAGCCCAGTTGTGTGGTTCAGTTTTGGTTGAATCGTGGACATTTGCAGGACGAGAGGAAAAGGCAAGGGATGTCTCAATGCATGGTGTGAACCGCTCCAAACTCGATTGCAGAAAATATGACTTTAGTAACAGAGTTGTTAATGCCTGGAATGCACTACCAGACTTTGTGGTCTCATCCCAAAAGCCCCAAAACTTTAACCTTAGACTGTCTACTGTTGACCTCACCCCATTCCTAAGAGGTCTGTAAGGGGCGTGCATAAGAGCACCAGTGTGCCTACCTACCTGTCCTAATCTTCTCTTTAATTGCTTTAATTTTATGTATTCAATTCATGCTTAAACTTGTATATATTATTTAATATGTACTCGACAAAATAAATAAATAAAATAAAAATGATGGATGATCTCATCACACAAATGAGGCAATTATGTAATCTGTGTCATCTCTTGTTCCCGGATACCTTAAGGGTTGATTCATCCGATAAAATTACAGATGAATGGCTCAACAGGTAAACAGATTCCCATTAATACAAAAGGCAGCGAGGATAAATGCCGTTCCTCCTAAGTTTGGCCTGATGAATTGAACATCTGCACTGCAAATTGTGGAGCTGGAGTCCAGCTGTGACAAAAAAGCCTGCAGCTCTTGAAAATCCTGGAAGCAGTAACTTTGGCAGGAGAAGTTAAAATATCATTGTACTCTCTCATCATTGCAAAGAATATCGAAAGCCACTTCTTTGTATTTTTATTCTTCCTTTTATATTTTTTCTCAAATTTTCTTTCTTTGCACTTTTTCTTTCTCTTTGCTTTCTTTTTTGCCTTAAGTTCATATTAGTGCTTTTGTTTGTTTATGCTTTTTAAAAGATTCAAGAAAGATTCGTATTACATATATATATCTAATTAAAGCTATTCTACTAATAATCAATTCTGAACCAGGTTGCTCTGTCTTGTACGTTAAAAATCCTTCGTATATAGCTATTGTGTTACCCCATTTTTCTCTACTCTAAGCAACAGATGGTCACTGCCTCCAAGGGATGGCTCCAATCACCCTTTGGAATCTCCCTTGGCTCTTGACCACCAAAGTCAATGAGGAAACCAGCAGGAAATAGCAAATCATAGTCACACAAAAGCTTCGCATAACAACCATGCAGTCTCACTTACTGATTGCAACAAGGACTGGTGAAACTGTTGTCGCTTAGTGGCACAATCACATGACATGATATGACATTTATTTATTTTATTTATTTATTTTGTCAAGTACATATTAGATAATATATGTAAGTATAAGCATGAATTGAATACATAAAATGAATACAATTAAAGGGAACATTAGGACAGGGATGGTAGGCACGTTGGTACTCTTATGCACGCCCCTTACAGATCTCTTAGGAATGGGGTGAGGTCAACAGTAGATAGTCTAAGGTTAAAGTTTTTGGGGTTTTGGGATGAGATCACAGAGTCTGGTAGTGCATTCCAGGCATTGACCACTCTGTTACTGAAGTCGTATTTTCTGCAATTGAGTTTGGAGCAGTTCACTTTAAGTTTGTATCTATTGTGTGCTCATATATTGTTGTGGTTGCAGCTGAAGTAGTCATTGACAGGAAGGACATTGTAGCAGATGATTGTATGAGCTATGCTCAGGTCATACCAAAGGTGGCGTAGTTCTAAATTTTCTAAACCCAGAATTTCAAGACTGGTGGCATAAGGTATTTTGTTGCGTGCAGAGGAGTGGAGGACTCTTCTTGTGAAATATTTCTGGACGCGCTCAATTGTATTAATCTCCGATATGCAGTGCGCGTTCCAGACTGACAAGCTGTATTCAAGAATTGGTCTAGCAAATGTTTTGTATGCTCTGGTTAGTAGTGTAATATTACCGGAGAAGAAGCTATGCAAGATTAGGTCATACATAACTTCATAGATAACAAAGTTTCCAGTCACAGTTATGGATATGTTATGTTAAGTGAAGACTAACCTGTACTTAAAAACTGCAGTTAGTCCACTATAAGGCCACCTGTGTATTTACTGGTTCTTGCTACTGGAACACTGATTCTTCATGCCCTATATTGGTTGCTGATTGGTTTCTGGATACGATGTATAGTGCTGGTGTTGGGAAATGAAGCTTTTCAAAGCAGAGACTAGATCAGGGATCTCCAACCTTGGCAACTTTAAGACTTGTGGACTTCAATTCCACAAGCAAAGCTGGCTGAGGAATTCTGGGAGTTGAAGTCCACAAGTCTTAAAGTTGCCAGGGTTGGAGACCCCTGGACTAGATGACTACCCTAATGAAATGACTTTCATATATTGGGTGAACCAATGGACTATTTGCATACGTACCTTTTGACACTTCTACCAGTGTATGTTTTATTTATAAACCTGCTTCATTTTTCTTCATTCCACACAAACAACTCACTTTCTCTCTTTTCCCCAATGCTGTGAAATTTAGGCCATAGAAAAGCACCTTGTCAAAAAATCGCCTGGTGGGCTAACCTATATCGCCGAATGGCGAGGAGGCATCTTGGACCATAAAATGGGGCACTTGGCTTGCTTTTCTGGTGGCATGATAGCCCTCGGAGCAGAACACGCCCTGGAAGAACAGAAACAGCACTATTTGGATCTAGCTGGGGAAATAACGCACACTTGTCACGAATCTTACATTCGCTCAGGTAAAAATTTAAAAACACGAGCCCATTTTTGAAAAAAAAAAAAAGTTTCTGCCCATTCTTGTTCACCAGTTAATATTGTACACAGGTAACATCCATTAGTGAAGCCACACTTCCCAGTCCTCACCTCATCCTCAACTACTGCTGTTGGCCATCTGCTTCCAGTTGCCCAGCTGAAGTCACAAATGTACCGTTGTATTACAGCCCATGATTTGTTAGTCTCCATGTTCTGCCAGAGCTGGAAAGTACCTCCAGCTGAAAGGTGTCAGTTGTCAGTCTTGACCAAAGGACTGCATTTGATCTTGTGTTGGGTGCAAACCAACTAGGGCCACTCATGAATAGTCTCAAGAAGAAGCTTTATTGTTAGTCGCCATGTTGCAAGAATCTCGCCAGACTGACTGCATTCCCTTGGAAACGGTCGGATAAGGCTTCATAGATTCTGGGGATGGCCAGGCCTATGCCAGTTTCTGCAGTGGAAGGACTCTAACCCAGACCCCTTTTAAATACCTTTTGGAGAATCTTATCACATCTAGATTGGTTATCTTTTTCCTCTTTTATTGTCTAAACTGAGGACCTGTCTACTTCCTTCAGTTTAGCTTGAATAGTGATGGTGTTGGCTTCTCCAGGTCAGGTCCTTATAATGGAAATTTTGCAGGCACTTAAGGCTTAGGATCAACTCTTTTTTTTTTTTTTCATTTGCAAGAGATCTGAAAAACTGGCTGGAGAGTAAGCATAAAAGAGATTTTTGTCATGAGATTGAGTTCTGAATAGAGGTTAAGATAATTTAAATAAGAAGGTTAGTTTGAGATAGAGATACTTAGAAGGGCCTCTGGTGGCTTCCATCCTTTATAAGGTAGGTAAAATGAGGACCCAGATTGTTGGGGGCAATAAGTTGACTTTGTATATAAATATACAAATAGGATGAAGACTATTGCTAACATAGTGTTAGCCGCCCTGAGTCTTCGGAGAAGGGCGGGATATAAATTCAAATAAAAAAAAAAAGTAGAATCTGTATATAGAGGTTAAATAGGATAGAGATACCGATGTAGGAAAAGCTGTTATGAGTATGGTAATTTAGATGCATTTGTCCTTGTTTTATATTTTTTTTTGCTTTTGTGTATTGTGTTTTTTTTGTATTGTGTATTTCAACTTTTGGAAATTTAATTTTTTTTTTTAAAAAAAGAGATCTGAAAAATGTTTCTACTTCACAGTGAAAGTATTCATGATATCGTACTTGTTTAGTGAATTCAGACATTCGCCCCAAATTTCAGCTGACCCTGCAGCTATCAAAGCATCCTCTGACCAGTCTGTTTTGTTGTTGTTGTTGTTGTTTTTCTGGCTAGATACCAACTTGGGCCCTGAAGCATTTCGTTTTGATTCTGGAACGGAAGCAATGGCCACACGACTGAGCGATCGTTATTACATCCTACGGCCCGAGGTTGTAGAGAGCTATTTCTACTTGTGGAGGTTGACACATGACCCCAAGTACAGAGAGTGGGGTTGGGAAGCTGTCCAAGTAAGTCAGAAAAAGTGTTCTCAGCCTGTTGGTTTGAAGGTGTGAAGGTGTGATCAGGGATCACAATTGTTTCCATCTGAAGTTGTGAGAATCTCACTTCTGCAGAGGGGCTCCATTGTTATGCATTAACTGGCCTTCCTCTGGCCCCGACCATCATGTTTTCGTCATTTACTTGGGCCTTATGACAATCTGTTTCGGGAGGCACAAAAAAGGGGAAGAGTCATTTGGAGCCAGGCAGCCCCAAAATCAAATCAAATCAAATGATTTGGGGCCGGTTTAGCTCAGGCTGGTAAAGCCTGTTATTAAGAACACAAAGCCTGCAATTACTGCAGATTCAAGCCCGACCCAAGGTTGACTCAGCCTTCCATCCTTTATAAGGTAGGTAAAATGAGGACCCAGATTGTTGGGGGGGCAATAAGTTGACTTTGTAAAAATATACAAATAGAATGAGACTATTGCCTTATACACTGTAAGCCGCCCTGAGTCTTCGGAGAAGGGCGGGGTATAAATGTAAAAAAAAATAAAAAAAAATCAATAGACTTCTACTGCTGGCTCAGAGCATTCTACCTTTTATGCTGCAGTCCTGAATGGTACCCTTCAGTTTGTTGCACATGGCAGCCACAATGTCTGATCTTTTTATGGATTCCAAGAGAAGCCCCACTGAATTTAACTAAAACAAGGGTCTCCAACCTTGGCAACTTTAAGACTTGTGGACTTCAACTCCCAGAGTTCCTCAGCCAGTGAGGAATTCTGGAAGTTGAAATCCACAAGTCTTAAAGTTGCCAAGTTTGGAGAGCCCTGACCTAAAAGCTTCCCTAGCACAAGGACCTTGGTTCCAGTAGCACCCAAGTAGATGATCCTTCACGGGCTTCCATGTAACATAAAATGAGGATTTGGGGATCCACAATGGCAGAAAATTTTCAAAAAGATTTCCTGAGGTTCTTATCTAAGATTCCCCAGCAAAACATAAGAAATGCCTGCCCTCTCATTCTCGCAAGGAATCAAAACAAAGTTTCCTTTAGCCATCAAAGTGCCCAGGGTGACATGGCCTGATCTCAACTTCAGCCTATCCTATCTCACAATAAGGATTGTTGTGGAGAAATTTATGGAAGGAAGGCTGTCTTTTCTCTTTCTGAAACAAATTTCTCTTTTCTCTTAACTAAAACAAGGCTCTCCAACCTTGGCAACTTTAAGACTTGTGGATTACTTGGAAGTAAAGCTAGGGTGGGATAGCAGGCCAGGAGAACCTGCTCCAGTCCCTGGGCAACACTGGGCTGCCCAGTTGGCCTCATATAGCAGTCATAGTAAGATGCGAAGAGGAGGAAGACTATGTAGGCCATCTAGACCAATGCAGGAGGGGTGGTAGGAAAGGAAAGCTGGAAGCCCAGCCACCTGAGGTGCTTTTCCAAAAGGAAATTGGACTTTCTTCGTTTTTCCTTGAAGGTGTTTTGCTTCTCATCCAAGAACCTTCTTCCATTCTGACTGGATGGTGAGGAATGGAAGGATTTATACTCCTTGCAGGCAGCTGGTCATTTGCATTCCTTCCTTGATGCTACCTTGAAGTTTTATCTGTGCCCTCAGTTTCACCTGAATAGTGCAAATGGGTGTGGAACCTTCTTGGAACTGTTGAAAGGACTATGTTGTAAACAGGAGATAGGTGATGTCCTCTATTGAGTAAGAGCTGTTCAATCTCAGTGTTTTAAGATCTTAACATTAGAATAGAATAGAACAACAAGGGTAGGGTAGGGTAGGGTAGGGTAGGGTAGAATAGAATAGAATAGAATAGAATAGAATAGAATAGAATAGAATAGAATTTTTTATTGGCCAAGTGTGATTGGACACACAAGGAATTTGTCTTGGCGCATAGGCTCTCAGTGCACATAAAAGAAAAGAAACCTTCATCAAGGTACAACACTTACAACGCTTAATGATAGTCATAGGGTACAAATAAGCAATCAGGAACCAATCAATATATCAATATAAATTATAAGGATACAAGCAACAAAGTTACAGTCATACAGTCATAAGTGGAAGGAGATGGGTGATGGGAGGAATTAAGAGGGAGGAAAGTCCAGTTGCCTTTTGAAAAAACACCTTTGGGACAACCATGACTTGGATGAATTTCCGGAGACATCTGAGGGCACATGAGACCTAAGCAGAACCACCATTGATTCCTGCTGCTGGAGAACCCCACAGAAACCTCCTGCTACCTAGTAGGGTCACCACCACCACCTCCTTCCACCCATGATGACAAAGGAGTGCTGCGTTGCCATTCTTGGAACCGGATTGACTTTCTCCTCTTCCTTGCTTTCCAAATCAGGCGCTGGAGAAATTTTGCCGAGTAGAAGCTGGTTTCTCTGGAATCCGCGATGTATATACAACCACCCCAAGCCATGACAACATGCAGCAGAGCTTTTTTCTGGCAGAGACGTTAAAGTAAGTCCTGAGCATTTTCAATATTTGACCATAAAAAGAAGCTTAGGAAGGAGGATGTTTTTCATGAAGCAAATCATGGGGGAATTCATGGTCCCTGAAAAGCACAGTAAATACATTTTTAGAAGAAAATGCGCTTATTGTGGTGGCAATGTTGCATCCCCATGACCAAGTTCTGGCAAATGGCCAAAATACCACTGGTTTTGCTGGAACACAGCTCAAACAGTTAGCCTGACTTCAGAATTCTCTCTTTGTTCATATAGTAATGTAAGTAAAATTTACAATTGCCACAATAAAAAAAAACTTACCACCTTAAAAAGAAAAATAGATGGTGCAGAAAAGAAGAAAACAAAAAAATAAGAATGTAGCAAAGAAAAAAAGAAATATATAAAGAAATTACATCCCCCTTCACCACAAGTATAAACAGGTTTAGCAACTTACCACGCTCTCTTTTAAAATACAGGTAGTCCTTGACTTATGACCACATCGGAACTGGATTTTTCCCTTGTTAAGCAAGGAGGTTGTTAAGTGAGTCGCGCCCAATTTTGCAGCCTTCTTTGCCATGGTTGTTAAGTGAATCACGTCGCTAAGCAAATCCAGCTTCCCCCATCTGATTTTGTTTGTTGGAAGCTGGCTGAGAAGGTCTCAATTGGTAACCACGTGACTCCAGGATGCTGGAGCCGTTATGAATACACATCTAGTTGTCAAGCCCTCAAATTTAAATTGTGTGCCCTCTGGGACACTGTGATGGTTGCAAGTGCAACCAGGAGTCACTTTTTTCCAGCGCCATCATAACTTTGAACAGTTGTTCAACGAATGGTCCTAAGCAGTGGTGGGATGCAGCTGGTTCAGGGCGGTTCGGGTGAACCGGTAGTTAAACTGCTGGTTGGCTCTGCCCCGCCCCACCCCGCCCCTTCCAGGAGTGCCCACTCGCCCCATTTTGGCTCCCAGGAGGTTGCAGGGAGGCCTCCTAGGCCCAAAATGGGGTGCCGGCAGTGGAGGGATTAAAGTAATTTAACAACCAGTTCTCTGCCCTAATGATTTCTTCCAAAAACCAGTTTGCCAAATTGCTCAGAAAGTTAACAACCGGTTCTCCCGAAGTGGGGCGAACTGGCTGAATCCCACCACTGGGCGCCGGGGGCAGTACATCCCATCTGACCCCACAGCTGCCCCGCCCTGCCCCTTCGAGGAGTCTCCACACGACCCATTTTGGCTCCCAGGAGGTTGCAGGGAGGCCTCCTAGGCCCAAAACCGGGCACGGGGGGTCCGGCGCAGCCCCCTCATGACCCGTTTTCACTCCCAGGAGTTTGCAGGGAGGCCTAGTAGGCCCAAAATGGGGCACGGGGGGGGGGGGAGTGTGTTCCCCCCCTCCGGCCTGTTTTTGCTCCCAGGGAGTGCTGGAGGCCGAGTGCTGCCTGTCACACACCCTGGCCATGCCCACCATGGTCACACCCACCCAGCCGGTCATTAGGGCAGAGAACCAGTTGTTAAATTATTTGAATCCCACCACTGGTCCTAAGTTGAGAACTGCATGTACAACAGATGATCCCTTCTTCCCATACCCCATTTCTTATCTGCAACCAAATCCTTAAAGCCTTGTCATTTCGCTTGTGGTGTCAGCACAGGGCAGTTTTGTGTGCCAAGACGGTGTTTCTCCATTTGAAGTGGGCTATTTCAACCATTTTGAAAGGGTTCAGAGGTTGAAACGCAGCCTTCTTTCGGCTGTTTGAACACTAAACAGTTCACCTTGAAGATTTGGCACACTGCTGGTCCAGCCTCTGTTGTATGTCTAATCCAAGGGTGGGGAACGATGGCCGTTTTATGACTTGTGGACTTCAACTCCCAGAATTCCTGAGCCAGCATGGGGAGAAACAGACTCAAGCTCAATCCCTCCAAGACGGAGTGGCTGTGGATGCCGGCACCCCAGTACAGTCAGCTGCAACCGCAGCTGACTGTTGGGGGCGAGTCATTGGCCCCAACAGAAAGGGTGCGCAACTTGGGCGTTCTCCTGGATGGACGGCTGTCGTTTGAAGACCATTTGGCGGCCGTCTCCAGGAGAGTTTTTTACCAGGTCCGCCTGGTTCGCCAGTTGCGCCCCTTCCTTGACCGGGATGCCTTATGCATGGTCACTCACGCTCTTGTCACTTCTCGTCTGGATTATTGCAATGCTCTCTACATGGGGCTACCCCTGAAGTACACTCGGAGGCTTCAGTTAGTTCAGAATGCAGCTGCGCGGGTGATTGAGGGAGCCACACGTTGCTCCCATGTAACACCGCTCCTGCGCAGTCTGCACTGTGGTCTTTCAGGTGCGCTTCAAGGTGTTGGTTACCACCTTTAAAGCGCTCCATGGCTTAGGGCCCGGGTACTTACGGGACCGCCTGCTGTTACCTTATGCCTCCCACCGACCCGTATGCTCACACAGAGAGGGTCTTCTCAGGGTGCCGTCCGCCAAGCAATGTCGGCTGGCGGCCCCCAGGGGAATTGCCTTCTCTGTCGGAGCACCTACCCTCTGGAACGAACTTCCCCCTGGTTTGCGTCAATTACCTGACCTTCGGACCTTTCGCCGTGAATTTAAAATGCACTTGTTTATCCAAGCGGGACTGGCTTAATTTTTAAACTTTTTGAATTTTAATAATTTTAATTGGGGTATTTTTATGAATTTTATGGGTCAAATTTGACGGTTTTAAATTTTCGGCCATTTATAGAATATGTTATTTTAACTTTTGTCTTAATTTGTATATTTTACTGTTTTTATTCTGGCTGTCCTGAGTCCTTCGGGAGAAGGGCGGTATAAAAATCTAAATAATAAATAAATAATAAATAATAAATAAAGTTGAAGTCCACAAGTCATAAAATGGCCATCGTTCCCCATTCCTATCTAATCCAGTGGTGAAATCCAAATTTTTTTACTACCAGTTTTGTGGGCGTGGTGTGACTTGGTGGGCGTGAGAGGGGAAGGATACTGCAATATCCCCATTCCCACCCCATTCCTGGGAGAAGGATATTGCAAAATCCCCATTCCCACTCCACTCTGGGGCCAGCCAGAGGTGGTATTTGCCGGTTCTCCGAACTACTCAAATGTTCCGCTACCGGTTCTCCAGAACCTGCTGGATTTCACCCCTGATCTAATCCCAAGCCAACCAAGGTAGCAAGCCTAACATATAGACCATAAAGCAATTATATCTGACAGCTTCACTCAGCAAAGCTTTCTTTGTTCTTCTCCTGGTTCTAGGTATCTCTATCTTCTGTTCTCTGAAGATGATGTGCTCTCCCTCAAGGACTGGGTGTTCAACACTGAAGCTCACCCGTTGCCTGTGAACCACACAGACTTTGTCCTGAAGACAAGCATGCAGTAGGAGCAACTTGGCCCTTCTGGATTCTGCAAAGGGATCCCGAGGGGTTGCTTGCATTATTATTATTATTTTTTCTCCTTTCCAGTAAAGGAATGCACATATTCCCGGAAAGGTATTTTGGGGGCATTCGTCCAATTCCGGACAGTATTATATTGGGGAGTTTAAAAAAACTGTGAAACCAAGCACCTTCAACGGGGTTTTTTTTTTTCCTCTGTGAGGAAACCTATAACCTGATAATTGGATGTTGATTACGGGCCATAAGACAGACGAAATCATGGACGTTCCTTTCTATGAAGAATTTCTACGGAATCCACTGACTTTCGCTTTTGCGGGGCCAAAGGACCAGGAGTTTGCCATAAAATAGATGTTGGTTTGTGCCACTCTTCTTGCCCCAAACTTGCTCCCTCCTTTTTTATATACCATTGATTTTTTTTCCCCTCACCTTTCTGATCTGTACTTTAAAAAAAAAAAAAAAAAGCAGTACACCAGTGGTGAAATGTAAAATTTTTTTACTACCGGTTCTGTGGGCGTGGCTTGGTGGTGGGGGTAATGTGACTGGGTGGGCGTGGCCAACTTTTTTTTTTTTTTTTTTTACTTTTAAAAACATTTTTTCTACAACCTCTTTGGCCAAATAGGTTGTAAAAAAATGCTTTTAAAAGCCTGTGATGATCAGGCAACTCAGTTGGGATCGCCAGAGGAAAAAAAGCTTTTGAAGGGTTCTGACGATCCCAGCCGAGTTGCCTGATCACCAGAACCTTTTAAAAACATTTTTTCTACCACCTCTTCAACTGAAGAGGTTGTAAAAAAATGCTTTTAAAAGCCTGTGGTGATCAGGCAACTCAGCTGGGATTGCCAGAACCTTTTAAAAGCATTTTTTTACAACCGCTTTGGCCGAAGAGGTTGTAGAAAAAATGCTTTTAAAAGTAAAAAAAACAAACCTCTGATGATCACGCAACTCAGCTGGAGTGGGGGGGGGGCAGGGATTTTTGCTACCGGTTCTTTGAACCACCCACCGCCATCACTACCGGATCGAGCGATCCGGTCCAAACTGGGAGCATTTCACCCCTTGCAGTACCCGTGTCAAGAGGTCCTGATTAAGGAGTCTTTCTAAATCCTACAGTACTTCTTTCTTTTACCCCTTTCCTCACCCGTCTTTCCATTTCTCTTCAAATGTTTGCCAACTGTCGTTTTCTTTTTTTTTCTTTCTTTCTTTCTTTGGGTTTTCCTGGGTTTTGCTTAATCACTTTCCTTTTATTGATTTTTTTTTTTCCTTTTCATCTGGAGCAAAACCTTATGAGGCATTTGTAATGATTTCATTTCTGTAATGCTCAGATGTGAAAAATAAAATAAAAATTCATGTCGGCTAAAAAAAAAAAAAGATGTGTGGCTGGGTGGCGTGGAAGGTTAAGAAAAGAGGCAGCCAAGAGGTGGCTGGAGGAAACGAGGCGGGGGGGGGGGTTTTGGCAGATTTTTCTGGTTTTTAGCTGTTGCAACAGGTGGGAAGAGCAGGCTCCTAGGCTGCCTTAGAACAGCATATGCTTCAATACCAAAAGACAGGATGGTTGACAGAAGCCAGAGGGACTGAAGGACGGAGGGGACCATCTGCCTCTGCCTCTTGGAAGCTGAGAATTGAATGACCAAATGGGGGTGGGTGCCGAAGCAGACCGTTATACAAGTGGGTGAAATCCAGGGGTGGGTTCTACTTACCTTTACTACCGGTTTGTATTGTGCCCGCATTGCATCCGCGCACACATGCACACACTCTTCTGCGCATGCACAGAAGAGTTTTGATGACGTTTGGGTCAGTGGGTGGAGCCTCCCGGCGGTTTTGCTACTGGTTCTATAGAACCGGTCCGAACCGGGGGGCAACCCGCCACTGGTGAAGTCGTGTCCGCTGAACAAGTCCTGCCTATCTGTCTGCACAAGAACTGTACTCGAGTTAAGCGGCTTGTCCTTTGTGAACTCTGGGCAGTCCACACAACACTTTGTGCCTGTGATCCTGATTCCTGGACATTAAATCTCTCCCAACACTGTAGACTCTTTATGGTTGTTGTTTTTTTAGTTCAGGTAGTCCTCGACTTACGTCCACAATTGAGCCCAAAATTCCTTTTGCTAAGCGAAACAGTCATTAAGTGAGTTTTGACCCGTTTTATGATCTTTCTTGCTACAGTTGTTAAGTGAATCACTGCAGCTGTTTAGTATTACAGTTGTTAAATGAATCTGGCTTCCCCATTGATTTTGCTTGTCAGATGGTCACAATGGGATCACGTGACCCCGGGACAATGCCATAA
This sequence comes from Ahaetulla prasina, assembly GCF_028640845.1. Taxonomy (NCBI): domain Eukaryota; kingdom Metazoa; phylum Chordata; class Lepidosauria; order Squamata; family Colubridae; genus Ahaetulla; species Ahaetulla prasina. The sequence continues at coordinate 13,811,516 of NC_080548.1, forward strand.
TCATAAATACATGTCAGGTGCCAAGCATCCGAATTTTAATCATGTGACCATGGGGATGCTGCAGTGGCCATAAGAGTGAAAAATCGTCATCAGCAGGGGTGGGCTCCTGGGGGTTTGGCAGGGTTCTGGTGATCCTCTAGCCAAGCAAAGTCCCAAATGTCACCCCTGGCTGGCCACACCCGCCCCACCCCTCCCAGGAGTCCCCACACAGCCCGTTCATCATTCCAGGTAAGTGCAGGGGCCACGCGGACGGTCTGGAAGGGCAAAATACGGGCCTACTGGAGGTTCTGGAAGTCCGGAAACAGGCCTCTGGAGAGCCTCCAGAGCCCAGGGGAAGCAGTTTTCACCCTCCCTGAGGCTCAACAAAAGCCTCCAGAGCCTGGGGAGGGCGAAAAATGCCTCCCTCCCCTCGCTGTGGTACAGACGGCCGACAAGACCACACCCACCATGGCCACGCCCATCCAGCAACAGGGCAGCGAACCCGTTGCTAAAGGATCTGAAGCCCACCCCTGGTCATCAGTCACTTTTTTCAGGACTGTTGTAACTTTGGTCACCAAGCGAATGATTGTTAAGTCAGGGACTATCTGTAACTCTACCAATCATGTATTTGTTTAATAAATTTATATGTTACCCATCTCCCTCTCCGAAGGGACTCTAGGCAGTTTACAATACAATAAGAAATATAAAAAAAACAGTTTATCAATATAAAAATAATTTAAAGTTACAAGAAAGAGAGATTAAAACCCCAGGGGCTTGAGTGGTGTCTTCTCTTACTCACCTTGAATAATGTCCCTTACTAACGTGGACACCAGTCGATGAAGATGGTGGTTAAAGTCAAAATCTCTAGCAAGCGCCAGGTTGGGAAGGATCTGTTCGTTCTCTTGGTTGAATTGCTTGCGTGTATTCATTGCATCTCCTTAAGCTTTTCTTTTTTCACAGATTTAACTGCACCTCTGCAAGCTTTTTTTACTCTCTTTCTCTCTGCCACAGCTGATTGTTCAGGTACTCAGATCAACTCAATTCAAACCTGTTTGAAATTATTGTCAGAGTACAACATGTGTACAATGAGATTGGCTGAGCCTCCCTTCTCAACTGATGGATTTCTCTTTCTCCCAAGATTTTGGTGGCCTTCTTTCTAGATTTAAAGAAGGGAAGAAGAGGCGCTTAGAGTAAGATGCAGAAGAGACGTTTTGTGTTGAATTTGCAGGCCTTGAAGCCGAGGAGGTGGGTGGGGGAAGGGTCAGACGGTCCAATGGGATCCCTTGGAGATTTCATCTTTGGGATCGGAAGACTGGCGATCTCTGCCTAGGTGGATAGTTACTCCTAAATAACTACCTGTGGGAATCTGTCATCATTTTGCTAGCAGGAAAATAAGCATTTACCAAAATAATTTTTTTTAAATAGACCTCTTACAGAATCAAAGAGCTTTTTGACATGAATCAAAGGGTATCATTCCAGCTCCTTTTTAGAATTTCCATTAAATTTTGAAGTACAGTGAAGCAGCATTATTTGTCACTTGTCCTTCATTCAAACATCACAGAATGTATCTAAGAGATCTTGCCTCTCATAATTCTTACATTTGGAGTACAGTCTTCAAAGCAGTTGTGGAAGAATTTTTTTTTTTCTGTTGAAAGACGCGTATAATAATTTACTATCTAAATGCATCTGAGACCAGCAGGGGTTAAACAACAGCCAGGCGTGATTCAGGGCATATAGACAGTGGTGGGATTCAAATAATTTAACAACCGGTTCTCTGCCCTAATGATTTCTTCCAACAACCAGTTCACCAAACTGCTCAGAATATTAACAACCGGTTCTCCCGAAGTGGTGCGAACTGGCTGAATCCCACCACTGCATATAGATAATCCTCACCACAATGCAAACCAGAACTTAACACTGCTTAGTGATGCAGTCATTAAGTGAGTCATGCCCAATTTTATGACTGTTTTTCCACCTGAAGCAAACTGAGTTTTTCCCATTGAGTTTGATCGTCAGCAACCCCCTGGGAAAATCGCAAATGGCAACCACGTAACCCCAAGGCACTATTGTAAATACAAGCCGGTTACCAAATTCTGATGATGTGGCCCCAGAGATGCTGTGATAGTCATAAGTGCGTGGTCGTAAGTCACTTTTTTTAGCACCATTGTAACTTCAAACAGTCTTTAAACGAATGGTCATAACTTGGAGATTACCTGTATCTTTTTCTCTTTTCCCTGCTCTGACCAATGCAAGTTATCTCCTAAGAAGGGATATCAAACATACGGTACTCTTTTCAGAATCTAAAGTAAAATGCATTAAAAATCTGAATGAACAGAACCGTTTTCAACAGATAGCAACTTTGAACTTGATAATGAACTTGAAAGTAGCCAGGGGTAATTTTTTTACTTCATTTAATCTAAGAAAGACAGACTCAAAAGTTGAGTCATTATTACGTTTGGCAGCTAGAAATTAAATAGAACTTCCAAGGACCTTTGCTAATCTTGAAAAAGCTAAACAGAGATTACTTGGTTAGGAAAGCTCCAGAAAATCCCAGGGCAGTAGGTTAGACTAATAAATCAATAGTATTGAACATCATTATCATCTTGGAAGAAGGCTGGGGGAAATCAAGTGATATTGTTGCCAAGAAAACTATGCGGTCTTATTTATGTAATCATCGGGAGCCTTTTAGGATTTGGAGAAGATTTGAACTTTTATTTTAAAATCATTTTGGTTTATTCTTCTGAACCAAGAAGATGATCATAAAATTTAGTAGAGTGAAATCTGACAGGTAAAATGCATTCTGTCCTACACATACGCTACATCTGATCTATGCAGATCAGGTCATTTGCTTCAGTTTGGTGAAATCCAATTCTTTTTTACTACCGGTTCTGTGGGCATGGCATGGGGTGTGGTGTGGCTTGGTGGGTGTGGTAGGGGAAGGAGACTGCAAAATCCCCATTCCCTCCCCACTCCTGGGGGAAGGATATTGCAAAATCTCCATTCCCACCTCACTCTGGGGCCAGCCAGAGGTGATATTTGCCAGTTCTCCAAACTACTCAAAATTTCCGCTACCAGTTCTCCAAACTGCTCAAAATTTCTGCTACCGGTTCTCCAGAACCTGCTGGATTTCACCTCTGGTTTGCTTGGATATTCTTTGAAATCCAAAGAAATCTTTACATGCTCTCCATCCAATTGTGGGATTCAGCCAGTTCGCACCATTTCGGGAGAACCAGTTGTTAACTTTCTGAGCAGTTTGGTAAACTGGTTCTTGGAAGAAATCATTAGGGCAGAGAACTGGTTGTTAAATTACTTGAAGTCCACCACTGTCTCCATTCTTACCTTCTACTAAATGTTGTACAGTAGGCTAAAGTAAGAACCTTCATTACAGTAAAGAGAGAGAAAAAAATGAGAAAAGATGGATGGGAAAAAAACCCTAAAAAATAGCAACTGACTAATATGTTCTACCATATTAGAAGAGTATATGATTATTCTCTGTTTTCTAAGTTGGCAAATTTGTGAGAGTGGTGACATTTCAATTGATTGGTGAAACGAAACAACCACTTCACAAGCACATGGCACAGTTTAGGAGATCAAATCCATCAGAACAAGATTTAGCAGCCCATCTGCATTTGAAAGACAAAGGTCACTTTTTTGAAGACAACAAATTTTGGATAGAGAGGACCATTGGTTTGAAAGAGGGTTAAAAGAGTCTGTCTATGTTAGAATTGAACAACTTCCTCAACAAAAGGAGAGGAGTAAAGCACCACCTATTTCCAATTTACAACTCGGCTTTTGCAGCAGTTCCAAGATTTCACAACCAGTTGCACCCTAATTCAGATGACCCTGAAGGCACAGATAAACCCCAGTGTGGCCTCAATAGCTTTCAGAGTGCTAACAACCAGATGACTGCAAAGCTGGGGTGAAATTCAGCAGGTTCTGACAGGTTCCGGAGAACCGGTAGCGGAAATTTTGAGTAGTTTGGAGAACCAGCAAATACTACCTCTGGCTGGCCCCAGAATGGAGAGGGAATGGAGATTTTGCAGTATCCTTCCCCTGCCATGCCCACCAAGCCACACCACACCTACCAAGCCACGCCCACAGAACCAGTAGTAAAAAAAATTGAATTCCACCATTGCAGCAAAGAAATAAAATCCTTCCATACCCCCTCCACCATCCTATCAAAACCTGTCCTTCCACCCCTCCACTATTAGAACTGATGAAGCTTCTTGGGTGAGAAGCAAAACAATTTCTTCTTCCTCCTCAAGGAAAAAAAACAGCCCAATTGCCTTTTGAAGCAGAAAAAGTACCTTTTGAGATTTGAGTTGATTCTTACCTCTTGACTTTTTGAAAGGCAGCTGCCAATTCAGCTGGAACAGCAGAACATGCAAACTTACAAAGTTTAGTTACTTCAAACATATGTGACACACACACACCCCAAAAAAGTCTGTGATCTAACCAATATGCAAAAGATGGAATTTTTTTTTTTCTAGAGGTGCAACGATGTGCAACACAGCAAATCATGTCGCTGTGCTTCAGTGAGGAGAAAGTATGTCAAATTGAGCACATGAATATTACGCATATATCGCAATTTATTGTATAACCTCTTACCAGACGGAAAATAATGATAAAATGACATAGCAACTGCGTGGCATGCAAATTGACACACTTGTTCTAACAACTGTTCTTGAGAAAAAGACAAAGGCAGCATTAATAGCATTTTTTTAAAAAGCATAAAGTACTATGAAATATCAAACCGGTCAGTCCTAGAGGAGATCAACCCTGACTGCTCTTTAGAAGGCCAGATCCTGAAGAGGAAACTCAAATACTTTGGCCACCTAATGAGAAGGAAGGACTCCCTGGAGAAGAGCCGAATGCTGGGAAAGATTGAGGGCAAAAGTAGAAAGGGACGACAGAGAACGAAGTGGCTGGATGGAGTCACTGAAGCAGTAGGCATGAGCTTAAATGGACTCCAGAGGATGGTAGAGGACAGGAAGGCCTGGGGGAACCTTATCCATGGGGTCGCGATGGGTCGGACATGACTTCACAACTGACAACAACAACTATGAAATGGCAAAATAAATACAGCAATGGAGAGAGATAAGAAGAAGGAGAGAGATGGAAAGGGAAAATGAGGGAGAGAAAGAAGAAAGGGAAGAGGAGAGGAGGAACAGTATGGGAAATAAGAGTAGGAGAGAAGGTTAGATTGGGATGAAGTAGGGTGAAAGGGGGAGAAAGGAAGGGGAAGTAGAGAAGGAGTAGGAGAAGAGACAAGAAAGGAGGGAGGGAGGAAGGAGGGAGGGAAAGGAGGGAGAGGAGAAGAAAGGATTGCTGTGAAAAGGAAAAGATGAAATGGAAGAAAGGCAACCCCGAATATATTTGAATATATTAGAATAAAAATTGAAATAGTTAAAAAAAAGAATGAAAGAGAATGAACACGAATAAAAATGGAGAAATTAGAACTTGAGGGTGAAAAAAAGATGTGACTTAATAAAATGAGCAAGGAAATATTAGGAAATGAATAAAAACTATGAAAAAAGAGCATTTTGGCAAAAAGTAACTAAGTAAAACATATTTGAATATATTGAATTGTACAAGATATGATATGGCCAATACTCTGTTCATAAATCATGTATGTGTGTAGGGGGGAGGAAATTAAAAAAATCAACAAAAACTCGTTCTAAAAAAAAAAAGAAATGGCAAGAGGAGGTTTGGGAAGCTCTTGGCAGAAATCTGATGGCTGGCAAAGTGGAGTAGACTGTGCAAGAAAGAAAAACGGGAGCACCAAAAATGGAAATAATTGACTGGATATTTATCTGATTTCGGAAGAAAGAGAATAGAAGGAAACTCACAATTTGAATGAATCCGCTTGCATTTTTTAAATGCATACCACAGATTTTGCTCCAACTGGGAGAAAACTGTCTGAAGTGTAATATCATACATTGGTTCAAAAACAGTTTATGGCATTCCGTGGTATTTGGGTTTCCTGTGCTGGGATTTCCTTCCTTCCCCACCCTCCCTGCTACCCTTTGGGCCCCAGGAACACAAACTGAGAAAACTAAGCAGTTTAGTACTTGTTCTAGTAAGGATAGAAGAATTTCAAGATGGAAATGGAAGATTCAGCTGCTTGCAAGACTGTTATTAAGGACTCTGCAGCCAAAATCATGTGGATGTAAAACTACAACATCGCAAAGGGAAAAGCTTAAAACATTCTTTCTCCTTAGATCCTGACCACACATGAAAAATAACAAGCAAGAGGATTGCGTTCGTGCAATATTGGAAACTCAGTAGCATACCACCAGAGTGTCTGATTATCCGAAAAGTATATGATTGCGCAGAAATGGATATGCTTACCATAGAATTACAAGAAAAAGAAGATTCAGAATACTATATACAGAATACTTTGAAGAGTGCAAAGATGTTGAGACTCTAGAAAGAGTGCAGAGAAGAGCAACAAAAATGATTAGGGGACTGGAGGCTAAAACATATGAAGAACTATGCGGTCTGGAAAAATTGGTACACATGGCCAATCAATAGAAATAGAAAACAAAATATATATAAGGCTATTATTTATTTATTTATTTTATTTGCATTTATATCCCGCCCTTCTCCGAAGACTCAGGGCGGCTTACACTATGTCAAGCAATAGTCTTCATCCATTTGTATATTATATACAAAGTCAACTTATTGCCCCCAACAATCTGGGTCCTCATTTTACCTACCTTATAAAGGATGGAAGGCTGAGTCAACCTTGGGCCTGGTGGGACTTGAACCTGCAGTAATTGCAAGCAGCTGCTGTTAATAACAGACTGCATTAGTCTGTTGAGCCACCAGAGGCCCTATTAAGTATCAGTACTGAATCGTGGTAGCTTTCAGACTGCAAAGATCTAAATGTCAAGATAATAAAATACTTCCCATTTCCAAGAGTTTTGTAAATTTCAAAAGCGATCACATTCTGTAACCAATGTAATAAAAATATTTTTTTTTTAAAAAAGAAAGAAAAATAACAAGCCAGAATGCTATTTCCACCAGAATCAAAGGAAACTATTTAGCCAGTCGGAAAAAGGATACTGGCTGGGCCCCACTTATATTTTCTTTGTGGGGTGGGGTGTTTAATTGTGTCCTCTTCTTTCAATAGAAAAGTGAAGTACACAGATTGTTGCTATACCTTTTCAAACACAGAACTCCTGTTTTAAATGCTATGTGTTTCTGCCCTGTGACTGAATGCATATCCATCATTGGATGGCTATCTACATCAAGCTATATTCATTTATCAAGGTGGACAGCAGCCTCAGTGTCACATGTAAGCCCTATAGTACCACCGTGACACTAAAAATATTAAGGGAAGGCAGCATTTTTGGTGGTTTCATCCGTTTTAATCTTTTTCACACATCCAGGTCTAGACAGCAAAAGATCCATAAAAGAGAAAGAGGGAAAAAACCAGTAATCTGAAGTCAACAATGAAACATATATTCCAATGTGTTTGGGGTTCTTAATTCCACCATCCATCTTCGGAAAAATATAGCTATTCTTCTTTTATCAATATGTGAATTTCATAAGTGCTGTAGGACTGTGCAGGCTTAGTAAGGATCTGGTAGACAGTGATTTATGGAAGAAGATTAAAATAACTTAATATTTATCACTTGGCCAAACAACAGCTAGCTAAAGAGGGATGTGGCTTTCATGCAAAAGAGTCTAAGACCTGCATTCATCAAAGAGAGAAGGATATAAAAACAATGCAATGGCAAAAAGCAATAGAATGATTTGATATGAGATAGGAGCATTTGTGAGTCCTTGTTACAAAAATGCAAGTGAAGGGAAAGAGCTAGAGAAAAATGGCAAGGATTGCACACTGCATCACAATCTTATTTGATTTATATCCTGCTTTTGGTTTAGGAGCAAGAGGCAGTATACGCAATGCTCCCTACTCCTATTTTCCTAGTCCTTGTTCATAAGTATGACACAATACTGTCTTTGTGTAGGAACCACCCTTGTGGTTGGCAAACCCTGGTGATGGTTTTAGCATGTTGGTTGTGTTCGGGGACTTTTTGATAAACAGCATAAGCAAAGGATTGTTTAATGCTTTGTTCAAACTAGCCCCATAAATCAAATGGAGCCTTGCAGAATTTGAAATATGGTTGCTTATAGCTCATTCAGCTTAGAGAGACCTGCATTCATTGTGCCTCCCACCTGGCTGCTGAAAGTACGGCGGGTCATGGAATAGAGTGGCCAATATCCAACAAACAATAAGCAAAATATAACACATTTTAGAGTTTATTCTGTGCATAAAAATTAGATCAGACTGTCTAATAAGAGGGAAAAACAGAGCATAAAATGTATTACTGGTAGAAACAGCAGAGGTAAATAAACTAACCACATACAATCCTCATTTGGTGACTGCCTCGTTTAGCAACTGTTCAGTTACAACAATGATGAAAAAAGAACTTTGTGACCAGTCCTTAGACTTATGATCTTCACAGGTCTGCAAAGCAAAGCTGAAGTGAGACCATAAGCATAATCTCAGTTTCACTTAGTGACCACTTTGCTTAATGACTGAATTGCCGGTCCCAATTGTGGTTGCTAAATAAGTACCACCTGTATTATGCTACATGTACTTATTCTATTTCTATCCTATCTTTTCAGAGAAAAATAGTATTTATTCTCACTAATTTTATTCCTGCAATTACTTTGAGGAAGATATGGAAAGATGGGTTTAATGTCACATGAAGTTACAATTTGTTTTAATTGATTCACTGAATTACTTGGTTGGATTTATAAAGTACCTGGTGAGATACAACATGCCAGCAGCACCTCTGTTCCCAGACAAGTAAATCTTTCAGCTTGGTAGACGCATCTCTGCACTAGCAGAGTTGGCTGTGTTGTAAAAGCCATTGTTCCAGCTGTTCCAGTTGTTGCAATGGATACTTCATTCTTCCTAGAATGAAGAAAAAAGAAACAAATATATAATGGCAGAACAGAACTTGTGGTGCTTTTTTTAACCTCCTGTTGTGACCTAGGCCCAAGTAGGTAGTAGAAAACTCAGTCAGTGTAAAAACAAACAAACTTTATTATAATAGCTGAGAATTAACTCATTCGCAGCATAGTCCAACTAAATTAAAGCAAAGTCCTCCCAAGACAATTCCTCAGTCCTATCACCAACTTTGGTCCAATTAGGCAAACTGCCAAAGGCCTTTCTTGGCAAATGTTCAGAAGACACCAATACAAAAATAAATGCAAGAAGACAAAGCTATCAACGTTTTCTGGCAAAGAGTCCAAATGCCATTGCTGGTCTTTTAAGCTTTATGGAATAGGCCAGTCATCTCTTGGCCCTATTCCTGAGTCGTCCACTTTGCTTTAGCTGCTCTTGCCTTCTGGCAGCTCTTCTCATGTGTTCATTAGGAACAGGCTCCTCCTGTTCCTCTGCCTCACTACTGTCAGCCTCTGGAGGCTCTGGAGTTTGCACATCACGCTCCGATGGCCCTGGCCCCACCTCTGTCTCTGACGCACAGCCCTCATCCAGGCCTTCCCTAGCCTCCAGGACTGGCCCATGCTCTTCCTCAGCCTCATCGCTGTCTGATTCCGTTGCCAGCTCTGCAGGCTGCTGGGGGATCACAACACCTCCATCCCCTCTTGTAGGAATGAAACCAAAAGAGCCACATTATATGGATTGTGCTGTGAGGCCCTGATACTGGTGCAACCATTTTAAGACTTTAATCTCAGCCTCAGAATTCTTATTTGTTCACGATCCAAATAGTTGACAGAGGACTCCAGCCAAAATAGATTGATTTAGAACGTACAATGCATTCCCGAAGACATGAGCTACTTGTTAACAGTTTCCTCATTCTGAGGTCTGGATTGGCCTCTTAAGTAAACGGTGAGCAACACTTCTGTCTTTTCTCTGGGACTGACTAACATAAGGCTCTTTAACAGATGAAACATTTTCTCTTTTTTTTCAAATGCCACTTCCACATGTTGTGTTTTACTCTGACCAGAAGGAGGCAGTCTAGCTTAAAAGATTTATCCTGGTCAGGGCTGCCCACTGTTTTCCAGACAGAGAGGAGCTAATGAGCCTCATGCTATGGGCTAGCACTAGAGACTGGAACTAAAGCTAAGTTTCATTAAATAAAATTAAACACCGTTAACCTGATTCTATTTCAGAAATGTCTTTTAGAATTTCTCCTTTGAGAACACTTTATGGTTTCTGGGAGCCTCACTCAAGTCTTTTTCTACCCCTTGAAGATCCACGCACATCACTAGAAATACCAAACAAAAGAATATGAATTCAAAAATGACAGTGGCCACAGGAGCAGCATTAACGTTACATCGACTACAGCATGCGCAGGCTACAAAAATCTGTTCTGCCTTAGCTCTTTCTTCTTGCAGAACTTCCAACACAGTTCTGGGCTGCATAAATAGAGGGATAGAATCAAGATCACGTGAAGTGTTAATACCACTTTATAATGCCTTGGTAAGGCCACACTTGGAATGCTGCATTCAGTTTTGGTCGCCATGATGTAAAAAAGATGTTGAGACTCTAGAAAGAGTGCAGAGAAGAGCAACAAAGATGATTAGGGGACTGGAGGCTAAAACCTATGAAGAACGGTTGCAGGAACTTGGTATATCTAGTTTAATGAAAATAAGGATAATATAAATAAATATAATATAAAAAATATAATATATAATATAAATATAATATATTTATAATAATATAAATATAAATAATATAATATTAATATAATATAATATAAATATAATATAATAAATATAATATAAATATAATATAATATAAAGAAAATAAGGAAACTGATCAAGGAAAGAAGCAACTTAGAACTAAGGAGAAATTTCCTGACAGTTAGAACAATTAACCAGTGGAACAACTCGCCTGCAGAAGTTGTTAATGCTCCAACATTGGAAATTGTTAAGAAAATGTTGGATAACCATTTGTCTGAAGTGGTGTAGGGTTTCCTGCCTGGGCAGGGGATTGGACTAGAAGATCTCCAAGGTCTCTTCCAACTCTGTTATTATTATTATAACTTGAAAGCTCAAAAACATTCCCAGAAATCCTCACAAATCCAAACTAGCTTCTGCCACTGGTTGATCTCCATGGATCTCAACAGACAGCAACAAAGCAAAAAATTGTTACACTGTTAGGATACACACACCCTTTTCGTTGGATGGTGTGCAAAAATATTTGCATTCTTTTCCCTAGCCATTTTTGTACAGTTTCACAAAAGAGAATTTGTTTCAGAGGAGAAATTAATTTCTGTAAAATTCTCCTAGGTGAGGGTATGAACCTGCACCTCTTTATTTAGCCACGAAGCAGCTGTAATTTAATGAATGTCTTGTCTTTCATGGTACAATAATCTTTCCAGCAGTTTGGAGGCTCTGTGGCGTACCATACTTCCAAAAGAAAGGATCTTCAAAAAGTTCTCCATGACTTTTTTTTTTTTAAGTTATGGACTGGAAAGTGCCAAGTAGATTGGGAGACTTCAAAATGATAAAACATTCAGAACAGAAAGCAGGAACAGCTGCACTAGAACATAAAACTGTCAGAGAAACCGCGAGTTCCTGTAGTTTTCCTTCAATAAAATAATTTTTAAAAACATCGGTACTGTCTTAGCGCAGAGATGAGTTCTGGTGGCATCAAAACACAAATAAAAGGATATTTTGTAGCTGAACACATCTTCCACTCATCCCGTTTCCATTCCATGCTGGAATCTGTAAAGCTAATGCCACCATTATACTGACCAACATAAACATGGAGTTTTCATTGGCTACAACCCTCAGAGGCTTTAAGAAGGCCCTGAAGAAATGGCTCTGCTGCCATGCCTGGGGCTCTGCAAAGGCGGATGGGGAGGCAGTGGTGAGTTGCTGCTGGTTTGGTCAGTTTCTTGTGAACTGGTAGTAAAAGCGGCGGGAGGCTCAGCCCACCTGCCCAAACATCATTATGAACAATCTGTGCATGCACAGAAACTTCTATGCATGCGCAGAAGCGCATGTGCCAGTGGTGGGTTGCTCCTCGTTCAGTCCGGTTCTATAGAACCGGTAGTAAAACCGGTGGGAGGCTCCGCCCACCCGCCACGATGTCATCATGGGTGATCTGCGCATGCACAGAAGCGTGCAAGCGAAGCGAGCATGCGCGCACACTCCCATTGCAAACCGGTAGTACAGGTAAAAAGAACCTGGTGCGCAGACGCTTGCTTCGCTCACACGCATATGCGCTCCCATTGCAAACCAGTAGTAAAGGTAAGTAGAACCCACCCCTGTGAGGAGCACAATACACAATGGCTTTATTGAGCTGATACATAGGTAGATTCTGATGCTGATCATGATTGTTTGATTTAAATTGATCATGGATGGTTTTTATCTGTTTGTATATTGTGTTAGATTTTTTCTTTTTCTTTTTTTGAAAATTTTTATTTTATTTTATACACAAACAAACACATAATACATCAGTCTTTCCCATGTAACATCTCGGTGTTTTCTCTGTATCTTTGTCTTTTTGTTGTTTCTTCTGTCTTTATTCATGCTTAATCTATTACAACATTTCTCCAAAAATACACTATTCTAATTATACCATTCTCTTACATAACTATTGATTTGTTTTTCTATATCTCTTTTCCAGCCAATGGTAAAATTGATCCCATATCTTAAAATATTATGAATCCTCTCTTTCTTAATTATCAAAGTTAATCTATTCATTTCTGCACATTCTAAAAATTACTTCTTCTCCTAAAGGTATTTTTTCTGCTTTCCAATGTTGTGCAAAAAGAACCCTTGCCGCTGTTATTACATGTATAATCAAATACATATTTTCTTTACTAATTTTTTTCTGGGAGGATACCCAATAGGAACAGCTCCGGTTTTAAATCAATACTTTGTTGTATCATTTCTTCTAATGTTTGGTTTTTTCCTGTAGTGAGCCACCCAGTTGCTTGGATAAGATGGGCAGCCATACAAACAGTGCAAATAATAATAAATACTACTGCCTCCGGAAATCATGGCCGCTCCATCACTGGATGTTTTAAGAAGAGTCTAGACCAGTGGTCCCCAACGTGGGGCCCACGCCTCACAGGGGGGGCAGTTTAAGTTTTAATGGGGGCAATTTGGAACCTTGTTTAAACCAAGTTAATGGCCTTTTAAGATTCCTCCCCGTGAGGAGTTCACTTTTTGAATAGTAAAAATTATATGTCACAGGGCGGATGGGGGCATCAGGATTTTAGAGATGCTTAGGTGGGGCATGGCCAAAAAAGGTTGAGAACCACTGGTCTAGACAGTCACTTATCTGAAATAATATAGGTCCTCCTGCTTGAGCAGAGGGCTGGATTAGAAGACATACAAGGTTCCTTCCAGCTCATTCATTCTATTCTACTATGGTAGCTATAATAGTGAGTAGCTGAAAGCTTTAGTATAAGGATTATACCCATCTCTTACCATCTTTTGTAGCAGTTGTGCGTTAATGACCATGGAGCATAAGGTAAGAAATAACTGCATAGATATAGATGATATAGATGGTTAAAAAACTAATTATTACAGGTACCGTCCCCGTTCTAATGTTTTCTTTTATTCATACTTTATATTTACATGTGTATCTGTCATAAAATACATGCTTGACAAAAATAAATAAATTAATAAAAAATAAAATAGATTAGATAATGAGTAATGAATAGAAGACTGAAATGTCCTAAACTGTGAGTTAGGATGATGAGAGCCTTTGAGATTTTTTCCTTTGCTGTTTGGTTCTTTATTTATTTTTTATTTATTTATTTTTGTCACAACATCATATAAGAAGGATTATATAGTATATAAACATATATATGAGTAAATATTAGGAGGTATAAGCATCAATATATATATAGGAAGAAGAAAAGAAAAAAAAATAGGACAGGAACGGTAGGCACGTTTGTGCGCTTATGCACGCCCCTTTAGATTCTGTTTTTGGTCATTTTGAATAAAAAGAATTGAATTCTTTATTGGCCAAGTGTGAAAGGAAACCCAAGGAATTTGTCTTTGGTGCATACGCTCTCAGTGTACATAAAAGTAATATGCTGGTCTAATTTTAACTCTACTGGTGCAACGCCATTTGGTTAACTTAATAGGTGATCCGTTTGTGGATTAATCTGAGGGCCAGATTCAGGTGTTGTGTGACTAATGTAACAACGATTCACTTAACAACCGTGGCAAGAAAGGTCGTAAAACGGGGCAACGGCAGCTTAATAAATGTTTCCACTTAACAACAGAAATCTTGGGCTCAGCTGTGGCCAAGGATTACCTGGAGCTAGGAAAAGGGCCGAGCGGGGGGGGGGGCAGCGAGCCAGGAGACCCTGGGCAACTCCGAGGCGGCCTAGCGGGCCCCGAGGGGCGGTTGGTGGGAAGACGCGGAGAGGAGGAGGCAGGAAGAAAGACCACGCAGGCCGCCTGGACCAGCGCGGGAAAGGCGGGAGGGGGCAGCTGGAAGCTCCGCCGCCACGCCGCGCCGCGCCGCGCCGCCCGAGGCCGAAGCGGAGCCGCCGGTCGACTGAGGAGCCCCCGAGACGCCGCCGCCGCTTTAGCGGTCCGCGAAAGAAGCGGGAGGCCGCCGCCGCCATTCTGCATCCCGAGCGAGGCGGGGCCGAGAGCCGGCGTTTCCCCGGCCCGGCCAGCGGCGGCCATGGCCCGCGGCGGTGAAGAGGAAGGCCGCCCGCCCGAACAGGCCCCCTCGCCTCCGGAGGCCTCCCAGAGCGGCGGTTTTGGGCGCCCGGCGCCACGGCCGCCTCCTCCCGCTCGGGTGCCGCGGCTGGGCCTCGCCCTGGCCTTTCTGGCGGCGCTGCTGGCGGCCAAATACTACCGGGACGCGGAGGCCGCCCGGCGGCAGGTAATGAGGAGCGGGGTCGGGGCTTCGGGAGGGATGGGTGTGGGGTAATGGGTTGTGGGGGCAGCTGTGGGGTCTCTGGACGTTGAAGGGGACTGAGACTGATAATAATAATCACAGTCACATAACCGTGATTAAGTATGTTAGGTATGTTTCATGTTGCATTTCATCCTATGTTATATTTCACAGTATCTTATATTGAATATACGATATTGTGTGTGTGTGCCTTGTGTGTGTGCCTCTCTCTCTCCCTCTCGCTTTCTGTGTGTGTATGTGTGTGTGTGTGTGTGTGTGTGTGTATATATATATGTATATGTATATATATATATATATATCAGTTCAAACCCCCACTAGCAGTTAAATAAATAAATATATATATATATTTATATATATATATATAGTGTGTGTGTGTGTGTATATAGGGAAAGGGGAGGGGGGAGAGAGAGAGAGAGAACTCATATTGAATATAATCATAATTAAGTATTAAGTCATGATAAAAGCACTGTAACCCCAAGGAGTGCAAGGAACCTGTAGTCTACCAGGGTTTCTGCACAAGATAATCATAAGGCCTTTTGAGGTCATATCCTATGTCCTGTTGCATTGGAGAACATCTGTTTTATTTATGTATTTACATACATAGAGAATAGAACAGAACAGAATTTTTTATTGGCCAAGTGTGATTGGACACACAAGGAATTTGTCTTGGTGCACATGCTCTCAGTGTACATAAAAGAAAAGATACCTTCATTAAGGTACAACACTTACAACACTTAATGATAGTCATGGGGTACTAATTTAACAATGATACAATACTTAATGATAATCATAGGGTACAAATAAGCAATCAGGAAACAGTATCAATATAAATCGTAAAAAAGTTACAGTCATACAGTCATAAGTGGAAGGAGATGGACGATGGGAACGATGAGAAGATTACATACATACAATATACATTCTTTCTCTGTCTCTGTCTGTCTGCCTCTCTCTCTCTCTCTCTCTCTCTCTCTCTGTTTTTATTAGAAACAATTGTACATGTGATGTGATGTTGATGTTTGGAAGTGTGTTCTTGGAGTGCTATAAATTTTTGAAGGCTCTTTCATCTTTTTATTACTAGGGTAATAAAAGCTGAGCTGCCCAGGGTTATGTACATAAGACAGGCAGTCATACGCAGCGGCATTAATAAAATAGTTTTCATTGGGCATCTGGTGCCATAAAACTGAAGGGGAGGGCATTTGAGGACAGACAAAAGAATGCACTTCTAAATACATACAACTGATTGGATTCTTTGCAGCCCTCAATTATTTTAAAAAAGGTTCCAGAAGGGAGGGGTAGAGGATAACTTTTCAGCACCCTCCACTAAACTAATTCCTAAATACAGGTATTCCTCGATTTACGACCACTTTTGGAACTTCCAGTGCTAAGCGAGGCAGTGGTTAAGTGAGTCAGGCACAATTTTATGACTATTTTTGCCATCATTAAAAGAATCCTTGAATTTAAGAGAATCATGTGGTCTTTCAGCAAATCTAGCTTCCCCTCTTTGACTTGCTTGTCTGAAACCAGCTGGGAAGGTCACAAATCAGAATCTTGTGTCCCCAGGATCCTGCAACCATTGTAAATGCATGCCGGTTGTTGCCAAGTGCCTGGATTTTGATCATATGGCCGCAAGAATGCTGCAACAGCCCTAAGCGCCAGGACCAGTTGCGTGTCACTTTTTTCAGTGCCGTTTTAACTTTGAAAAATTGCTAAAACAAACAATCGTAAGCCGAGGATTACCTTTAGATACAGATCGTTAAGACTGGTTAGAAATAATCTTTTTGTTTTGTTTTGGTTTTGTTTCCTACTTATTGTGCCTGCAGATTCCAGGTTTTGACGCTTGCCATTTTGCAGGTAGTGCAAATTACCCTGGAGGAAAGAAACATATTCGGGGAAATCAACATCCCGACTTGCAAGAACATTATTATACTTGTAGGCATTTTAATGGCATTGCTCAGTCAAATGGATAACTGGTTGTACCTCACTGCATTTCAAACAGCCTTGGGCTAGTGCCAGTAAAATAATGTCCTGGTCTTAAGTGCTTAGTGATGTCAGAGTTTTCGTAGCTCCTGAGCTTTCATCTCTTCCAGAGTCCTAGCTTGGGATCCATTCCCAACCCATTTCTACTTTTGATTCAGCCCTGCAAGGCACTTAAGTGCTTTCCAGACCATAACTGACAACAGCAGCAGCTTTCAGGCAGCATTAGCATCCTTTTAGGCTGGCAGATAGCAGATGGAAAATAAATGCTCTTCAGAGCTGTGGGAACTTTAATGGGGTGGCAAGCAGCATGGAAGCCTGCAGAGGGAAGAAACCATATTGCTCCAGGGAGATGTGGGTTGGGGTGGTGGTGTGCCTGCACTCCGTAACAGATGACAGAGAAAATTTTAAACTCGCCCCCTCCAGCCTCACTTGAGATTGTTCATAGACCACTGTTTGTTTGTTGTTGTTGTTGTTTTTTTTGGCATTTATATCCCGCCCTTCTCCGAAGACTCAGGGCGGCTTACACTATGTCAAGCAATAGTCTTCATCCATTTGTATATTATATACAAAGTCAACTTATTGCCCCCCCAACAATCTGGGTCCTCATTTTACCTACCTTATAAAGGATGGAAGGCTGAGTCAACCTTGGGCCTGGTGGGGCTTGAACCTGCAGTAATTGCAAGCAGCTGTTGTTAATAACAGACTGTCTTACCAGTCTGAGCCACAGAGGCATTGTTGCTCAGCTTTAAGACTTATGGGCTTCAACTCCCAGATTTCCACAGGAGGATTCTGGGAATTGAAGTCCACCTGTTTTAAAGCGACATGTCTTGGAGGGTTGAGGAACACGTGCCCTTTTAGATACTGCTGGATTCCAACATCCATTGCTGTTGTGGTAATTGTTAGTTGCAAAATCGTGTCTGACCCATCGCGACCCCATGGACAACATTCCTCCAGGCCTTCCTGTCCTCTACCATCCTCTGGAGTCCATTTAAGCTCAACATCCATTGCCCTCTCCTAAAAATCCAAAAAACTGTAGAGTTTCCATACTTCTAATCTTAACGACTTACTCATGTTTCCCATATTCTCTTACATCTCCAAAACAGTGCCTGAATTAAGCTTTTTCTTTTGCTAACCTGGCAGTAATGAGCTGAGTTAGAAGGAATGTGAGCTGTGGACTCAATCCATTGGGAGCATTTGACTCATAGAAATTAATGGGAACTAGTGGGATACTATAGCTATGGTTTTTTTTTTAATAACAGCTGCTACATCTCAACCATGAGATAGAATATGTGTGGGGGCCAAACATTTGCTTCATACTATGTAGCTTCCGATATATAGGTTTTGCAATCATTTCAGGAGACTAATTATGGGTCAGTGATTAAAGTACAGGTAGCCCTCGACTTACAACCACCGCTGAGTCCAAGACTTCTGTTGTTAAATGAGACATTTGTTAAGTGAATTTTGCCCCATTTTACGACCTTTCTTGCCACAGTTGTTAAGTGAATCAGTGCACACGATAAGTTGGCAACATGGTCATTAAGTGAACCTGGCTTCCCCGTTGATTTTGCTTATCAAAAGATGGCAGAAAGTGATCACATGATCTTGGGGTAACCGCAATGGTCGTAAGTTCGAACCTATTGCCAAGCATCAACGGGGAGGCTGCAAAGGTCGTAAGTGTGAAAAATGGTCGAAAGTCACTTTTTTCAGTGCCGTTGCGACTTTGAACAGTTGCTAAACCAATTGTTGTAAATCGAGGACTACCTGTACACGGTTTGCATATAGACAGTTGTAGGTTTGGTTTCAGCCATACCAAGACAGGCTGGGAAAATCCAGAGGAAAGTAATATTTTTCATTCTAGGTCTCC
The DNA here is from genome assembly GCF_028640845.1 of Ahaetulla prasina. NCBI lineage: Eukaryota > Metazoa > Chordata > Lepidosauria > Squamata > Colubridae > Ahaetulla > Ahaetulla prasina. The sequence goes on from NC_080548.1 coordinate 13,830,220, forward strand.
ATTTCCTCAAAAGAAATCTATTGGAAGGTATCGTATGGAGATTATCTATAGGTAATCCTCGACTCACAATCATTCATTTAGTGACCATCCAAAGTTATAACAGCACTGGAAAAAATGTGCCTTGTGACTAGTCCTCACACTAATGAACATCACAGCATCCTCACAGATGGGTGTGTATTTGGCAGCTGGAGTGTATTTACGACAGTTGCAGCATCCCAGGGTCATGTGATCACCATATGTGGCCCAAAGGTGCTTTTTTTCAGGAGACAACTGGACTTCCTTGTTTTTTTCTTTCGAAGACGTTTCGCTTGTCATCCAAGAAGCTTCTTCAGTTCTGACAGGATAGTGGGGAATGGAAAGATATATATTCCTTGCAGACAGCTGGTCATTTGCATCCTTGTAGAGAGTCATTGAGGCACTTGGAAGTTCATCTGTGTATAAATCCTTCCATTCCCCACCATCCAGTCAGAGCCGAAGAAGCTTCTTAGATGAGAAGTGAAACGTCTTCAAAAGAAAAAAACAAGAAAATCTAATTGCCTCCTGAAAAAAGAACCTTTGGGACAGCCATGACCTGGATGACCGACAATCTCTACAAACTTTCACCGTTTGTGGCTTTCCTAGCCAGCTTCTGACAGAGTCAATGGGGGAAGCCAATAATTTGCTTAAGAGCCGCTTGATTCACTTAACTGCTGGGATTCACTTAACCAAAAGGTTGTAAAATTGAATGCAACTCATTTAACAACACCTTGCTTAGGATCAGAAATAATGGTTCGGATTGTGGTCATAAATCAAGGACTACTCATATTCTTTTCTTTCTTTCTCTCGCTCTCTCTCATCTGAGATCTTTTTTTTTTCTAAGCAGCAATTGCAGGAAAAGAACAGCCAGAGACCTCCCAGACATCTGTCCGATTATTGATTGAAAGGTTGTGAAGTTAGGCCAAGCGCTTTATGAAATTACCGTACTTTTTGGAGTATAAGATGCACTTTTTCCCCTCCCTAAAAGAGGGTGGAAATGTTGGTGAGTCTTATACACCAAATACAGCCATTTTTGGCCTCCCAAAACCCTGCCCCGCGCATCCCATTTTTGCGAAAAACAGAGCCCTTTTTGGCCTCCCAAAACCCCCCATGCATCACGTTTTTGCCCTCCCCAGCCCCCAGGAGCATTCTGCAGGCCTCCCAAACCCTCTGCGCATCATGTTTTTGCAAAAAATGGGATGTACAGAGGGTTTGGGAGGCCTGGGGACTGCTCCTGGGGGCCGGGGAGGGCAAAAACTGGATGCGCGGAGGCCAAAAACTATTTTTTTTCTTGTTTTCCTCTTCAAAATCTTGGTGCATCTTATACTCCGGTGCATCTTATAGTCCGAAAAATACGGTATACTGCAGAAAAAACTGTGAGCTGGGAGTTGCAACTTGTTATAATACAGATTCCTCCTCTCTTGTGTGGTAACCAGTTTATTCTTACTTTGTGTCAGAACAATTCATCAGAACTAAAGTGACAGTGGGATAAATACCGGGAAAGTGCCTTGTATCATATCACACAGAATAATAATAGATGTTTGTATAACTTCAGCAGTCTATTTGCAGCTAATTGCAGAGATTAAAAAAATTCAAATTGTCCATATTTATTTGTAAAACAAATAACTTTTAGAATAGAAAATCTTCTCAAAACAGATTATGAAAGAAAATGTGATATTCCCCACTCTTCTGTCAGAGCGGAAGAAGCTTTTTGGATGAGAAGGGAAACGTCTTCAAAAGAAAAAACAAGAAGGTTCAGTTGCCTCCTGAAAAAGCACCTTTGGAACAACCACGACCTGGATGACTGACAATCTCTACCAACTTTTAACTGCAATTTGGAATGAACACCCTTTGAATGGTGTGGGAGTAGGAATGGATTTCCAGAGGGAAAAAAATTGCAGACTACAGGAACCAGGAGCACTAACTCAGGTGATTCTCAGGACACAGACAAACCTCCAGGTAGCCTCAGTGACCCTATGAAAGGATGAAAATGACCAGCTGTCTGCAAGGAATTCCACTCCCCACCATCTAGTCAGAGCTGAAGAAGATTGTTGGATGAGAAGCGAAACGTCTTCAAAAGAAAAAACAAGAAAGTCCAGTCGCCTCTTGAAAAAAGCACCTTTGGGAAAATGTGATATGTTCTCCTCTCCATCCTCTCTCTCTCTCTCTCTCTCTCTCTCCCTATCTATAAAATATGTATAAAGTATAATATATATGTAGGTCTTGGTGTATTTGGGTCTTCTCCCGTGTAAGGTTGAAAGTATCTTGGCGACGTTTCGACGAGGTCTCACTCATCATCTTTTTGCCTGCCAAAACTGATGCTGCCAAAATCAGTGTTTTACTGCTAAATTTTGGCAGCCTGATCTTGCCTAGTTCACAGAGATGCAGAAATGTTTGAGGTGGGATTTTTGTGACTCATGGACTGTATTGTTGACTACTACTGGTAGTAAAACTTTATCAAAGGGACATGTCGTGTCCCACCCCCCACTCAGACGAATGAGTCAAGGAAGTCCGTAACAAACTTGGCAACAAAGCCTCTGCAGCTTGCCAAGATCCTTCAAGGTTTATCAGGGCAGGCAGGAGTCCAAGTTGTGACTTCAGCGATAGGGTCCGATATCAGCAAACTAGCTAAGACTTTGCTTGACTCAAGGTTGGAATGCCAAAAGCAGGTCCTTTATATAGGTTGTGGGGTATGGCTCCATGACTCAGCATTTATCCAGGCCTGCCCCACCCCTCCTTCTGCTGGCGTCACCTCTCAGATCTCCGAAAGCGAGGGTCCTCCCACTTTGAAGTGTCTTCAGCTGGATCTGCTGTCAGGGAAAGGGAGGGGGTCAGAGGGAGTAGGGGCGAGTAATTCCAGCACCTGGCTGGTTCCTGCTCTGACGGCTGAGCCAAAGGAACACACGCTGTATGAGTGAGGTTTATCGGGCTTGTCCTTTCACTCCTGGAATTCTCTCCGGGCATGGGGCCAGGGCCGGGGGCTGGAGGCATGACAGGCCGTTCATCTTCATTATCAGACTCGGAGTCTGATAAAAGGCCCGGTTGGAGATGGGAGGGGCCCAGCTGAGGAGAGGAGGGAGGACGAGTCACAACAGGACAATACAGGTAGTCCTCAACTTATGACCACAATTGAGCCCAAAATGTATGTTGTTAAGTGAAAACGTTAAGTGGATTTGTCCCATTTCAAGACTTTTCTTGTCACATTTGTTAAGTGAATCACCGCAGCTGTTAGATTAGTAACATGGTTGTTAAGTGAATCTGGCTTCCCCATTGACTTTGCTTGTCGGAAGGTCGCAAAATGACTCCTGAACACTGCAACCGTCATAAATATGAGTCAGCTGTCAAGCATCTGGATGTAAATGGCCATAGGTCACTATTTTCAGTGCCGTTGTAACTTCGAATGGTCACGAAATGAACTGTGGTAAGTCGAGGACTACCTGTATTGGGATGAGTTAACTGAGTTTTGTTACTTTTTGCAGTGCATTTTTAAATGGTTTACTGCTCTTCTATTCTTATATCTGTGGCTTCAATTATATTCCATTGCTGGACAGTGATCATCACTTTCCAAGCAGGTTTTATTAAAATTAGGCAGCTCCAGAGCCATTGCTGCTACTGCGCTTGCAAGAAGAGCATTGCTGTAATTTAGAAATGTTGTTGTTGTTAGTTGCGAAGTCATGTCCGACCCATCGCAACCCCACGGATAATGTTCCCCCAGGCCTTCCTGTCCTCTACCATCCTCTGGAGTCCATTTAACGCCTACTGCTTCAGTGACTCCGTCCAGCCACCTTGTTCTCTGCCATCCCTTTCTTCTTTTGCCCTCAATCTTTCCCGCATTCGGCTCTTCTCCAGGGAGTCCTTCCCTCTCATTAGGTGGCCAAAGTATTTGAGTTTCATCTTCAGGATCTGGCTTTCTAAAGAGCAGTCAGGGTTGATCTCCTCTAGGACTGACCGGTTTGATTGCCTTGCAGTCTAAGGGACTCGCAGAAGTCTTTTTCAGCACCAGAGTTCAAAGGCCTCAATTCTTTGGCGCTCAGGCTTCCTTATGGTCCAATTTTCACCGCCATACATTGCAACTGGTAAAACCATAGCCTCGACTACGCACTTTCATTGGCAGGGTGATGTCTCTGCTTTTTAGTAAACTGTCTAGATTTGCCATAGCTTTCCTCCCCAGGAGCAAGCATCTTTTAATTTCTTGACTGCAGTCCCCTTCTGCAGTGATCTTGGATCCCAGGAAAATAAAATCTGTCCCTACCTACATTTCTTCCCCATCTATTTGCCAGAAATAGAGAGGGCTGGATGCCATGATCTTATTTAGAAATACCTTCTGCCATATTTGAGAACCCTGTAGATACAATTTTTCTGACCATGTACTTGGTTGATTAGATAATCTCTGTTACCGGAGCATAATAAATATCTCCAGTTCACTAACCATAATCTCAGGTCTTGGCGCTACAAAACTGTTCATGCAGTTTTGCATGTAAAGCAAACTTTTTGACAAAACAGTGGCTAGGGAAGTTAGCGTCTTGTTTGCTTTTCAGTTCAGTTCTAAACGCAGTTATGACGCAAAGTTCTCTTCAGTTAAATGCATTTGTGAGGCAACTTCGATAACAACCCGATCTTTTTTATGCCTCCTATTCTGGCAAATCTTTTGATTTCATCGTGTAAAGTTGGCTTGCCTCCTATAACATATCAGACTATTTCTGATTTTTTCTTTGCCCAAGACTAAAACAGGTGCCATGCAATCACGAACCTCCACTTTGAAGAATTATGTTCTGAAAAGTTACTATCAGAAGGCATTGCCTCAGAAGAGTGAAAATGAAAGAGGAAATTGGTTCTTTCTTCTCTTCACCTTTTCCCAACATAATTCACTCCTGTGATGTTAGTCTTGCTGGGTGAAGGTTTTGCTTTCTGTGCCAGAAAGGAGGGGAAAAAAATCCCACTCTGAGGGAGATGACTGGATTCTAAATTTGATAAACAAAAAATAAAAGCTGGTGCATGCATTTTTCACAAGCATAGCTAATACCTTTCTCATGAATGGTGCGGTGGCCTAGAGGAGGAGTTCTCGCCTCACAATCAGGAGGCTTTGAGTTCGATCCTAGGTAGAGGCAGATATTCCTCTCTTTCTGGGCACAATGAGAATACATCTGCTGAATATAACTCCGCATTGGTGACAGGAAGGGCATCCGGCTAGTAAACACTCAGCTCCATTCAGTTGCCCAGACTCCATCCCGCAAAGGATTATTGGGTCATTAAAAGGAGATGATGATGATGACGATGATGATAGCTAATACCTTCCTCAAACGGGTGTATCAGACCAACAAAGCTAATATTCAGAGATGAAGTCTAACACAACTGGAGGGTTCTTGGTACTGTAGAGGAAGGCTGGCTTACAAATAAGGGTATTTAAAAATTAATTAAAAGAACAGATGTCAAATTTAGCTGTGCTGCATCAATGCCATTTTCCTGACGATATTATAAAAGTGGTTTGGAATTTCTTTTTTGGTCTAGTTTACAGCTGCAGTTATGAAGAAGCATGTAGGTAATCCTCGATTTATGACTGGTCCCTTAGTGACGATTTGAAGTTCTGACAGACTTACCTGAGCACAGTTTTTAGGACCCAGTTCTGAAAAGTTACTATCAGAAGGCATTGCCTCAGAAGAGTGAAAATGAAAGAGGAAATTGGTTCTTTCTTCTCTTCACCTTTTCCCAACATAATTCACTCCTGTGATGTTAGTCTTGCTGGGTGAAGTTTTGCTTTCTGTGCCAGAAAGGAGGGGAAAAAAATCCCACTCTGAGGGAGATGACTGGATTCTAAATTTGATAAACAAAAAATAAAAGCTGGTGCATGCATTTTTCACAAGCATAGCTAATACCTTTCTCATGAATGGTGCGGTGGCCTAGAGGAGGAGTTCTCGCCTCACAATCAGGAGGCTTTGAGTTCGATCCTAGGTAGAGGCAGATATTCCTCTCTTTCTGGGCACAATGAGAATACATCTGCTGAATATAACTCCGCATTGGTGACAGGAAGGGCATCCGGCTAGTAAACACTCAGCTCCATTCAGTTGCCCAGACTCCATCCCGCAAAGGATTATTGGGTCATTAAAAGGAGATGATGATGATGACGATGATGATAGCTAATACCTTCCTCAAACGGGTGTATCAGACCAACAAAGCTAATATTCAGAGATGAAGTCTAACACAACTGGAGGGTTCTTGGTACTGTAGAGGAAGGCTGGCTTACAAATAAGGGTATTTAAAAATTAATTAAAAGAACAGATGTCAAATTTAGCTGTGCTGCATCAATGCCATTTTCCTGACGATATTATAAAAGTGGTTTGGAATTTCTTTTTTGGTCTAGTTTACAGCTGCAGTTATGAAGAAGCATGTAGGTAATCCTCGATTTATGACTGGTCCCTTAGTGACGATTTGAAGTTCTGACAGACTTACCTGAGCACAGTTTTTAGGACCCAGTTCTGAAAGTTTGACAGTCACCCACCTTGCAGTCATGTGATTGGACTTTGGTGCTCAGCATCCAGGCTGCTTACTGTGTCCCATTATGTGACCATGATAAATGATGGTTTTTGCCAGAAACCAGCATTTACTTTTGGGTTTCGGCAAAATCCACACCAAACCATGGATTCACTTAATGACCACAGCATTCACTTACCAAATAAAATCGTGAGCTTTTATCGGCCACCACGCAATGCCTGACACCATATCGCAAGATCTAAAATGGACAGCTAACATCAAAAACGTCATCAAAAAAGCACAACAAAGGATGTTCTTTCTGTGCCAACTCAGAAAGCTCAAACTGCCCAAGGAGCTGCTGATCCAGTTCTACAGAGGAATTATTGAGTCTGTCATCTGCACCTCCATAACTGTCTGGTTTGGCTCTGCAACCCAACAAGACAGATACAGACTTCAGAGGATAATTAGAACTGCAGAAAAAACAATGGCTACCAACCTGCCTTCCATTGAGGACCTATATACTGCACGAGTCAAAAAAAAGGGTTGTGAAAATATTTACAGACCCCTCACATCCAGGACATAAACTGTTTCAATTCCTACCCTCAAAACGACGCTACAGAGCACTGCACACCAGAACAACTAGACACATGGGCAGTTTTTTCCCAAATGCCATCACTCTGCTAAACAAATAATTCCCTCAACACTGTCAAACTATTTATTAAATCTGCACTACTATTAATCTTCTCATTGTTCCCACCACCCATCTCCTCCAATTTATGACTGTAACTTTGTTGCTTGTATCCTTACAATTTATATTGATATTGATTGTTTTCTGATTGCTTATTTGTACCCTATGACTATCATTAAGTGTTGTACCTTAGCATTCTTGATGAAGATATCTTTTCTTTTATGTACACTGAGAGCATCTGCACCAAGACAAATTCCTTGGGTGTCCAATCAAACTTGGCCAATAAAAAATTCTATTCTATTCTATTCTATTCTATTCTATTCTATTCTATTCTATTCTATTCTATTCTATTCTATTCTATTCTATTCTATTCTATTCTAATCAAGCTACAATTGCTACAATAGTCATGACTTATCACCATGATGGGCAGGCTCCATTATGATCATAGATTGAGGACTACCTATAATTACTTTCTTTCAGCAAGTCTGACTGCTTCCGTCAAAATTAAATCCTTTGCCTCCTGGAGTTTCTTCAACATTACCATACCAAATTGGAAAAATCATTTTCCAGCTGTTCTGCATTATACCTGTTTTGTTGAAATGATCTGTCTGCTCATTTCATTTGTCTGAAAGAGGAGCTTCTTAAGCGGCTTACCTGCCCAGGTGCATATCATTGTAACTAGCTTGGGTGACAAGACAGTTGATTAATTTGAATTTCTTTATTACATTAATGTATGACTTAAAAAATCTCCTTTCCTTCCACTTAGGAAACAGCCCTGAAGTCTCTGGGAAATGAAGGTCTTTTCCTCTTCTCTTCCCTGGATACTAACCATGATTTGTTCATCAGTCCTGAGGAATTCAAGCCAATTGCAGAGAAATTGACTGGTAAGTGTTCTAAGAATTTGAGAGCACAAATAACTGCTAAATATCATTGATGTGCAAAAACATGTCTACCATTTTTTCCCCTCATGTCTTAAATGTGTGTCTTGTACTCCTTTAGTTATGAAGTGGCTAAGCAGTGTGTGTCTATGTAGAAATGACTTGCTTTTAATTGTAAAATAATCTTATGTTCTATATAACTTCCCTGATTTCCCGTACAGCACTTCCTTTTATTCACAAGGAGTGACATCAGAATGGAGTTTCTCCAACTGATTTTGTTTTGTTTGGCAGCAGTAGTGTTATTGTCACTAGTAAGGAACGATCCTGCCCTTTAAAAAAAACCAGATTTGTGGGAACCTGGGGTGGGTGCTTTCCTCAAAATGGCTTCCAGGAGGGGACTGTTGCAATAATGTAAACAAACCCCACATTGGTCCAGTATGTTTTTTGCTATCTCTTTTTTTCTTCTGTTCCTTTCATTTCTTGGCAAATAGCCACACCAAAATGGTAAGATTTTGTTTTATTCTGCCATGATTAGAATAGAATAGAATAGAATAGAATAGAATTAGAATTAGAATTAGAATTAGAATTAGAATTAGAATTAGAATTAGAATTAGAATTAGAACAGAACAGAACAGAACAGAACAGATGGTGTATGCACAAAAATTAGTCCCAAAATTAAACAGAACAGAACAGAACAGAATAGAATTTTTTATTGGCTAAGTGTGATTGGACACACAAGGAATTTGTCTTAGTGCATATGCTCTCAGTGTACATAAAAGAAAAGAAAAGATGCATTCATCAAGAATTCTAAGGTACAACACTTAATTATATCATAGGGTACAAATAAGCAATCAGGAAACAATATCAATATAAATCATAAGGATGATTACAAGCTTTGGAGTGAAGTTCTCAGGTATGTGGATGCTGTTTATAGGTATTTGGGTGGTGGAAGCAGCCTAATGCAAGAGATTGGTGGCTTGAAACCAGCTTTAATAGCTATATGATAACAGTTCTCTTTTCTTCTGCAATAGGCCTACTATAAAGTAGCTACTACAATTGGATTAGATATCAGGAACTGTGTGGTGGCCCATAAAAAGTTCATGTTTTTTTCAGGGACTGTAAATTCTGATTTGAATTTCAGTTGTATGAATTGCCTGCCCTTCAGTGGGGAAGATATCCCTTGTAAATCCATCATGCATAGATGTCAGCCCTACAATATATGTATGTACATCGTGTTTGTGTGTCAGAGAGAGAGAAGCGCCCACAGCTTCTTCCTCAGCTCAGTTTGATTTTTGAAGGGCAAGGGCGATGAGTTCTCTGGGGTTTTTGGTTTTTTTTTGGTTTTTTTGGAAAGGCTTATGTGTCAGATTCTGTTCTCATCAAGTACAATTTTTGTGTGTGTTAAGCTTCTGTTCCCATTGTTGTACGTGCTGGTTTTGGCTAGGGCTTAAAAGGGATTCAGCACAGCTGAAGGCAAGAGGGCTCTGCTGTCAGGTGACCGAAGAGCTGTCCATGGTAAGGTGTCAATGGACTATTTTGAACTCAGACATCTCTTTGCATGCAGTATCACAAAGTCAAGATTTCTATCTACTGGTTACTTAAGATTGTCTTGACAATATGTTTGCTTGGGAAATGGATCAGGTTGCTTTTACAGGTAGTGCTCAACTTCCATCCCCAATTGAGACCAGGATTTCAGTTGCTAAACAAGCAGTTGTTAAGTGAGTCACATCTACCGTATTTTTCAGAGTATAAGACGCACCGGAGTTTAAGGCGCACCTTAGTTTTTGGGGAGGAAAATAGAAAAAAAGCTGATTGACAGGTGGATTGGCCTCCCGGAATATCCCCAATCAGCTGTTCCCAGAGGTGAATTTTAGCAACAGGTTTCTTGGTTGTGAGCTCTGTGCCTTGGTTTTTTTGGCTTTTTTTTCCTGCCTCTGAAACTCTGTTTCAGAAAAAAAAAATTGCCTCTGAAAGCCTCCAAAACAGAACTTCAGAAAAAAAGCCTCTGAAGCTTTTATGTAAAAGTAAGGTTCTACATTTAGGCAAAAAAAACCAAAATGCACAGGTACCGTATAGGTGGTACCTTGCTCAATAGTAGTACCTGTGAGAGGGATCTTGGAGTCCTAGTGGACAACCATTTAGATATGAGCCAGCAGTGTGCAGCTGCTGCTAAAAAAGCCAACACAGTTCTGGGCTGCATAAACAGAGGGATAGAATCAAGATCACGTGAAGTGTTAGTGCCACTTTATAATGCCTTGGTAAGGCCACACTTGGAATACTGCATTCAGTTTTGGTCGCCACGATGTAAAAAAGATGCTGAGACTCTAAAAAGAGTGCAGAGAAGAGCAACAAAGATGATTAGGGGATTGGAGGCTAAAACATATGAAGAACGATTGCAGGAACTGGGTATGTCTAGTTTAATGAAAAGAAGGACTAGGGGAGACAAGATAGCAGTGTTCCAATATCTCAGGGGCTGCCACAGAGAAGTGGGAGTTGAGCTGTTCTCCAAAGCACCTGAGGGTAGAACAAGAAGCAATGGGTGGAAACTGATCAAGGAAAGAAGCAACTTAGAACTAAGGAGAAATTTCCTGACAGTCAGAACAATTAATAAGTGGAACGACTTGCCTGCAGAAGTTGTGAATGCTCCAACACTGGAAATTTTTAAGAAAATGTTGGATAACCATCTGTCTGAGATGATGTAGGTTTCCTGCCTGGGCAGGGGGTTGGACTAGAAGGCCTCCAAGGTCCCTTCCAACTCTGTTGTTATTATTATTATTATTAAGCTCTATTTGGGGGCTTCTTTTCTGAAGCTCCGTTTGGGGCTTTTTTTCTAAGCTCCATTTCTAATGCTTTTTTCAGCCTCTGAAACCTCTGTTTGAGAAGCTGGGCATTCGGAGTATAAGATGCACTCAGATTTTCACCCTCTTTTTTTGGGGGGAAAGGTGTGTCTAATACTCAAAAAAAATGGCAATTTTATGATCTATTTCCCATGCTTAAGTGAATCACTGCCGTCGTTAAGTGTATCATATAGTTGTTAAGCAAATCCAGCTTCCCATTGATTTTGCTTATGGAAAACTAGCAGGGGAGGTCACAAATTATCCCATGACCCTGGGAAGCTTAAAACCATCATAAATGAATGCCATTTGTCAAATTTTGCTTAAATTTTGATCACGTGACCATGGGGAAGCTGTAAGTGTGAGGACCAGTTGTAAGTCTTCAAACTGTCGCTAAACGAATGGCTGTAAGTCAAGGACTACCTGTACAGGAAGGAAGGATTAATTTGGCCCATGCTTGTCCTTTGCATAGCTATAAGGAAACCAAACAAAGTGGGAAACTAGAAAGGTTCTGTCAACCTTTCAGCTATTTTCTCCTTAGAAATCTTGTGCTGTTGAACTACTCCAAGGATAAAATCCTCGGTGACAGTATAGCATAGTGTTCACCAGCTTCTGTCATTTGAGAGTCAAAACCTTACCAGTTCTCCCTGGTCATGGAATAGCCTCCTCCACATTTTGGCTGGATTCAGACACACTGCGCAATGGTGACTTGTTTTAGTAATAACTTGCTGAACAAAGTATAGTGGCTTGTTTCACGTATGTAGTACGCCATACATCACGTGTGCCCTACCTGAGACTGTCTCCTTCCCCCAAACCTTTGGGTGTGACCTCCAGAAGTTTCTGTAGAGATTGCCAAGAGTGCGGATTTATCGGTGTTTCATTCATTGATTTCATTTTAATTTTACATTCAGACAATTTCAGATCACTCACATCCTGGACATAAACTGTTTCAACTCCTACTGTTGTGTCTGCGCCCCCCGAGCCAGGCCTCCTGCCAGAAAGTGACTTGGAGCCGGGCCTGCTGCCAGAAAGTGACTTGGAAAGTGAGGGGGAAGGGCCATCAGGACTTACCTCGGGAGCACCGGCTCCCCTGGCTCAGCTCCAGGAGCCAGAAGCAGGTCAGGTGGAAGAGATAACGAGGCCTCTCTCCCCTGACTCTTCCCCCCCCCCCCGCCCCAGGCCACGCCTGCAGACCCAGGCTTGGTTGGATCCTAGGTTTCGTAGGCAGGAGAGAAGGGAACAACAGAAGCAGGGGTGGGGCAGGTCTAGGAAGTGCTGAGTCATGGAGCCACACCCCACAGGATATAAAGGCAGTGAGCACTGCTGTGTCTCTTCGTAGCTGGCAAATCAACTGATTAACTGAGAGCTCACCAGCGTCGAGGGAGATATCAGAGAACTTGGCAGACGTTCGCTATTCTGCTGCCAGAGCTGATAGTGCCGGCTAATTAAGCCATCACTCGGACGGAGGCGAAGGAGGACAGAACACCTACCCTCAAAACGATGCAATAGACACTGTACACCAGGACAACTAGACACAAGAACAGTTTTTTCCCGAACACCATCACTCTGCTAAACAAATAATTCCCTCAACACTGTTAAACTATTTACTAAATCTGCACTACTATCAATCTTCTCATCATTCCCATCACCAATCTCCTCCCACTTATGACTGTAGCTTTTTTGCTTGTATCCTTACAATTTATACTGATATTGTTTCTTGATTGCTTATATGACTATCATTGTTGTAAGTGTTGTACCTTGATGAAGGTATCTTTTCTTTTATGTACACCGAGAGCATATGCACCAAGACAAATACCTTGTGTGTCCAATCACACTTGGACAATAAAAAATTCTATTCTATTGTATTCTGTTCTGTTCTGTTCTGTTTAATTTTGGGGCTAATTTTTGTGCATGCACCATCTTTGCATACTTTGGGGAGGAAGGGTCCCCGTGAACCACTCCAGGACCACCTACAGGTCTCTGTCCAAAAAAGCTTGGGCAGCCCTGCAGTAAACCTGATTCCTTCCACCGCAACTGTGGCATTAAGCCAGACCCAGACAAATTACTTTACGGTTTCTGCATTGGATCCGTATTGTATTTCTTTCCAAAACAAAGTATCTGGCAGCAAGCTATATCCCCTTTCATCCCAAAATTATTACCATCTTCCAGCGTGATGTGTAGAAAAGTGGAAGGAGCTCACCTAGCAGGAATCAGAGAAGAGGCAGGAGGAAATCCACTGGCCTTTGGCCTAAGCCTATTTATGGGAACAATAATAATTTTGCAATCCCTCTTAAGCCCCCGTGTCAATTATTGATGGTCTGTTGCTGCCACCTGGTGCATGGAGGCAGAATTGTTGAGCTCCGGTTCTCTTCCGATACCCAGTTTGAGGGTTTGTTGTACAGTAGTTTTAAAGCAGGGGTGTTTTTTCATTGAGGGCCGCATCAGGGTGTTGGACCTCTGGGGGGGCGTGGCCAAGATGGGCATGGCCAGCTCGATGTCACTCATCGAGGCTCCGTTACAGGCCTGCGTGTGGTTCTCCCAAGCTCCGTTTTCACTGGCCGAGGGCTGCAGGAGGCTGTCGTGGCTGGAAACGGAGCTCAGGAGGCCTGGGTGTGACCCTCCTCAGCTCCGTTTTCACTAGCAGAAGCACCACAGGCTGGTCCTTCGCTGTTTCTAGGAGGGGCCCGCAGGCCAGATCTAAGCACTCTGTGGGCTGGATCTGGCCCATGAGCCTTGAGTTTGACACCCCTGTTGTAAAGTGACAGCTTCCCAACTGCACAAGTGTAATCCCTGTGTACAATTTATAATGCACTGTCTGCTTCTGCTTGTTCTGTCAGGACAGGGTAAATATAGTTGTATCAGATTGCAAATTGAGAAAGGGCAGCCGTAATAATTTGGAGCAAGTTTTTTTGCTTGTGGTCTCCATTCTTTGCAACCCACGTCTGCCAAATTGAGAGTAAGATTTTGTTGGCTTTTTGAGTAGGCTTATCTGCTGACTTTTCTTTGTTTTTATTTCAATATGTGATTTTAGTAACCGTAGCTTTAATTTTAGCTTTATGTTTTTATTGAAATCTGTTGTGAGAATTTTGGTAGTGAAATGTAGAACAAGTTAAATGAGTCATTATGTTCACGAGGACAGTTGGTGTAATTTTTAAATGCTTGGCAACTTAAAAGAACTTGGAACAAGTTTTCCCAGCATTGGCATTAGCTACTTGGTGAAGCCTTCAAAGAGCAGGTAGAAGGAATCGAATCAAATGTAATGTGTTGCCTCAGCAGTCCCCTCAAGAAAGCAGAACTCTGGAAACAAGCAGCATTTCAAAAGGAACTTTTATTGGGAGACGGTGATAGCAAAGAGAATAGGCAGGAACTTCAGTTAAAGCGTTAGGTTAAAAGTTACTCGGGCAAAAACCCTCACCTCCAGAATGGCAGTGTCCCGATAGGAATCTATTGGGAACCTGATATCAATGATCAAATAATCCTTTGCACGCATCCCCTTAGATCAGTGGTCACCAACTGGTGGTCCGTGGACCACTGGTGGTCCGTGAGAAAATTTTGATGGTCCCCAGAAAAATTATTTGCATTTTTTTATCTTGCATTAAGTCAGGGGTCCTCAAACTAATGTCCCTGGGACAGATATGTGCAATTAACGTTTGTGTTGCTGCAGAGAGTCTCCTCCTTCGGGGTCTTTTTGTGTCGGTCAGAGGGGGGCAGAAATTCTGACTTGGGGTCTGCTTCAGTCTCCTAGAGTGGGGCTTTGGACGAAGGCTGGAGGGAAGTGCCGCTGGTGGCGAAGAGCCAGAGGGCCTCGTTCCACTGGGACTGCATCATGGCATGGAACTGGCTGACCATCTCAGCCCACTGAGCTTCCAGACACCGGTACCTGGCCTTGCACTACCGCAGGTCTTCCCTCTGCTTGGAAAGCCTATGTTCGTAGTCCTCAGTGAGGTGCTTCTGCTGAGCCTCCTTCTTGGTCAGATCCAATTTGAACTGAGCCAGCTGTTTTGTCAACTCTTTCTCATGGTGGCTGCTTAGCTCTAGCAGCTACTGGCAAGGTGTCCCTCGATGTGAGTGACATTGAGTTGGCCACAGCCACCCAGTCACATGACTGCCTTGCCACGCCCATCCATCCGGTCATTAGGCAGATCATATTAGTGGTCCTCAGGATTTAAAATTATGAATTTAGTGGTCCCTGAAGTCTGAAAGGTTGGTGACCCCTGCCTTAGATGCTATCTAAATGATTTTTATATAAATTTCAGCCATTCTAATTTGGACTGTAGCGTAGCAGGGAGTTATCGTACGTGAAACATTTATTTCACTAAAGAAGGTAATAACTCGGTAGGAGAGAAGGAATGAGATTAAGGGGCCCAAATCCTTTAGGACCGCAGTATTTTTATTTTATTTTAATTTTCATTTTAGGAATGAAATTGTTGAAAACTTATATGATGTGATAATGGCAAAATTTCAGGCATGTTAAAACTATTGTGTTATTTTGTTGTTCAGTGGCATTCAGTTCCTTAAAAAAAAGGAATTGTTTTTCTAAATGTTACTTAACCATTTAGATCAGACTGTAGAAAACACCATTAGTCTGTAAAGGATATACCTTATAGCAGTGATGGTGAACCTTTTCAGCACCGAGTGCCCAAACCGGAACACGCATGCATGCGTGTGCATGTGCACACGCCAGAGTGTCAGGAAACCCAAAGACCAGCTGGCTGGTGCTTGCATGCCTGTTTTTTGGCTGTTTTTGTTGCCGTTTTCCGGGCCGTTTTTCAGGCCATTTTTCAGGCCAAAAACAGCCCGAAAAACACTCTGAAAATGGCCCCCCAAAGGCCCAGAAATGGCCTGGAAAATGGCCTGGTTTTTTACTGTTTTTAGGCCATTTTCTGGCGCTCAAGCACCCGTGAAGACCAACTGGCTGGCGTGTCGGAAACCTGAAGAGCAGCTTGCAATGGCGCACGTGCCCACAGAGAGGGCTCTGCCTCCCACATGTGCCATAGGTTCACCATCACGGCCTCATAGGGGAACATAACATCAGTGTTATCTTCATCCCTGCTGAGACATTTTTTTCCTCTCTGCATCGCCTGTTTTATGCCAACTTTTTTCTGATTGCTAGAAATTGTGTCCTCAGTTCCATATTTTTTGCATATTGAAATGAGTTTTTGCTCCATTCAGGCATGGTTCCCGTGTCTGGCACTGAGGAGGAAGAGGTGACGGATCCCAATGGGGAGACACTCTCCATCCTCGCAAAATTCCAGCCTCTGTTGATGGAAACCATGACAAAGAGCAAAGATGGCTTCCTTGGCGTGAGTAACACACGTTTTGAAAATATTGCAGCTACAGATATATGTGGGGTGGGGGGGTGAAGACAGTTTCAGTCAGCAGTTCTGTGAATCCAGTCCTTCAATCTGTTGGTCTTTATTCTGGGCATCGCGCAACATATAGGGGCCCAAGGCAGTTATCAGAAAGAAGCATAAACATATAAAAGATGAACATTTTAAAACATACAGGTCATATACAATATGTGTAAATCTGAAGCTAAGGATGTATAAGCAACATAGAGATAGCCCTCGATTTATGGACGTTCATTTAATGACTGTTCAGTGTTACGAGAGTGCTGAAAAAAGTGACTTTTGACCAGTTCTTGCATTTACGAAAACCACAGCATCCCCTCAATCACAGGATCAAAATTTGGGCACTGGAGCAACTGGCATGTATTGTTCTGACCTAGGCTTCCTTAGCCAAGTATAAAGCGCAATCTTAGTCCCGCAAAACTTCTTTTATTTATACGACTGTAAAATTACTTTCATTTACAGTCCGCAAGGCTTGATAAACAGTCTTTCAAAGGAAGGTTATCAACACCCACCTATCTCACATGGAATACTGTCAGAGAGCTAATTTCCAGACGCAGGGCAAGGCCAAACTTGGCACAGAGTCACTAACAGAATTTCCAAATCTTGCATCCCATTTGCTTCTTTTTTATGTCTGATGGGAGGGGCCAATCATCTCCAAGCCTTACTCCCAAGTCGATCCTGTTTTCTTAATTGTTCCTGTCCCCTGTCAGCTCTGCGCCTGCGCACACTGGGAACAGCTCCCACTGTGCTTCTGCCTCGCTGCTGTCAGACTCCGGAGGCTGCACATAACTATCAGATGGCCTTGGCCCCCTCTCTGCCTCCGATGCAGAGCCCTTGTCTGTTTCCCCAGCCCCCAGGACTGGCCTAACCTCCTCACTGTCCGAATCTGCTGCCGGCTCTGTTGGCTGCCGGCGGGCCACAACATACGTTTACAATTACTGCAGTGTCCCAGAGTCATGTGATTGCCATTTGCAACTTTCCCAGCTGGCTTCTGGCAAGCAAAGCTGTTTCACTTAACAACTGCAGTGAATTGTTTAACAATTGTGGGGGAAAAGGGTCCTAAAATCAGGCAAAACTTACTCAACAACTACCTTGATTAGTAATGGAAATTGTGGTCCCAATTGTGTTTGTAAATTGAGGAGTACTTGCAATCTCTAAAAACTACTATATTTTTTGGAGTTTAAGATGTACCTTTTTCCCCAAAAAAAGAGGGTGAAAATCTGGGTGCGTCTTATACTCTGAATGTAGCCTCACCCCAGCTTCTCAAACGGAGGTTTCAGAGGCTGAAAGAAGCTTCAGAAAAGAAGCCGCCAAATAGAGCTTCAGAGGCTTTTTTGGAGTTCTGTTTTGGAGGCTTTCAGAGGCAGAAAAAAGTTTTTTCTGAAATGGAGTTTCAGAGGCAGAAAAAAAAAGCATTAAAAAGCAAGGCACAGAGCTCACAACCAAGGAACCTGTTGCTAAAATTCACCTCTGGGAACAGCTGACTTGGGGGTATTCTGGGAGGCCAGTCCACCTGCCAATCAGCTTTTTTCTTATTTTCCTCCCCAAAAACTAAGGTGCGTCTTATACTTTGAAAAATATGGTAGGTTTGCTTATTAATAGGCCTTTTTTCTTTAGGTTTCTCATGTGGCTTTCGCTGGGCTCCGAAACTGGACAGCTCCTGCTTCTCCCCTCAGTATGAAGTTTGCTCGGCAATTCAAGGCGTTTCTTCCCCCAAAGAATAAGTTGGAGCTTGGTGACCCATGGTGGATCATTCCCAGTGAACTAAACATCTTTACCGGATATCTTCCAAATAATCGTTTCTACCCTCCAGCTCCCAAGGGCAAGGAGGTAAGTGTTGTGTTCTCTTCCTTATGAGGAAGAGAAAATAATCTTTGCAATTGTCAGAGTGGAGCTATCTTGAATAGGATGCGATGGTGAGGTTGTTGGTTCTTATTAAAAGGCTACTTTTATACCTTTAATTTTGTTTGTTGGGAAACGGAGCTAAATGCCTATAATTTCTGAACTCTGGTATATAAAGCATTCTCTCAGTCTTAGAAACTTTAAGTTCTTTGGATTTCATTAAATCCAGTCCCTGCAAACTGACTTGAGAGGAAGGCTTTGGAAAGAGGGGGAAGGGGGAGAGAGAGCAATGATATTTTAGTGCAGTACTTTCTGAATCACAGAAAGAAATATTGCAGATCGATAAGAGCACAAAGTAGAAATGCGGTGCAAATGGGCAGATCAATTTCTAGCCCTTGGCAGCTGCCCATTGGAATATTGGATAACGTGTATTAAAGACCAAAACCACTGTGATTACTATAACAAATATTCAGGAGCTATATGACGGGAGCTATAAATTATTGAAAGGAGCAAAGAAACAGGAGAGAAAGCGGAGAACTAAGATACCTATTGTTGAGCTGTATTTCAGAAGGACATTTATCTCTGGTGAGGAGAGGCAGCTGGGGTATGTTAACCTGTCATAGAGAGACAATGTGAGGGGAGATTTAATAGCTCTTTTCAAGAACCTGACAGGCAACTTACACCAAGGATTTCAAGATCGTTATTTCAGAATGCAGTCAGTAGAGGTGCTTTCCAGTCCTGAGATTCTGTAATTCTTGGCTTATCCTTTCAGGGGCTATTATTCATTTTCAGGTCATAACCTCCTTATATCTTTTCCTTTAGGTCATCATTCACAAGCTCTTGAGTATGTTCCACCCGCGGCCATTTGTGAAAACTCGTTTTGCTCCTCAGGGAGCAGTGGCCTGCATTCAAGCTGTAGCAGAGTTCTACTACAAAATAGCCTTCAGGTAAAGTAAAAGTAAAGGTATCCCCTGTCCAGTCATGTCTGATAAGTGTTGCGACCCAGGCCCAAGTAGGTAGTAGGAAACTCAGTCAGTGTAAAAACAAACTTTATTAGAACAGCTGAGGATTACTTCATTCTCAGTATAATTCACCTAACTAAAGCAAATTCCTCCCAACAAAATTCCTCAGTTCTATCACCAACCTTGGTCCAATTAGGCAAACTGCCAAAGGCCTTTCTTGGCAAAAGTTCAGAAGAGAACGATACGAAACAAATGCAACAAGACAAAGCCATCAATGTTGTATTCCGGCAAAGAGCCCAAACACCATTGCTGATCTTTTAAGCCTTATGGGAGGGGCCAATCATCTCTTGGCCCTGCTCCCGAGTTGTCCTCTTTGCTTTAGCTGCTCTTGCCTTCTGGCAGCTCTTCTCATGAGTGCATTAGGAACAGGCTCCTCTTGTTCCTCTGCCTCACTACTGTCAGTCTCTGGAGGCTCTGGAGTCTGCACATCACTCCCCAATGGCCCTGGCCCCACCTCTGCCTCCAACGTAGAGCCCTCATCCAGGTCTTCCCCAGTCTCCAGGACTGGCCCACGTTCTTCCTCAGCCTCATCACTGTCTGACTCCGTTGCCAGCTCCGCAGGTTGCTGGCAGACCACAACACTAAAGGGCAGTTCTCATCTCCATTTCTTAGCTGAGGGAGCCAGCGTTGTCTGAAGACATACATACATCAAGGGGCACAGTACTCTGTTACCTTCCCGCCAAAGTGGTACCTATTTATCTGCTCGCATTTGCATGCTTTCGAAGTGCTAGATGGGCAGGAGCTGGGGCAAGAAACAGCATTGCTGCACTTGGGTCTGGAACCTGGGCTGTCAGCTTTCCAGCTGATAAGCTCAGCTTCTTTAACTGCTAAGCCGTCCCACACCCACCCCCTTCAGATATGGTCCCCCAAGAGAAGAAAGGTCATATTCAATGTAGGGCATGGGAGGAATAGTTGTGCAAGTATGTATAGGTAGAGCTGAGCAGGAAGTGTGTTAGGTGCAACCGCAGGTGAGACCATTTCATCCTGTTGCTTAGATCTATCTAAAGCAGGGGTGTCAAATTTGCGGTGTCATGGCAGCGTCACATGACGTATCGGGACTTTCCCCCCCCTTCACTAAATTGGGCAGGGCCAGCACGTGACACATCCAGGCCGTAGGTTCGACACCCCTGATCCAGGGGTGAAATGCTCCCGGTTCGGACGGGCGGTGGGTGGTTCAAAGAACCGGTAGCAAAAATCCCTGCCCCCCGCCCATGCCCAGCTGAGCCGTGTGATCATTAGAGGGGGTTTTTATTATTATTTTTAAAAGCATTTTTTCTTCGGCCGAAAAAAATGCTTTTAAAAGTTAAAAATAAAGCCTCTGATGATCACGCAGCTCAGCTGGGATTGTCAGAGTCTTTTAAAAGTGTTTTTTTCTACAACCTTTTTGGCCGAAGAGGTTGTAAAAAAATGCTTTTAAAAGGCTCTGGAGATCCCAGGTGAGTTGCCTGATCCTCAGAGGCTTTTTTTTTCTTTTAAAGGCAAAAAAAAAGCTTTTAAAAGGAAAAAAAAGTTGGCCACGCCCACCCAGTCACATTAAACTCCCACCACCAAGCCACGCCAACAGAACCAGTAGTAACAAATTTTACATTTCACCACTGCCCTGATCTAAAGGAAAGACACTAAGGGATGTACTTTATGTACGTGACTCCATGGCCTCGATTCACAAACTGGCCAATTTGTTATGGCCAATTTGAATTATTGGCCATCTGTCTTCCCTGAATGCTTTTCCTGTCAAACTTAGAATTGATAACCTTGCTGGGATTTTTAAAAAGCCTTAAAAATATTGCAATTGTTTTTCGCTGTAGGTAGATACAAGTTTTTTTTAAAGTTTGTGATCTGTTTGATGTTTACGTTTTATTTAAATTGCTATGAGGCTTCAGTATCGAAGGCTCTGAAAATGTAATTATAAATAAAGAAGGTCCAGTTGGTTTAACTTTTAATTCAAAGTTAAATTTAGTTTCCTTTGTCCTGAACAGATTGAATTGTTGGGATGGGATATTCCTCCCTCAGTGCCATTTAAAGACCACCCCGTTGCTGGGTGGTCAGATTGAGAATAATTGTCCTTGCTCACTGGTTCCTCAACAGGAGAACACTTGTTCTAAACTCGACGTAGGAACAGTTCTGCACTAATGTTGCTTACTAGAATCATGTGTTACTTATTGGTGCAGATGAGCAATTCCCATGTGATTGGGAGGGAGGGTTTCATGTGCCTGTGAAATTGATCACCTGGTGATTACTTTCTCAGTTAAGCATCTAGCCCAGGGGTCCCCAACCTTGGCAACTTTAAGCCTGGTGGACTTCAACTCCCAGACTTCAATTCTGGGAGTTGAAGTCCTCTAGGCTTAAAGTTGCCAAGGTTGGAGACCCCTGAACTAGCCAACCTTCTCTGCATGTAAATACACTCTGAGTAATACCCTGGCACCTCCAAAAAGGCTGTTAAAAATTCCAGCCAGATGCCTAGGAGAGTTCTAGTCCTTGTACAGCAACCGTTTAGTTTCCCACTTCCTAGAAAGTGGGAACCATCCAGGGGTGAAATCCAGCAGGTTCTGACAGGTTCTGGAGAACTGGTAGCGGAAATTTTGAGTAGTTTGGAGAACCGGCAAACGCCACCTCTAGCTGGTCCCAGAGTGGGGTGGGAATGGAGATTTTGCAGTAACCTTCCCCCAGGAGTGGGGAGGGAATGGGGATTTTGCAGTATCCTTCCCTGCCACGCCCACCAAGCTACGCCCACAAAACCAAGCCACACCCCTCAAACTACGCCCACAGAACAGGTCGTAAAAAAATTGAATTCCACACTGGAACCATCGTTCAGTCATTTAGATCTACTGTAGCTAAGCAAGAAGAGCTTGAAATCTATAACTATGTCATTTTTGCAATTGTGGGTATGTGACTGGCTTTGTCACACATTTGTCAGGAAGTTCTATGATCTTCTATAACTCCTGGTTCTGAATGGATTTGCACTTATAAATCTTTTTCCACGGTAGATCAAGCTAAGTGACCAATGAGAAATAGACAGTGCAGTTTATTAACTCAGAATATGCCTAAACAGACAGCTAATGTTTCATCAGTGAGAACATAGAACTCTGCTTAATAGTTAATACACTGTTAAAAATAGAAAGAAACCTCAGAGTTACAATTATGTGCTTTATATAGAAAGGTTTTCATTCGATTCTGAGTCCCCACAGATGCTAGCAACTCCATTTAAAACAATTAAATTAAATTAAATTAAAATAATAAAACACAATCATTTTTAAATACACATAGTGCAGAGTAGGAGCTTTTTTTAAAAAAAAAAAACACCTTCCTATAAGCAAAGTCTTTTATGTTTTGAAGGCGAGAAGCACCATCAATATTGTATGTATGAGAGGCAGAATATTCCACCCTGTCAATTATTCAGTATTAATGGCAATGCTGGGAATTTACCATAGAGGCAAACTGGAAACTTCTGCAGCCGTCTTAGCCAATATAGATGCATGTCTCAGTAAATGAACCACATGAAGAAGTTCCAATGTTTAGCCACTTCAGTCTTGCTCATTTACAATAACCCAAAATCCTTGTGGCTTGCTAAGATGTGTGAATGCAGTCATCTTTATTCAGTGCGGATGAGGGAGGATAATTTTGGTGAAAACAAAGCGCTTGGCTTCATTAAGGACACAATGGCTGATTGCCCTTTTTGATTTCAGAATCCATGCAGAATTCCAGCTGAATGAGCCTCCAGATTTCCCATTCTGGTTTTCTCCTGCCCAATTCACGGGCTACATTGTCCTCTCAAAGGATTCTTCCCATGTTCGAGAGTTCAAGCTATTTGTCCCTAATAACAGGTAAGCTTCTCCAGTTTCCAGTGATCAAGAAACAGCATGAAGTTAGCTTCAGATTCAAAGCACGCATGCTCAATACATCATTAACAATTTCACATTCTTCTACCTGAAGACTGAAGTTTGCAGTAAGCATTTGGGTATGATTCATTTTCAGATGGAAACACAGCTTTAATTTTAATTCTTAGCAAGCTTAAAGCCAAAATGATTATCATTTCTCAACTGAATCATGAGGCTCCGTTCTCTGATCTTCTTTGGATAGAGTTCATTGCCTCGACCAACCTAGAGTTTACGTCATCCTGGTTTCTTTAAAAAGACACAGTGACTGAATGTGTATCATGTGCTAACTCAAAATCAGATAAACCAGATTGTAGCTTGTGGCATGATTTCAGCTACTCAGTCAGGCAACTGAGTGGTCTTATCGGGTTTTTAGAGCAGAGTTTCTCAACCTTGACAATTTTAAGATGTGTGGACTTCAGTTCCCAGAATTCCCATGCTGGCCAGGGAATTCTGGGAAATAAGTCCACCCATCTCAAAGTTGCTGAGGTAGAGAAAGCCTGCTATATAGAGCAGGGGTCCCCAACCTTGGCAACTTTAAGACCTGTGGACTTCAACTCCCAGAATTCCTCAGCCAGCTTTGCTGGCTGGGGAATTCTGAAAGTTGAAATCCACCAGGCTTAAAGTTGCCAAGGTTGGAGACCCCTGCTACAGACCAGTGCTTTGGCACTGACCTTTTGCCAGAAGAAGATGAAACTTGGAGAGGGATAAGATTTTGGAATGTCCACGTGGCCTTTCAAGCAAATTGCAATGATTTATTTAACAAGGCCTTGTCTTGCTGTCAATTCCTTACGTACTTCTGAATGCTATGTTTGGTAATTGCCTGCTTACTTTTTCATAGGTGCCCTGCTTCATGTGAATGAAAGTTTCTGGCCTTGTTGAATACAGCTTTCCCATTTCTAATGACGGTGATTTTTCCCCCCCATCAGGTCTCTCAATGTAGATATGGAATGGTTATACGGTGCCTTAGAGAGCAGCAACATGGAGGTGGATATCGGATACTTACCACAGGTCTGTAGCAAGTATGGACTAATCCTCTCTGTACACGCTTAGACATTCTTGTTCTTTTTCAGTTCACAAGAACATTCAGTCTTTTCCAAAGCTGGTCTCAACCATCTTTCCATAAAATGCTGGCTAAGAAATTGGAGAATCCTTTTCCAGCTCTTCCATAATGATTGCGTTTATGTTGAGTGTAGCTATTGAAACAACCTCTGTTCCGGATGTGTGAAATAGATGACATCATAAAGCAATCAAATACCACTCCTGTATCCCCAAAAGGTCTCATGTCCCTTGTTGCTTCGCAGATGGAGCTGGAGTCTCTGGGACCATCTACCCCTTCGGTGATTCATGATGAAAATGGGAACGTGATTGACAGCCGAGAAGGAGAACCAATTCAGTTTATTTTTGAAGAGATTTCCTGGCAGAGAGAAATAAGCTGGGAAGAAGCATCTGAGAAACTGGAAGTGGTCATGTATCCATTTAAGAAAGTATGTAAAGAGCTTGACATCCTCTCAAACGTAATTAAATAATTATGTCCGTGCTCTAAGGCAGGGGTCTCCAACCTTGGCAACTTTAAGCCTGGTGGACTTCAACTCCCAGAATCCCCCAGCCAGTTGGCTGGGGGATTCTGGGAGTTGAAGTCCACCAGGCTTAAAGTTGCCAAGGTTGGAGACCCCTGCTCTAAGGAATTAAAGTAATACAGCTATGCAGGCCATATACCAGTAGTGAAAGTGACTTAACCTACTAACAAAACAAACAGCTCTTTTAGCCAAAACTCAGATATATTAAATAAATACACAGTCCCTTTTTTTTGGGGGGGGGGATACATGCTTGGAAGTATTGGTTGAGGTCCCAAGTGGAATCTGGATCTCTTAGAATAAATGGTGTTTTTAATGGCTGTCTCTTCTCGCCTTCCCCTTATCCAAATCCCTGATGCCATGGTGAAAGAGGCAAGCGATAGAAATGTTTCTAGGACAGTGATGGCTAACCTTTTTGCCACTGCGTTCCAAAAGCGGGGGGAATGCATGCGCATGTGCCCACAACGATAATTCAATATGCCCCGCCCCACCCCCACGCATGTGCACGCAAACCCCCCCCCCAGTGCTCCCCCCGCTTTTGGCACATGGTGGGCCCGGTAGGCCCATTTTTTGTCCTTCCCAACTCTAGACGCTTTCTAGGAGCCTGGGGAGGGTGAAAACGGGCTTCCTCACCCCCCCATCCCCCCAGAGGCCAGAAATGGCTCGTTTCCCGACTTCCAGTGGGACTAGAAGGCCGGAAAATCAGCTGGCCAGCGCTGGAGCTGAGCTAGGGCAGTGCTCGAGTACTTACAGATACAGCTCTGCGTGCCCCCTGTGCCATAAGTTCGCCGTCACGGTTCTAGGAGCTTCTTATCAGCAGGGAACACAAAGGCTGCGTGTAACTCAGCTTGAAACAAAGAGTGAATTTATAGCTCGAAACAGGAAATGTTAGACACCTCTTGTAACAGAGCTCCCCCTCCATTGAACTAGGAAAAAAAGAAATTCCAGGAGAAAATGAGAGGACTTGATCAGTCGAGTCATTTTAAGACATTTGTGCATGGTATTGCTCTTAAGCCACACAAGTACTTTTGGCTCGAGGGTCGTATCAGGCTTTGCACCATATTGATGGAGCAGTTCCAAAGTCAGTAGGCCAGGACTTGATTTTGGGGTATGGGAGCGAAAGGGCACTGTGAGCCTCTGAGAGGCTTAGGTGCCTTTAACCCACACGCCAACCCTCCAAACCAGGGGTGAAATGCTCCCAGTTCAGACCGGAGCAATGGCGGCAGGTGGTTCAGAGAACCGGTAGCAAAAATCCCTGCCCCCCCGCGCCCCCATGCCCAGCCGAGCGACACGATTGTCAGAGCCGAAGAGGTTGTAAAAAAAAATGCTTTTAAAGGGTTAAAACAAGGCTCTGAGGATCGAAGCTGAGGTGCCTGATGTCAGAGGTTTTTTTTTTTCTTTACTTTTAAAAGCATTTTTTAAAAGGTAAAAAAGCTGAAGCGTGCTAGGCAAAAAATGGGGGGGGGGGATTCATTAGAGAGAGAGAGAGAGGGAGGGAGGAAAAAGGAGAGGAACAAAGGACTACAAACCTGGCATTAGACACAGCTTCAGAGGATAATCCTGGAGGTCATCTAGTCCAACCCTACTTCAGCAGGACATTGTTAGTGAGTTTCTGTCTTTTGATCCCCCAGTCACATGTTTACATAGCCACGCCTACCCAGTCACATGACCCCCACCACCAAGCCACGCCCACAGAACCGGTAGGAAAGAAATTTAGATTTCACCACTGCCCCAAACACAAACACAAAAGGGCTGCCCGTTTTGGCCTCACTTACTCAAGGGTTGCAAAGAAAATAATAGCCTACAGGGCACGTTGTTTGTTTGTTTGTTTTTTGCATGCTTGTCTTAAGAAGAACGGATTTCCTTTTAGAAGGCTTATAGAGCAGGATTGGCCAACCTGTGCGTAACGCCAGATCTCTGTTTAACTTGAAATATGTGGCTTCCTGTTGAATGAATTGGGAGAGAATTGCATATGAGCAGTTATGTAAATAGTAGTTTAACTTTCCTTGCCTGCATTAGAAGCAGGCTGGGGATGAGTTATTTCCTGAACAGGGAACCACTTGAAAATGTCACGGTTGTAAATTAAGATGGGAAGTTGAAAAAGATCCCAGAAAAGGGCACTGAGAAAAACCACTTATGCTCTGCTGCTGTGAATATTCCTAGGAGATTCCCAAAGGTGCTTTTTTCAAGAGGCAAAACTTTTTTTTGAAGACATTTCACTTCTCATCCAAGAAGCTTCTTCAGCTCTGACTGGATGGTGGGGAATGGAAGGATTTCTACTCCTTGCAGACAGCTGGTCATTTGCATTCTTTTAGCGAGTCGCTGAGGCTACTTGGTGGTTTATCTGTGTCGTCAAAGTCACCTGAGTTCCTAGGAGATGAGTGTGATTGGTATCTTTACCTTTAAATAACAGAGCAAGTGAAACCTGCACAATTTGGGGGGGAGGGGGTCGTTGTCTTGTTTTTGTTTTGGGAGGGAGGGGTCCTCCCTGAAGATGCTGTTTTCATTGTTCAAAGGAAATTCCCTTTGAAATGCAAATAAGTATCAACAAGCTTTGAAGAAGTGGTTTTTCTCACAGTCCTGGTGGAGGAGGAAGACTTCACAAAAAAGTCTTCAGGAATTTGGGAGTGCCTACCACATGATGTAAGGGGACGCAGTAGCTCAAGGGGCTAGGACGCTGAGCTTGTTGATGGAAAGGTCGGCAGTTCAGCGGTTCGAATCCCTAGTGCCGTGTAACGGGGTGAGCTCCTGTGACTTATCCCAGCTTCTGCCAACGTAGCAGTTCGAAAGCACGTAAAAAATGCAAGTAGAAAAACAGGGACCACCTTTCGTGGGAAGGTAACAGCATTTCATGCACCTTTGGCGTTGAGTCATGCCGGCTACATGACCACGGAGACGTCTTCGGACAGTGCTGGCTCTTCGGCTTTGAAACAGAGATGAGCACTGCCCCCTAGAGTCGGGAACGACTAGCATGTGTGTGCGAGGGGAACCTTTACCATTACCTTTACCTTACCACATGGTGTGGAAAAGAATACCTTTTTTTTCTCCACAGTTGTGCATTACAGGTATTCCTCGACTTAAAAATCTCTTGTTTAATGACCATTCCTTATAGTGGCATTGAAAAAAGGGAGTTGTGACCGATCCTCGCACTTCTGACCATTGCAGCATTCCCATGGTTATGTGATCAAAATTCAGGCGCTGTCAACCAGCATGTATGTAGGATGGTTGTAGTGTCCTGGAGTCATGTGATCGCGATTTGCAACCTTCCCATCTGGCTTCTGACAAACATAGTCAATGGGGGAAGCCAGATTCGCTTAACATCTGCATGTTTCACTCAACAAATTGCAGTGATTCGCTTAACAACATAGCAAAAAAAAAATGGTTGTCAATAACTCACTTAACGATCGCTTTGCTTAGCAATGGAAATTGTAGTCCCAATTATGGTTGAGGACTACCTGCACAGTATATAAGGCACTGTGGCCAATCAGGAACGTTTTATATGTCTCTATTTTATATGTCTCTATTTTGAATATACTATAAAGCTTTGCTGGCTGAGGTATTCTGGGAGTTGAAGTCCACAAGTCTTAAAGTTGCCACGGTTGGAGACCCCTGCTATAAAGAATAGAATACTTTTAACATTTTAGCATTCGTAACAATAAATACCTGAGCCAGACATCCCAAATGAATTTTGGGATCCCAAACAAATCCCAAATTCAGCTCATTTTGTTTTTCAGGTTTCCTACTTTCCTTTTACCCAGGCTTTTGAAAAGGCCAAATCTGAGGGTAAACTTGTTCATTCCATACTCTTGTGGGGAGCCTTAGATGATCAGTCATGCTGAGGTAAGGACTGAATGGGGTGTGTTTTTTTTAAAGGAGTTTGTCAGGAAGTCTAAGTTGTTGTTTTTTTTTTCTCCATCCTAAGATAAAAATGTTAGAGGATGCTTACTAAGAACATTAGCAAATGTTCTGACCTAGACGTTCACAAACCACGAAGCAGGCTCATTATCCCGCCAAAAGTCCCTTTTTATTAAGTTACTGTGAATTTCTCATTCACACTCAGCAAAGTCTTTCAAGGGCATACATTCAAACAATTATAAAACAAATGACATTTTGGTACGGTAGGATATTTTGACTCAGTTTGCCTATTGTCTCTCATTTCTTTCAATGCCTTTCTTTCTGCTTGTCTTGGAAGTCATTGGCATAATGCTGCACAACAAACTCTGCGCAAATACTTTACTAAGCGAATTCAGAGTAACTTGCATTAAGACAAATTGAGCTCCATCTCCCTACCAGACCTATCAAGAACCTTGCCTAGGAGCCCTCTGACGGCGCCTACTCACTCATATATTCAATACCCAAATCAATGTTTGCAGCAGGACCAACATAACCAGGGGTGAAATCCAGCAGATTCTGACAGGTTCTGGAGAACCGGTAGCAAAAATTTTGAGTAGTTTGGAGAACCGGCAAATATCACCTCTGGCTGGTCCCAGAGGGTTGTGGGAATGGAGATTTTGCACTATCCTTCCCCCAGGAGTGGGGAGGAAATGAGGATTTTGCAGTATCCTTCTTCTGCCACGCCCACCAAGCCATGCCACACCCACAGAACCGGTAGTAAAAAATATTGGATTTCACCACTAAACATAACAGATATCCCAGGAGATGAAAGTGTTAAACCAGATATGAATATGACCTCTTTACCTAAAGATTCAGAAATCTGCTCCTAAATCCAAAAATTTCACTAAGCTTCTTTTGTTCCTCCTCTGGGCAGGTTCAGGGCGAACTCTCCGGGAGACAGTCCTGGAAAGTTCGCCCATCCTTGCATTCCTGAATGAGAGTTTCATCAGCACCTGGTCGTTGGTGAAGGAGCTGGAAGATTTACAGGTAAGCTGCTCTTGAAATTCAACAGGAGGACAAGGTGGAATGGGTCGCTTGAAGTGATCCTGTAAGATGACCGTTGCTCAGTGCTGGGTTCTAACCGGTATTACTACCAATTCGCTTCGCACACGTGCTTTGCGCGTGATCGGCGCATTGAATTGCTGAACAGCTGAGGCATGGCAATCTGCTCTGCCGCGCCTTTCAGCTGGGCTAAAAACGAAGGAATAAAGGTAGGTATACCACAGGAGCGGGCGGGAGGGCCCATCTGATGGTTGGAGCGAACCGGTTCGCCCTCACATCAACATTTCCGCTACTCACCACTGTCGTTGCTCTTTTAGAAGTAGTTTATTGATGAATTCGCCTTGCAATCTTATCAATCCTTGCTCTATTATATCATGTTCTGTTTACTCCTCTACTCTTATGGTGGCCAATTCTTCTCGTGAATAGATCTGGGAAGCTTATAAGCAAGACACAAAAGCAGAGGTGCCATCCTTCTTCCGTTTCTCAACACGCCGCCTCTGATTCTTTCATAACCCTTATGACTAGTAAGCTGACCCTCCATTGCAGCAAACCCGAAATAGGGTCCCTAAGCACCAGGATTTTGTCCTCTTCCTCTAGTAAACTTGTAACTGCCATAATCTATTAAGCTCCCAATGCCTATTAACATGAATATATGTTAAATTAAAGCAGGGGTACGGCCCGCAGGCTAGATACAGCCTGCCAAAGCCATTAATCCGGCCCATGTGAGACCATGCGGCTGCCCTGCCTACATCGCCCCACCTACCCACCAGCCCCCACCCGCCTTCTGGAGGCTCAGCCTAAAAATGAGATGTGTGGAGGCCAAAAATGGGCCCATTTTTGGGCAGCAGAATGGCACTGGAGTGGTATTGTTACCCTGCTCTGGGCGGCATTCCCAAGTTCCATTTTCACTGGCAGAGGGTTGCAGGAGGACATTGCAGCTGAAAATGGAGTTTGGGAGCCCGCTTTTGCTGACAGACTGCTCGGGCCGCCATAGGCGCCCCCAACACGAGTGATATTGAGCTGGCCATGTCAACCCTGGCCACACCAACCCCAGCCCCCAACGGTCAAACACAACCCTGATGCAGCTCTCAATGAAATTGAGTTTGACACCCCCTCACTAGAAGATAGAGTTGAACAACATCTGGAAGACAATCCAATACACCAAAATAAAGCAAGAACCAATCAATTAGGAAATATTATATCATCTGTAATAATTTTTCATGGTTTTTAGATCTTGATGCAAGCATAGCCTTTGATCTCATTTTAAACCTAAGATTTGTTTCTATTTGAATCAAACGAAGAGCATCTTATTAACACAAGAAACTTTAAATGCGATTGTCGCAGGATAAACAGGACAAGATCACCAGCAAACTTGCAGCCCTTCACCTTGAAAAGTATAACTTCCCCGTGGAGATCATGATCTGCCTGCCCAATGGCACTGTGGTAAGATTCTCACTCTCTTAGATCTTTTCAATCCCCTCTTGTCTACCTTGTATTTTTCTAAACTGTGGAATCTTTTGGAATTGCTTTGACTTACTTACAATAAGTACTGAACATCTCATGGAGAATTCTGTATCACAGAACTAAAATCAAATTATTTGGAGCATAGCAGTGTCCTTGCAACACCTAAGAAAAAGAAAAGTATTTTCTAATGATTATGGACATTCTCAGTCATCCAGGTCATGGTTGTCCCAAAGGTGCTTTTTCAAGTGGCAACTGGACTGTCTGGTTTTTTTCTTCTCATCATTAGAGCTGAAGAAGCTTCTTGGATGAGAAGCGAAACGTCTTCAAAGAAAAACCAGTACAGTTGCCTTTTGCAAAAGCACCTTTGGGACTATTTTCCAGTGATTGTTCTTTCTGTTCCAAAGACACAGAAATCAGGATTTGCCAAGCATCAGCAGGATTGTAAAAGTTACTTCCTTCAAAGTAAGTTATATCTTGGGCAGAGACATGGCACACACACTCTCAGAACCACTGAAGCATTGGGATGGATTAAAGTGAAGAAATTAGCTGAAATATTTCCTCAATTTGAAGCAGGGAGAATTTATAACAAATATTCACAGAAACACTAAAAATTAAATATGAATTTTTACTATTATGACCAGAAGTGAAATGCTTCCGGTTCAGACCAGATCAGCTGATCTGGTAGCAATGGCGGCGGGTGGTTCGGAGAACCGGTAGCAAAAATCCCTGCCCCCCCATGCCCAGCTGAGCCACGCGATCCTTAGAGCTTTTTTTTTTTTTTTACTTTTAAAAGCATTTTTTAAAAGGTAAAAAAGCTGAAGCCTGCTAGGCAAAAAATGGGGGGTGTAGGCAAAAAATGGGGGGGGGGTTTCGTTTGAGTGAAAGAAGGAAGGAAGGACGGAAGGAAGGAAGGACGGACGGACGGACGGACTACAAACCTGGCACTAGACGCTGCTTCAGAGGATAATCCAGGGCTGGAAGGGACCTGGAGGTTCATCTAGTCCAATCCTGCTCCAGCAGGACATTGTTAGTGAGTTTCTGTCTTTTGATCCCCCAGTCACATGGTTACACCCACCCAGTCACATGACCCCCCCAGCAAGCCACGTCCACCAAGCCACGCCCACAGAACCGGTAGAAAAGAAATTTAGATTTCACCACTGGTTATCAATAGCAACAAAAAGTGGTGCATGGGATATTGTAGTGTATACATGAATATGCAAATAGTATCTACCCTGTTCCCACCCAAAATAAGACCTATCTCGAAAATGAGCCCTAGCATGTTTTTATGTGTTTGCCCAATAAGCCCTACTTAGGAGCCTGCGCAGCCGACCATTCTGTCCGGTTGCTTACGGTGCCATGGCCACGAGGCGAGGCAGGATGGTGGAGCTGCCCCACGCACCCCACACTGGCTTGCCTCAGGGCCCCTACAGCCAGGCCATTCACACCCCAACACCTGCCTTGGGGCTGCAGCTTGGGGAAGGCAGATGTTGGGGCGTGGATGGCCTGGCTATGGCGCCCTGAGGTAAGCCGGTGCACGCCACGTGGGGCAGCTCCGTCTCCCATCGCACTGGTGCACTACGCAATCTCCTGCTGCGCCACAAGCAAGCAGAAGTGAGCCTCCTGTACATGGGGGAAAAAATAAGACACACACCCCCCAAAAAAATAAGCTTCAGTGCTTATTTTGGGGTCCAAAAGAAAAATAAGACCATGTCTTATTTTGGGGAAAACATGGGTATAAATATTTCTATGCACCAGAGACATCTACGGGAGAATTGCCCTTTTTTGATCAAAGATATCCGGGCAAGGCAGCCCCGGACCTTTCTCCGCCTTCAGTAGCTGCTGGAGAAAACAAAAAAACATCCTATGGATTTTTTGAACCCTGCTATCTTGTTTTGTTTTAACAGGTTCACCACATCAACGCCAACTATTTCCTGGATATCACTTCTATGAAGCCCGAAGAAGTTGAGAGCAGCATCTTTAGTTTCTCCTCTGGTTTTGAAGACCCCTCGACAGCAACTTATCTCCAGTTTTTGAAGGAAGGACTTCAGAAAGCCAAATCTTACCTGTAGCCCAGGAGTGGGTTCTACTTACCTTTACTAACCGGTTCGCAATGGGATCGCACACTCGCTTTGCTCGCGCGCACAAAAGCTTCTGCGCATGCGCAGATCACCTATGGCAACATCTGGGTCGATGGGCAGAGCCTCCCGCCGGTTTTACTATCGGTTCTTGCAAACCGGTCTGAACCAGGGGGACAACCCACCACTGCTGTAGCCCCCCAAGACCCAGAAGCAAACAAGTGTCCTCCTCTTGATCCAACAATTCTTGCTTCTTGTGCTTTTGGAGCGCAGGATTAACCGTGTTGAAGAACAAATGTTGTATATAAATGAAAACTCTCCAAACCAGTAAGTGTTCCTTGGAAATACGAAGTCTGAAATGACCTGAATAATGTGAAGGAAGCTGCCCGGATATCTTTCCTAGTGGTAAATAGTGGGATTATTCCAGGGGAGAAATCCAAATTTTTTTACTACTGGTTCTGTGGGCGTGGCTTGGTGGGTGTGGCAGGGGAATCTCCATTCCCACCCCAGTCCAGGGGAAGGATACTGCAAAATCTCCTTTCCCTTCCCCCATTCCTGGGGGAAGGATACTGCAAAATCTCTATTCCCACCCCACTTTGGGACTAGCCAGAGGGGGTATTTGCCGGTTTTCCAAACTACTCAAAATTTCCACTGCCGATTCTCTACAACCTGTCAGAACCTGCTGGATTTAACCCCTGGATTATTCTGAATCGAGACAGGCTACGGGAGACAGAGTTTGGGAGACAATATAGTGCAAAGGGTAGAGGCAGATTCTGAGACCTCAATGAGGTACCACCAGGTCAAATTTTTAACTCCTTTGGTGCAGTTCTCCATTAAAACTTGGTGAGTTGATTCCTGAATGAGATGCTATCATTTCTGCATCAAACTAGTCCCTTTTAGGATCCTGGATTTATAGTTATATGGTCATACACTTTAAGAGTCTTAAGCGGGGTGAAATGTAAAATTTGTTACTACCGGTTCTGTGGCGTGGCTTGGTGGGTGTGGCAGGAATCTCCATTCCACCCCAGTCCAGGGAAGGATACTGCAAAATCTTCCTTTCCTTCCCCCATTCCTGGGGAAGGATACTGCAAAATCTCTATTCCCACCCCACTTTGGGACTAGCCAGAGGGGTATTTGCCGGAAGGATACTGCAAAATCTCCTTTCCCTTCCCCCATTCCTGGGGGAAGGATACTGCAAAATCTCTATTCCCACCCCACTTTGGGACTAGCCAGAGGGGGTATTTGCCGGTTTTCCAAACTACTCAAAATTTCCACTGCCGATTCTCTACAACCTGTCAGAACCTGCTGGATTTAACCCCTGGATTATTCTGAATCGAGACAGGCTACGGGAGACAGAGTTTGGGAGACAATATAGTGCAAAGGGTAGAGGCAGATTCTGAGACCTCAATGAGGTACCACCAGGTCAAATTTTTAACTCCTTTGGTGCAGTTCTCCATTAAAACTTGGTGAGTTGATTCCTGAATGAGATGCTATCATTTCTGCATCAAACTAGTCCCTTTTAGGATCCTGGATTTATAGTTATATGGTCATACACTTTAAGAGTCTTAAGCGGGGTGAAATGTAAAATTTGTTACTACCGGTTCTGTGGCCGTGGCTTGGTGGTGGTGTGGCCAACTTTTTTTTTTTTACTTTTAAAAGCATTTTTTTAACAGCCTCTTCGGTCAAAGAGGTTGTAGAAAAAATACTTTTAAAGGGTTCAGATGATCCTAGCTGAGCACCACGATCATCAGAGGCTTTTTTTTTTACTTTTAAAAGTATTTTTTTAGCTGAAGAAAAAAAATGCTTTTAAAAGTAAAAAAAAAAAACACCTGATGATCGCGCAGCTCAGCTGGGCATGCGGGGGGGAGCAGGGATTTTTGCTGCCGGTTCTCCAAACCACCCGCCACCATCACTACCAGATCAGGTGATCCAGTCCCAACCGGGAGCATTTCACCCCTGGTCTTAAGTTGCTCTTTGGTGTCAAAGGACCTCAAGAGGCCATATAGGTATCTTTAAATTCATAAATACCAGGCAGGATCTGTATCTGTGTGTCTCTTGATGCTTGCAAGATCCCTTTGTTTGATGCTGTTATGTGTGTCGTTCCCTTAATCCAGAGTTTCCCAATTTGTTACCCTCCAAGGTGCTGCACCAGGACAATACCCTCCTGACTGGGAATTGGGTGAGGAGTTGTCTCACCCACAAGCCAACAAAGTGGTCATCCTCAGGCCATCCAAGCCTCCACATCCCTCTTGACTATTCTTCTCAAGCCAGATTTAGTTCCAAAGTCTCCATTAATAAATCCGTTAACCTTTACCATCCCATCAAGAATAGGGTATCTTGCACTGCTTTAAGCACATGCAATATATGAAATGCGTTCCCAGGGATAGTGTGCTGTCCGACATCAAGCCTTTGGAAGGGTTTACTAATGTTTTTTGGTCACAGAGAGCCCTAGCCACAGGAATTTAACAGCGCTACAGTTGTTGATATCCTCTCAGTTGTGAGATGGTTTTCAAAATGGGTTCATA
Source organism: Ahaetulla prasina (assembly GCF_028640845.1). Classification (NCBI taxonomy): domain Eukaryota; kingdom Metazoa; phylum Chordata; class Lepidosauria; order Squamata; family Colubridae; genus Ahaetulla; species Ahaetulla prasina. The sequence continues at coordinate 13,865,727 of NC_080548.1, forward strand.
CAGCCTGTTGTTGTTGTTTTCTCCTTTCTCTACCGTAGGTACTGCACGTTAATTTCTCATGTTTCTAATTTCTTGACTGGGGGAAAAGACATATAAATTCACCTGAGAACAGGATCATTCAGAGATAAGCAATATATCCTATAACCCAGAAGAAATTATACTTTCGTTCTCTCCTGATAATCCCATGATTGATGATGATGAGGATGAAGATGTTATCCATTCAGTCACGTCTGTGGTTCAGGTCTCTCCATGCCTTCAGAACTTGCACTACTTTTTTGAGTTGTTCTATGCTTCTGTCTCAGATGTGGTGGCTCAGTGGCTAAGACACCGAGCTTGTCGATCAAAAGGTCGACAGTTCAGCGGTTCGAATCCCTAGTACCGTGTAATAAGGTGAGCTCCCATTACTGGTCCCAGCTTCTGCCAACCTAGCAGTTCGAAAGCACATTAAAAATGCCAGTAGAAAAATAAGGACCACCTTTGATGGGAAGGTAACAGCGCACGGAACGCCTTTGGTGTTCAGTCATGCCAGCCACATGACCACGGAGACATCTTTGGACAGCGCTGGCTTTGAAATGGAGATGAGCACCGCCCCCTAGAGTCAGGAACGACTAGCACATATGTGCAAGGGGAACCTTTACCTTTACCTTTATGCTCTGGCTGGTGTCAGCTTTGATGGTGTCCAGCTACTGTATTCTTTGGTGGCCTGGTTTCCTTTTACTGCTAACTCTTCCAAACCTAATCTCTTTCTCCAGTGAATTCCCCTTTGCCTTGTTCACAGAATTTTACATTAGATCCCAAATGATGTCTCTCTTAATATTGCTACCATGTGTTTGTTTTTTTCAGGATTTGTTTTGGCAGTAGGTTGGGGGTTTTGTTACCAGAAAAGAAAATCTGTAGAAGATACATTGTAGAAGATATTTTAGGAATGGAGAAAGATTTTTACCCTTGTTGGGTTTGTTTTTAAATAATGAAAAAGAGAGCCAGTATTTTTATAAACAAATGTGTTCAATTTCTGACTTAGGCACTCTGGGTGGTCGAGCCACCTGTTGTGACCCAGGCCCAAGTAGGTAATAGGAAACTCAAGTCAGTCAAAAAACAAACTTTATTTGAACAGTTGAGAATTACTTCATTCCCAGCGTAGTTCAACTAAATTAAAGCAAATTCCTCCCAACACAAATTCCTCAGTCCTATCACCAACCTTGGTCCAATTAGGCAAACTGCCAAAGGCCTTTCTTGGGAAAAATTCAGAAGTCACCGATACAAAAATAAATGCAAGACGTAGACAAAGAAGAAGAGGAAGCTACCAACGTTGTTTTCCGGCAAAGCCCAAACACCGTTGCTGGTCTGTTTTAAGCCTTATGGGAGGGGCCAATCATCTCCTGGCCTTACTCCCAAGTTGTCCTTTTTGCTTGAACTGCTCTTGCCTTCTGGCAGCTCTTCTCATGCATGCATTAGGAATAGGCTCCTCCTGTTCCTCTGCCTCACTACTATCAGTCTCTGGAGGCTCTGGAGTCTGCACATCACTCCCCGATGGCCCTGGTCCCACCTCAGCCTCATCGTTGTCTGACCCCATTGCCAGCTCCACAGGCTGCTGGCAGACCACACCACCACCTATTGAAATCAACACACTACGAAAAGCCAAAATTCTTCTTTTCCCTTTGATTTTAAAGTTACAAAATAAGCTACCTATATTAAGCCTAGCACATCACATATGCTCTGAAGTCACTTAAAAAGCCTTTACTATAGAAGCAGCTTGTTAGCAAGAAGGTAGTGCCTAAGGATAGCCTCAGTTTACAAGCAGCGGCAGCAGCAACCTTTGCATGCTTTTATTTTTGTTTTAGTAACCTCTTTATATGATTTAAATGTTGCATAGTCTAGGCCTTTGTATTCATATGGTTGTCTGCTCTTATTCGTCTCTTGATAGTTCTTAACCTATGCTCTCCTGAATTTTTAATCCGTTTGGAACATTTCCATATATCCCCAATTCCCTTCTTGAGAGATTCTGTGATCATCATAACTTACTTAGTTCTACGTTGCCACCCTTTGCCTCTTGAGTTCCTTATGTCTTTGTAGTTCTGCATTAGCATCACATATTCAAGGAAAGTCAATGAGCAGTTGGCATTGGTGGTATTAGTGGAAAGATGTCCTGTGTGTGCACACTTATCTGCAGTGGAAAGCCATAAATGTTCCGCAGAATACTCTCTTGTGAGCTGAACTCCCAACAGGTGCATGGCACCATGGATGGAACTATGGAATTCAACTATGATGGTTGAATTCCTGTGTCACATTAACTCACAAGCAAGCCAATGACCTTGAGTGGGTTTACACATTGCCGAAATGGGGTTTGCCTCATATGCAAACTCAGCTGATGGTTTGCAGATCGTGATTTATACACGCAGCCTATCTTGGCTTGCTCAGCAAACCATAGATCAACAATATGTGAACACAGCCTAGGTGGCCAAGCGTTCTTTGTGTTAAAGTGGAGCGTAGATTTTTAATCATTGTCACTCAAGCTATTGGTAGTAACAGCTGTTACCAACAATAGCTATTGTATTAAACTTTTTAAAAGGTATGCTCTTATGTTCCGTGACAGAGAAATCCCATAGGTGCATCAGTATTATACTTAATTTGTATGTGTTAGGATAATGTGAAGGTTTATTAAGCCAATTTTTCTTTGCAAAGATAAAGGCAGTAGCCAAAGCAGCAACTAATTTTATTCTACTGCAAATTAGAGGGAGCCTAATTTTAGATCACAGGGCTGCTGTCATGCTTTAACGTAAAAGAAACAAAAGGGAGCATGTTCACATCACTTCTGTAAATTCAAAGAGGGTAGCTTTTTTTTCCTGGGCAAGATTCACACCTGGCCTTTGAATGGAACATTGGGAGCTGCATTCCTAAAAGGAGAGTGAAACTAGGATTAAAAACCACATTTCATTTACATTTCAATGTAATTACCATTGAATATAGGCGCTTGGGGAAAGCCATTTTAATTACATTTAATTTAAAAGAGCTTAGGAAATCATGTATTAAGAATTTCCCCCTTTTGTCACATAAAAATTGCCATTTAGTAATAATGTTTGAAAATCTGGGGGGGCGGGGAGGCTACAGGCAAGATTTTAAGCCACAGGCGTCATCAGTTTATCCATCTCTTCTGCAAAGAAGCATTCCTGAAATCTAAGAGGTTTTAGAAGACTTCAGAAAGAATGCCAAATATTTGTGCTGATTGCCAAGCACTCAAATCGTCTTTCCAAGATCTTGTGGGTTTTTTTTCCAGAGTTAAGGCAATGGAATTGAGCAGACATTTAGGATGGCTTTGCTCCAGGAAGTTCTGCTTTCTTTGTGCAGTAATCACCACACCCCAATATTTGAAAAACAATTTTAAAAAAATACTTTAATTTCCCAGATTCTTTCTCCTGCTTGAATGTATGAAATTGGCTTATATTAAGAGAAGACCATGGGTTGTCTTGGTCAAGTCCCATTAACAAAAGTCAGAGGTTTCTGTTCAATTCCTGGCATCTCCAGATAACACTGGAAAAGCTGCTGCCTGAAATTCTGGGAGCCATTGACTGCTGTCAGTTGTTAACGTTTTATCCACAGTTAACAGAATCTTGGTTTGTACAACACATGCACACTAAGCCACAAACAAGTCAAGCACGCTTCAGCCTAATGGGTAGTGGGAATTTTACTAGTACCAGATTAAAGTGAGCCAATGATTTGATGCTCTAAAGGGCAATTTTTTATATTTCTGCCTACACAAAACAACATTAATAGATCAAAATCTGAATTATTCTCTTGTTTTTCTGCCCATGATTCATTATATGTAGATATTTCTAACTAAATCTGGAATTTCGGGAACTTCAGAGAAAATGGACATTTACTTCTGTTGGATGTTGATGAGGGTTGTGTAAACTTTAGAGCAAGAGTATCCAACTTTGGCAATTCTAAGACCGTGGACTTCAACTCCCAGAATTCCCCAGCCAGCCATGCTGGGTGAGGAATTCTGGGAGTTGAAGTCCTCAAGTCTTAAGGTTGCACACCCTTGTTTCAGAGGAACCTGCTAGAAGATGTCTTTCACTCTACTTCAAAACAGAATGCAGAGAGTTGATCTGCAAATGGTCTGTATGCCATTTTGTCATATCATGTACAGCTGTGTACTTACAAAGGCTGTGTAGTCTTGGAAGTTCTGCACATTTCCTGTCTTACCCTCTGACTTTAGCCTACGAATTTGATCCTCGTTTGCTCTCGCTCGTGCAGGCAAAAGGCAAATGAGTTATTGAAAACAACTAATGATGTTCTTGGAAAAGAACCTTCTTTGTGGAAAGTTATTTAAGGCTGCCAACTTGTATCTGAACCAAGAATAAGTTCCACTGAGCTCAGTGGGATTTATTTTGGAATCACTGTGGAAAGAAAACACTAGTGTGGGCACTTTGGGGTAACTAATTTCACTTATTCTATTTTTGATCCCTGGATTTCTTAACCAAAAAAGAAAAAAAAAGCTAAGCCTTTTCTATTTATCTTATCACTATAAATAGATTTTTATAGGTATTTTGATAACTATAGAGAGAAGAAAATGAATAGGTTGGTTTCTCTCCTTGATCTCCGTTCTTTGTGAAGGCCTGATCTTAAATCGAGGATGGGTCAGGTTTGATGTCTGACGGTTGATTGCGGGAGGAAAAAAAATCTTTATCATTCTTCTCTTCATTTTTTAACTATTCCTTTAAAGGTTTTTATTTTATTTTTGCTAAGTGTTTCTTTTTTTTAAGATGGTTTATTGTAAAATACAAACTTATTTGTCTGTTAACAGCCTTTCCCCACTTAAAGTCTTTAGTGGTTTTTGGTGATCCTGACAGTTATACAGGTAGTCCTCAACTTACAACTACAATTAAGTCCAGAATTTCTGTTGCTAAGCAAGGCAGTTATTGAGTTGTGCCCAATTTTATGACCTGTTTACTACAGCTGTTAAGTGAATCACTGTAGTTGTTAAATGGCACATGCAGTCATTAAGCGAATCAAGTGTCTCCCATTGACTTTGCTTGTAGAAAGCTGGCTGGAAAGAATGCAAATGGTGATTCCAAGATTCCAAGAAGCTACAACTGTCATAAATTCACACCAGTTCCTAGCGCCCAAGTTTTGATCACGTAACTGTGGGAAGTTGCCATGGTTGTACAGCACATGTAAAGACATGTGAATGTCACTATCAGTGCCATTGTAACTTTGAATGGTCACTAAACAAATAGTTGTAAGTTGAGGACTACTTATCTTAGTTAACTACCCATACCTTCAAGAATGATTAGTTTGAAGCTGTATAACACTGAGAATGTTTTGCATCTGATTAGTGTTGCTATTCATAAAATTATATTAGAATGTCCTGGACAGATTTTTAATAATGGTTATCAGAGGTCTGTAAAACAAGTTGAGGTCAGTCTTTCAGAGATTGTGCCAATATTCTTCAACATTGCTTCAAATGCTTCAATGCTTCAAAGTATTGCACCTTTTACACACCTCTATTTGTTATCGAATACTGAAGAAATATTAAGGGGGGGGGGAAATCAGGAAAGTTAATTAAGTGAAGATCAATGTATTTTTAAAAAGCTCTGTATTTTTTTTTTAAATTTAACTTGCTCATAATTCATATAGGAACCATGGCCTCTGGATTTCTTCGAATCCCAAGAATGTTCCGTTCACTTTGAAACTGAACTGTATATGATTTTAATTTCAGACCTCAGTTATTAAATTTGCAAGTTGACAGATTCATTTGTAACAGTATCACCCAGTTGAACCAGTGTTACAGTAAACCATCGTGGATTTATTCTTGTATAAAATGTTGGCAACATGGCTGTTTGTAGCAGCAAAGATCACTCTTTTGCAATAATAAAAATTGGGAAAACCAAACAAATGTGTTTTTGTATTTGGGGCCATGGCAAGACATTGTATATTTGGAAAGTAAAAAGGAAACGGCTAAATGAAACTGCAACTAACCTTTAAGTGGAATACTGAAATGGGCAGCATTTTTTTAAAATTTATTTACATTTATATCCCGCCCTTCTCCGAAGACTCAGGGCGGCTTACAGTGTATAAGGCAATAGTCTCATTCTATTTGTATATTTACAAAGTCAACTTATTGCCCCCCCAACAATCTGGGTCCTCATTTTACCTACCTTATAAAGGATGGAAGGCTGAGTCAACCTCGGGCCGGGCTTGAACCTGCAGTAATTGCAGGCTGCTGTGTTCTAATAACAGGCTTCTAACAGCCTGAGCTATCCCGGCATTTCTTCTACCTGCTGGTGTAGAAGACAACTAATTTTAAAAAAAATGTTTTTCTGATATAAACGGAGGCTGCTAACATTTCTTTGTAGCAATTAATTGCAGAGTTGGCCTTTTAAACCAATAGATCAAAACAAGGTTTGCAAACTTTTTCAGGCCACAGAACCTATCATTAAGAAAGAAATTTCCTGAACCCTTTTCCAAAGTTCTAGTAAAACTAGTTATTCCCCCCACCCACCGCCAGTCTTTCACAGAATCCTATCAAGTTCCAGGAAATATGATTTGGAAAAACCTGCATTAAAACATGGACTGGTTAGCTGGAATCTTAAGCGACTTTGTAGCCTCAATCTGGCCTGGGTCTGTGCCAGTGGTGGGGTTCAATTTTTTTTACTACTGGTTCTGTGGGTGTGGCTTGGTGGGCGTGGCAGGGGAAGGATATTGTGAAATCTCCATTCCCACCCCACTCCAGGGGAAGGTTACTGCAAAATCCCCATTTCCTCCCGATCAGCTGAGATTCGGGAGGCAGAAAATAGATGGGGGCGGGGCCAGTTAGAATTTTTACTACTGGTTCTCCTGTTGGGAGAAATATCCATCTGGGAGAAATATCCATCTGGGTTCAGTTCCAAGTGGGGACAAAGACACTGGAAACATGGAGGCTGCTTGGAAAGATGGTTTAATGGTGGTCAGGATCACATGGCTTGAGTTCCTGAACAGAAAAGGCTGAGATCCTGTGTGCTCCCTGGCTTTATGCTTTTTCTGAGCTTTGACCTTTCTGGGGCACAGGAAGAGTATCCTGATTGGTTGTCAGACTCCCAGGGGGTGGGAGTCTTAGCTAGCCTTGCTGGCTGTCTCTCAAGCTTGCTTGAGCCTTGCCATGTGGTGAGTTTCAGTTGTATTGTGTTGCAAATCATGGGGGGATTGAGTGAGCTTGGTTGAAGCCTTAATTGTCCATTGACAAAGGTGGGGAGAATGAGTGAGCTTAGCTGAGGCTTTTAATGGCCCATTGACAAAGGTGGGGGGGAGTCAGGAAGTTGCAGGGAGCTCCTTTGTCTTTAAAATATGTTTCTCCATTTCTCATCCAGGAAGGTATAATATTCTGCTTTTTAAAATATTTCCTAGAATATTTCATTCTTCTAGGAGGGGGGTGGGTGCTAAATTCCTACACTCCGAACTACTCAAAATTTCCGCTACTGATTCTCCAGAACTGGTCAGAACCTGCTGAAACCCACCTCTGGCTCTGTGCCATGTGCGAACTAAGCTTATGAACATTCCCAAACCAGAACATTGGTTCTGTAGCCTAACCCTGTTCATATTCAGTCAGAAATAAATTTTGTGTAGTTTACTGGATCAAAGATATCACAATGTTTTGCAATGCACACATTTATTTACCCTAAGTCTCATAATGTCAATTCAGTTTTGAAATTCAACTAAAATTCAGTGCTGATTTGCAGCACTGAACGTAACTAAGCAAGTAACCAAAAACTCTCTACTATTGACCTCACCCCATTTTTAAGAGGTCTATAAGGGCATAAGAGCACAAAACGTACCTACCGTTCCTGTCCTATTGATTCCTTTCATTATATCCAATTAATATAGTTATTACATACTTATGCTCATTTTTTTAATTTCTTTTTGTCACAACGGTATACACAAACATTGTCATAAATAAAACAACATATCATGAAGAAAATATATAGATATATAAGTAAAAAGATATGCATCAACTATATTAATTTGATATAATGAAGGGAACAATAAGACAGGAACGGTAGGCACTATTGTGCTCTTATGCACGCCCCTTATAGTCCTCTTAGGAATGGGGTGAGGTCAATGGTAGACAGTTTTTGGTTGAAGATTTTGGGATTTTGAGTAGAGACTATGGAGTCAGGTAATGAGTTCCAAGCATTAACAACTCTGTTACAGAAGTCATATTTTCTGCAATCAAGTTTGAATCGGTTGACATTAAGCTTGAATCTATTTTTTGCTCTTGTAATATTGCGATTGAAGCTGAAGTAGTCTTTTATAGGAAGGATATTGCAATAGATGATTTTGTGTGTTAAACACAGGTCATGTCGAAGTCGACGGAGTTGTAAATTTTCTAATCCCAGGATTTCAAGCCTGTTGGTATAAGGTATTTTGTTGTTTTCGGAGGAGCGAATATATGCTTATATATTATATGCTTATATATTATATAGTTATTTTCATGCTTATGCTTATATATACTGTTGTGACAAAATAAATAAATAAATAAAATAAAGTAATGCGGCTTTGCCCAATAAAGGAGATTCTTTGAGAAACAGCCTAACGTAATACTATATCTTCCGGGTGGGGCAAGTTGACAAGTAGTTGTTACTCTTCCCCAGGCAACTCTTTCACAAACAGCAGCTTTTCAGGAATACTCCTTTGATTTGACACCTCCCATCTGTAGGCATTCATACACACACCAACTCTATTTGTGTCCAGAAGTTGAATGGCACTACACAAGTCACGGGATCAACACTTCTTACGTTCTGGGGAAGCCTGTGTACTAACCATTCGTGGGGCTGATTAGGAGGGGGGCACCTCTAATTTAAAGTAACGCAGGTTTGTTTCTCGTGGAACTAAGCTGCAGTTCCATTCCAAGCTTCCCTAAGTATCGACTTTGAAATCAGTATTCTGGAGAAGCATTTGTTCTTTCCTCTTTCTTTAGGTGCTTTGACTCAATTCAAAGAGGCCAAGTCATAATTTAGGTCAGGGGTCTCCAACCTTGGTAACTTTAAGCCTGGAGGACTTCAACTCCCAGAATGCCCCAGCCAGCTTTGCTGGCTGGGGAATTCTGGGAGTTGAAGTCCACCAGGCTTAAAGTTGCCAAGGTTGGAGACCCCTGATTTAGGTGGTTGATGAACCATAGCTTGTGACTCCAGCTGGATTGGGCTAACCCACTGAAACACTATGTGATTCCATGAAATATGGATGTGGAACCTAGAAATGAGAAATTTCCTGACACTGAGAACAATCAACCAGTGGAACAGTTTGGCTTCAAAAAGTGTGTGTGCTCCATCATTGGAGAGTTTAAAGAAGAGACTGGACAGCCACTTGTCAGAAATGGTATAGGGTCTCCTGCAAGAGCAGGGGGTTGGACTAGAAGACCTCCAAAGTCCCTTCCAACTCTTGTTATTCTGAAAGTCAAAAATAAATGACAACTTCCTCCAACAGAAGCTTCAAATAAAATCTCAACATTCATTCTGATAGCATCTGTCAACTCCACGATGAAGTTATTGTGAAGTCCCCATTTAAAACTTAAATTGTATGCCCCCAGTATGTATTTTGAAATATTTTAAGTGTGAGAACGCTGAACATCAAGTATGAACATCAAAACCTACCATAAGTAAAACCTAATGTAATGCACTACACAGACACACACACAAAATGAAAAATTGTGAAAATATTTACAAACCCTTTGCATCCTGGGCATAAATTGTTTCAATTCCTACGTTCAAAACAACACTATAGAGCACTGCAAACCAGAACAACTGGACACAAGAATAGTTCCCCCCCCCCGAAACGCTATCACTCTGCTAAACAAATAATTCCCTCAACACACTTGGCCAATAAAAGAATTCTAAACTATCTAAACTAAACTAAAACCCCAGACGAGTGAAAACATCCAACCTTGGCACATTGAGAATAGAATAGAATAGAATAGAATAGAATAGAATAGAATAGAATAGAATAGAATAGAATAGGATTCTTTATTGGCCAAGTGTGATTGGACACACAAGGAATTTGTCTTGGTGCGTATGTTCTCAGTGTACATAAAAGAAAAGATACCTTCATCAAGAATCATAAGGTACAACACTTAATGATCGTCGTAGGGTATAAATAAGCAATCAGGAAACAATCAATATAAATCGTAAGGATACAAGCAACAAAGTTACGGTCTTACAGTCATAAGTGGGAGGAGATGTTTGATAGGAACGATGAGAAGACTAATAGTAATAGTCATGCAGATTTAGTAAATAGTTTGACAGTGTTGAGGGAATTATTTGCTTAGCAGAGTGATGGTGTTTCGGGGGGAAAACTGGGTAGAAGTTGAAACAGTTTATGTCCCGGATGCGAGGGGTCTGTAGATATTTTCACAGCCCTCTTTTTGACTCTTGCAGTAAAAGGTCCTCAATGGAAGGCAGGTTGGTAGCCATTGTTTTTTCTGCAGTTCTAGTGATCCTCTGAAGTCCGTGTTTGTCTTGTTGGGTTGCAGAATCAAACCAGACAGTTATAGAATAGAATAGAATAGAATTTTTATTGGCCAAGTGTGATTGGACACACAAGGAATTTGTCTTGGTGCATATGCTCTCAGTGTACATAAAAGAAAAGATACGTTCATCAAGGTACAACATTTACAACACAATTGATGGTCAATATATCAATATAAATCATAAGGATTATAGAAGTGCAGTTAGCCCTGATCAGCGCTGCTTATTCCAAAAGCCCGCGTTTTATTTTTTTTATTTTATTTTAATTCATTTTAATTTATTTTAATTAATTAATTTTAAAAGCACGCTTGCTCAGTGCTTTTTTTTCCCAAGCAAGGCTGCCTCCGGGGTGCTTGCAAGCAACGGGATCGCCTCGAGCATCCACGCGCCCCCGGGGTGTGCGTGTTTATGTGCCTGCCTGCCTGCCTCCCGACGCTGTCGTCACCCAGAGGGGAGGGGAGGGGAGGGAAGGGAAGGGAAGGGAAGGGGCGGGAGGGGGGGCGCGTCACGCGGCGACCCTCCCTGCGCATGCGCCAGGAGGAGAGCCGGCCGACGTTTAGGGGGGGCGCTGCGGTTGCCGAGCGGAAGGGCAAAACTCGGGAGCGTCGTGAAGCGGCCCTCGCGGTTGGTGGTTGGAGGGGCACTTTCCGCGTCCGGGTCGTCTTCGCTGGAGCGGCCTGACGGGGCCACCGCCTTCACGGAAGCGGCGCCGGTGGGGATCCAGACCCGTGTCAGGGGGAAGGGAACGTGTGAAAGGGGGAGGGAGGGGGGAGGGGCGGCTTGAGGGCAAGGAGAGGGGAGGGGCGCTCTCTTATTCCCCCCCCTACTTCGCCAACCCCGTCGGCCCAGCCTCTGCGACTGGTACGAAGTCGGGGGGGAAAGAGGGCTCCTGAGCTGGTGCAGAGCGCCCAGTTTTGCAGAGACTTTCGGGGTGGGTGAGGGGATATGTCGGCTTCACTTTCCCCGCAACAAAAACCAAGCGATCCACGCTGCACCCCAAAGACCCGTCTGGTCTGGTGCTTCTTCCGCCAGGCTGGTGGGGAGGTTGGGGATGGGGAGGTGGGTGGGGGGACTGCCACTCCCATCCTCCCCATCCAGCTTCCAGCTCGTGGGGATTGTAGTGTGTGCCCCCCACCCCTGTTAGTCCGAGAAGGCGGATCAATTGATTCCATGTAGCTCTGTGTGGAGGTTTGCCACAAAGTCTCTCTTTTTTTAAAAAGAAATTTTTATTAAGATTTAAAAACAAACAAAAACAATGGACATTGCTCCACCTCTCTGGTTTCTAACATCTACGGCAAGTTCAAGTTACTTGAACTTGACGTAAATGTTAGAAACCAGAAGCAAAATCTACAGCTGTGCAGAGATGGACAGACTTACTCTAGAACTCAGAGATAAAAGCCAATCAAGGTACTATGAGGTCTGGAGTAAATTCTACGAATGGCTTGAGAGGAGAAAAATGCCCAAAACAAGAGACAATGAGTGTCTAGAAATGTATATATCAATGTATGTTGTACTTGTGAGGGTAGAATAGATTTATAAAATATGTATATAGTTGTAGGAATGGTATATAACATAGTATATACTTGATATATAAGGAATTAGGAGATATGTAAATTTGTATATAGATTGAGGAATATATGATATAGTAGCCACAAAGTCTCTTTTATTGTCATTATTTTTAAAATAACGTCTCTCATCTCTTTCCTCCAGTCCCCTCCCACCACTTAATAACGATAGTAACAGAGTTGGAAGGGACCTTGGAGGTCATCTAGTGCAGGGGTCCCCAACCTTGGCAACTTTAAGCCTGGAGGACTTCAACTCCCAGAATACTTTGCTGGCTGGGGAATTTTGGGAGTTGAAGTCCTCCAGGCTTAAAGTTGCCAAGGTTGGGGACCCCTGATCTACTGCAATCCCCTGCTCACCTGCTTTAGATACCTATGAAGGGCAGAGCTTCTTTGATTTAGCATCCTTTAAAAAAAACAACACCTAGGTAGTCCTGGGGGAAAATATTTTACTTTCGTTGTTTATTTGTTAAATGTAATAAGCCGATTTTTTTTCTCCCTGTGACCGATGGTTAAACAAAACTTATTCTCCCTGACTGATGACCTACAGAAGGCATCCTGCTTCTTGACGTTAAAAATCCTTATGGAGATATTTTATAACTGCTTATTCAAGCTTTTAAACCATGTCACATTACGTAGATTAGATTTTAAAAGGTGTTTAGGGGGTTGGTGCTATAATAATAGGTTTGCCCTTAAAATAGTTTGGGTTCTCTTGTTTCATTTTGCTGTTTCAAAGTAGCATACGAGACCAGAAAGAGGATTGTTTGGTGAGGATGTCTAGAGTGATATTTGTTAAAAGTAGAAAATTAATATTAAATTATTATTATTGTTAAAGGCAAAGTTGTTCATCTCTTTTTTGGACAGTTCGTAAGTTTCCTATAGACAGCAAGCTGCTGACTCCACAGTAAATTACTTGGAAGAGTTCAGTGTTTTCTTTTTCCAAGTAACTGTGTTATGATGACAAAGTTTTTTCCCCCCCCTTAAATGAAAATACTGGTGATTGAACCAGCTTTTTGCTTTTGTTTGCAGAACATTTAAACCTGAGAGAATTGGCTTTTTTTCTGGAAAATACCTTCACTGAAAAAATCTGAATGTCCCCAGACAGTGATGCTTGAAACTTCAATAGGAACAGTTATTCAAGAATTGGTTCTAGTATTGTATTCTAACTTTAGTCTGCTCATTTAGGGACTCTGGAATAGGGGTGTGTTAAGGCCTCACATCTCCAATGGTACATACATGCAGTGTGGTAGCTTAGATTTTCTAAGCACATCAGCTTTTTTCTTGGTTTCGTTTGCAAATTTGTAATAAGTAGATGTGTGCGTGTTAGATTTTTGTTGTTGTTGTTGTTAGTTGCGAAGTTGTGTCCAACCCATCGCGACCCCATGGACAACGTTCCTCCAGGCCTTCCTGTCCTCTACCATCCTCTGGAGTCCATTTAAGCTCATGCATGTTAGATTATATTATGGTTATTTGTTTTGTTTTAAATTGTAAATGCCTCACACTTTGTTTTTATGACTATAGCCAGCTAACAAAAAATAGGTTGATTCAGTACTGTAAAAGGTTAAGTGTGTTACAGTATGTGAAGATATCTAGTGGATATTCCTGAGTCAGTGGGAGGAAAGAAACATAAACTTTGTTATTTCCTACTATATCCTTTGTCTACGTCAGCCCACCCTCCAACTGATGCCCCCAATAATTTTTGGATGTTAATTTCAGCCAAGCAAGTCTGCAAGGCATCTGACATAAGATAACTAATCTATCTGGAGGTTATTTGTTATTACTTTTGTTGGAATACAGTCTTTCCAAGTCTGGAATGTCATATAAAAGGAAGGTACAGTGAATGCCGTAATTCCATACGGTGGTTAGAATTGGTCCTCAGAGTTCCACCCCCACTTACATGATTGAAATTTGTGGCTCCCATTGAAGACCAGTTGCAGCACCCCTCAATCACATGATCATAATTTGTGAGCTTTCCTACTAGCTTCCCCAGAAAGTCACTGGGCAAACCAGCAGGGAAGTTTGCAAGTTGCCAATGTAAGTTTCCATCACCTGCACATCCTACTCTAACCACTCAGCATTTGCACTAGCCAGTGCACCCTCCCCAAGCCTTGTCAGGCTTACCCCACCACTCATGTATCCTCCATGCTTCCCATGTATCCTTCCTGAAACTCGCTGTGCCTCCCTTGCTAGGCTGGGATTTTTTCCCTTACATGAAATAAAAGTGGAAGATTTTTTAAAAATACAATTAAGTTCTATAATCTGAATTCTAGCACTAATTATGGTCTGTAGGAGGAGAACAACAGTAGTGATGAGCCGTATAGCATAATACGGGAGGTGTCTACCCAATCGAAGCGTTTCGGCTTATTTACAGTGGTGGAACTAATTACTTCATTAAGTGCCTTCCTTTTTTTTCTTAGTAATGCCATTTGTTAAGAATGCATTTTCCCATTTCTGCTCCAGATAATGTGGTTTGCATTAAACATCATAAATTTCACGTGTGGATTTTGAAAAAGATTTTTTCCCCCTTTATTTTTAAGGGCGCTGATACAGTATTGTTCGATCAGTATTGATTTCTGTAAAAACTGGTATTGTCCATTCGATGCTTGGTCTTATATTATCAGGGCAAGCTGGGCAAAACAAATGGCTTATTTTTTTTTACCCCAACTAAATCAGCTGCTGAGTTGTCTTGAGCATTAGCTTTTAATTTCTGGCGTGTATTGTTGCTGTTGATCTCTCTTTGATTTCCTTCTTCCTTCAAGCTGGGCAAAACCAACACCAAAGGGCTCCACCTTCAGCATATCTACATTCTGCATGACATGTGAACTGAGGATGGATAAACACTATATATATGCCTCTGTCTAAATGACTTGTCAATAAACTTTTGCTATTGAGAATAGTTATCCTGGCATGCTGACAGTGATACCAGGAATGGCACATGTCAAACTCTTGACCCTAATTTTGTGTAGATTGGAGAGTTAACTCTCTCTGGTAGGACATATCAGATAATTACTCTTTTTATATATAAAGTTTGCCATGATTAATAGAAACTGTTAATTGGCTCTCAACAGAATAGGAAATCTTATCTAGTTGGCTGGCTTAATGTTTTAGTTAAAATGTTATGTTTATTTCCTTTGTCTTATTTTGCTTTTTCCCCGTGAACGTCTATAACAATTCCTAACGCTTGATATCTGGGTTTTGTTTTTTTCCCCATTCTTATGAGCCAAATCAGGGACTGACTGTGTTTTCAAAACCAAACTAAGTAGTGTACATGACTAGTGAAACTTGGTCAATCTGAAAGCCCATGTCACAAATTTGGGGGTTATCTGTCTTACCTGGTTGGTTTTGGGAACTAGATAATTACATCATAAAATCAGGTGGCTAAGGAGGGAAATGAAAATATAACTCGTTTTTATAGAACAGTGTCTTATGCATTTTACTTTCTACAGACAACATCTGTTCATTTTCATATTCTATAAATAATTTGGTTTATGTTATTATTCAACAGATCAATCATTATTGGAATAATCACCGATCTGTTCTGTGATACCTTTGGTGAATGGGATGTCACTTCACAGATCTTCCATTATGAGGAAAAGCTGAGCTCCTTCAGATTATTCGGTGAGTTCCATATTTAGGAGGTGGGTGGGAGAAGTAACTTCATTGCTGTCATTAACTAGCATAACAGAGTGCCTGGATGTGTGTCATATTTTTAGAAGCCCCCAATACCTTGGGTGGTGGGGAGGGAAAACCTTTAATTTTTGGGGACAAATGGCCTAGTTGAATGGATTTGTAATTGTCCCCATCCTTCGAAGAAATCCACTATTCAGCCTGCCTGGGGGTTTCTGTGAGTTAAAGTCCACCCAACTTCCAATTGTTAAGATTAAGAAATGCTGATCTAGACCTAAACAGCTGAGGATTGGTGGTTTTTGTCAATATAATGAAAGCATTATACTGCAAGCGTAGTGCTTTCACAGAGACAGGCAATGTCCCACCACAGAAGGGACAGAATGTAAAGGCATTATGCCGTTTGTTCACTGGGTCCCCGTCTCTGGTAAAGGCCTCTGGACTGAAACAATGACATTGCATCAGATTTGCCCTGTTGCTATTCTTTTGAGAATGCCGATAGTTGTGTTACTCATTGCATTTTATCCCGTGCTTAGTAGTTGGATTTCAGTGAGAAGAAAATGAAATCTTCAGAATTGGAAAAAATGATTTCAGAAATGGCCACATGGACCTAAGCTGCACCTTTATAGCAAGGATATTCAGATGCCTTGTGTTCATAACTTGAAGTAATCTATGTTTTGCAAACTTTTAATTTTTATTTATTTATTTATTTTATTTATTTATTTTATTAGTTTGTCAAACATGTACAAGATAGCAGGTTTGAATATGGACATGAACATAGGAAATGAGTACAAATGGGACAGTAGGACAGGGACCTACTGGGTAGGCATGTTGGTGTGCATATGCACGCCCCCTTTACGGACCTCTTAGGAATGGAGTGAGGTCCACGGTCAACAGTTTAAGGTTGAAGCTGTGAGGGTTTGAGGCTGTAACAACAGAGTCAGATAGAGCGTTCCAGGCTCTGTTGCTGAAGTCGTATTTTCTGCAATCGAGTTTGGAGTGGTTTACCTTGAGTTTGTATCAATTGCTTGCCCATGTATTATTGAGGTTGAAGCTGAAGAAGTCATTAAAAGGTAAGACGTAGCAGACAATTTTGTATACTAGGCTTAGATCAGACCGCAGGCAGCACAGTTCCAGATTGTCCAAGCCCAAAATTTCAAGTGTGGTGGCATAAGGGATTCTATTGTGAGTAGAGGAGTCAAGTACTCTTCTTGTGAAATACCTCTGGACCCATTCAATCGTGTTAATGTCTGATGTACAGTGTGGATTCCAGGCAGACAAGTTGAATTTGTGAATTGGTCTTGCAAAGGTTTTGTATGCCCTAGTTAGCAATACAATGTTACCGGAGAAGAAGCTTTGAAAAATCAGGTTTACAATTCATAATGCCTTTTTGACAATGCTGTTCCAGTGAGTTCTGGGGCTTAGATCGTTTGAGATGAGTACTCCTAGGTCCTTGACAGAGTGAGGGTTGTCTACGAGGTCGTTTCTGCCCAACTTGTATTTGGTGTTCTGATTTTTATTGCCAATGTATAGGACAGAGCATTTGTTAGTTGAGATTTGGAGTTGTCAAATGCGCGACCATTCTGACACATGGTCAAGGTCTCTTTGTAGGACAGCAGCATTGTCAGTGATGTTAAATAATTTTACGTCATCAACGAAGGGGATGCAGCTGCTTTTAATATGATCACATAGGTCGTTGATGTAAAGCAGAAAAAGTGTGGGTCCTAGAACGCTGCCTTGGGGGACACCACTGTTAACTGGTGCTGGATTTGATAGGGCCCTCCCTATTTTGACTACTTGTTGCCTATTTGACAAGGATCCAGAAATGCCATAAGAACTTAGTTTTAACAGTAGTTTGTCGTGCACCACTGAATCAAAGGCTTTGCAGAAGTCTATGCAAAATGTGTCTGTTGCTTTACCCTGGTCAAGATGTGTGGTCCAAATGTTTCTGCAGTGTAGGAATTGCAGATTACAGGACAAATTTTTCCTGAAACCAAACTGCTTGTTAGGAAACAGGTTGTTTGTCTCTAAATAGAGGGTGATGGATTGATTTATAATTGATTCCATGATTTTACAGATGACGCAACACAATGAGATTGGTCTGTAATTTTCTACTAAACGTGGGTCTCCCTTTTTAAAGATAGGTGTGGCTAATGACCATAGGTCGGACAAGGAGCTGATTCTGAAAGATACTTCATAGATTGTACTTAGACAGTCAGCTATGGCAATGGCAAGCTTTTTTTAAGAAGTAGGCACATAATCCATCGGGGCCAAGAGATAGAGATGGCTTTAGGTTACATAGTGCCGTTTCAACGTTATCTATTGTAAAATCAGTATGTAGTAAATTGTTACAATTAGTTATGCTACGACTAGAGAAATGTGGGGCAGCAGCCATTGCTGTCAACAAAGACTGAACTGAAGAACATATTGGCCTTACCAGCTTCATTGTTACATTCTTCCCCATTAGGCCCTTTTAAGGGTGGGATAGTTTTCGAGTTTGGCATTTATGAAAGTATAGAAGGCTTGGGTGGATTTCGAGTGTAACAGCTCTTCCTCCTGTTTGATGATTGGTTTGATTTGATGGTGATTGGCACATTCTGCCTTTATCTTACAGCATAAGGCTTTATAATAGTTTTTAAAGTTAGCCACATAGCTAGTTTTGTTTTCTCGCCAAAGAGATTTTTTTTTCTTGGATTGTAGCTTTCTTATTGTTATCGGTAATTTGGTTTTTTTTTACTTTAGGGGTTGTTATTATTGGTACATACAGGTTAATGACTCTATTGATGTTGATCAAAAAAGTGTTATAATAATCTTCTGCAGTATTACAACCTGTGAACAGAAGGTGCCAATCGAGATGCGAGGTCGACAGCTAAGAGATCATAGTTGGCTTTTTTAAAGTTATAATTTGGAATCCCATCATTATGACCCTCTTTGCAAGGACATAAATTGAGGCAACAATCAATCATGCTGTGGTCACTGTTGGAAAAAGTTTTTTTAACTTGTAGGCCATAAATAGACTATTGCAGATGATGAGATCTAAGCAGTGTTTTTTGTTACCGCTGTTCCAGCCCCAGAGTTGTAACAGCATTGTACAGGGTTGCATGTATAGGTTCAGATGTACATTCATTTAAGGTCCAAATAATAAGAGGCAAATTGAGATCACCAAGAAAGATAAAAGATAATTCTCTTATGAGGGACATTTTCCAGATGCTATCATCTGAAGGTTTACTTAGATTGTAGCATTTTTTATCACAAAGTAAAGAAATATTAATTGTAATTATGAGGCACTATTCTCTTTCACTTCAATCAGTATGTAATAATAACAGTATGTTTTCTCCAGTCAAAGATGACAGGTAAAAATGGCAAAAGGCCTGGAGAAACTTCTAATCCAAATTCTACATTTTGTGTCTTTTATTTCAGCAATAAAATAGCTTTCCTTCTACCAGGCTTAGCCCTTGTCAACCAAGGAACTACTTGAACGTTATCCTAATAGTTAAGCACATTATCAAGGGAACTTGTGTAATTGAGAGGTTATGTAAGTGTCTATGAGGAATATCTTTTTTAGAGTACAAGAAACTGTCATTTCAGTTTGGCAGACTTATCAGCTGTTCCAACAGCATCATTAAAGGCCTCTCAAGGACTTTCTTACCTTCTTTAAATTACATGAAACAACTGTGAAATCTGCATTCATCTGTGTTTGTAACAAGTCAATTTTCTTCAGGGATGAAATACTGTGCAGCTTATCGATAACTCCTGGGGCTTCAGTTTTTTCCTGTGACTTACCTATGCTTCTTGTATGGACAGACATGGAAGCTGAATCAGTAAGTACCTGAATTTTTTATTTTTTATTTTGACAGTATACTCTTATGGATTGCTTATTTTATTTATATTGTTGGAAATGTATAAGGCCACCCAGCCCTATAACAATTGTGGGTGGTAAAAAGTAAAAACAAATACAATAACATTAAAATGAAAAGAACATCCAAACACTGTAAGACAAGCAACCCTTACAAGACAAATTAGCCTGTTCTTCCAGGTATATTGCTTTAGAGAATGTCGTCCCCTAGTGGGTGAAATTTAATCTCCAAATTGTTATTTTGAAAATTAAAGATACATGGAACCTCGTTTTGATGTTCAGTCCATGATGAAGCTGAGGCCTGAAGCTTCAAGCTTGCCATAGTTTTCAGGGACTAGGCAAAAATATATAGGTACAAGTAAAAGAGAGCCAAAAGTTGTACAATCTGGCATTTAGTCTGAATAGATTATACTGCTTGTCCAAGCAGTCAGTTCCCTTCTTTTTAACTTGATTTGATTGATTGATTGATTGATTGATTGCATGCCATCAGGTCAGTATAGACTCATAGTGACTATCTCAGTATATTTTCTCCAGGACAATCTGCCCCTATAGTGACCCTTTAGCTTGGGGGTATCAAACTGGCGGCCCAGAGGTCACGCTCCCCCCAGCTCCGTGAAGGGAGAAAACTTCGCGAAACATTATGTGATGACAACATGATACAGCAAGTTTGACACCTGTGCTTTAGGTCTTCCGGTGGCGAGTCCATCACTATGGCAATTGAATTCATCCATTTTGCTGTTGGTCCTTCTCCTTTTTTTTTCTTCCATCTTTCCCAGCATCATAAACTTTTCCAGAGTGTCAGGTCTTCACATTATGCGCCGAAAGTATAATCTCACTTGGACATTTGTGTCTCAAGTGAGAACTCTCAAGATAATTTTATTTGATGATCTATTTGCTCTGTGCACCTGTTTAATCATAGTGCCATCAATATGCCAGAGCTGGAGAGTTTGAGCAACATCCATAGGTGTCTTCTTAGGAAGCTTTCTTGAAGCCTCTCCATCCATCCAAATTTTATTTTGAGTGCATCGACCTCCAGTTACTGGGCTAACTGCTCCCATGCCTTGAATGTTTTAGATTCTGCTCCAAATTGTTCTTTATTTCAGGAATCCTCACCTCTTTAAGACTATTGGGTAACTGCAGCTAATTTGGAAAAAACCAATTAGACTGTATTTAGCTGCTATCTGTCAATCCGGTAGCTGATCATGCTGGCCAAGATGGGAGCCAGTTTGGAACTGAGACAACATGCTCTGCTCACCAGTCTTCAAATGGTTGGACTTCTCCCCTCTTCCCCTTTATGATCTGGCCAAGCCCAAAGGTCCTTGATCCCAGACAGCTGCCTAATGGGTTGAGCCTTTTCTCAACCTGTTGAGATTTAATACCTTGCCTTCAGCATTGCTAGACAGGAGACCAGGCCTTGCAGGTCAAGACCTTGAGGTAGCCACAAGTGTTGTTGCCCTGCCCTTTTCACACAGGCTGGCATTCAAGACCTAATTGGCCCCCTGTTGCTAAATTGTTCCAGCAGGTCAATCAAGGAAATGTGTTGTTTCTTCCAGCTGAAACCTCTGGAAACATAGCTAAATTCTGTGCTGTTGCCATTGCCATTTGGAGAAAAAAACATTCAGCCCTTACCCCCAACCCAAGTTCCATCGGTTCAGTTTGTTTATTCCTTTGACCATGGATGATGGTTAAAAAAGTTCCCCAATTCACAGGCCCTCCTCCCACACCGAGACTATTGGCCCCTTTTGCTTTTATCTGTTTCTATATCTTTCAGTGTTTTATGTTTTATAGCGTACATACATATGCTCATTTGGGAAGTTTAATCTCTTTTTATTATGCTGGTTTATGACCGTAATAAATGTTAATTATCATCATCCTCAAGTGAGAATTCCAAAGCACAATTGTCGCATTATAATCATTACGTCAGGGTTCCAAGTTATACATGCCATTCAGTAAGAACTCTGAGGCAGGCAAATTCCTCAAAGGACATTTTATTGGGACATATCAAGCTCTAAGTTGCTGCTGGTTTTTCCCCTAATTAAAAGTAAAACTTCATCACTTTCCCCCCCCCCCCCGAATCTCCAGTCACATGGTCCAATCAGCATACAGTGCAGTTGCTAGGTGACCTCTTCTCCACCTTTTGAACACCTGTCCCAATGTCCTTGATTCTCATGGGAAAGAATTTTATTTAGGCTACAACACCCCAGCTATCTCTATACCCTCCTCCCTGGCACTTTCGCTCCAGGCTGTGTCAGCCCTGAAGCAGTGAGAAGAAAACCTCCCTAGAGAAAACTAACAAAAGAAAAAGGTTCAGCCAACTTCAAGCTTGTCACATTATATGAGTTGGCTCTAGTTTTTTTAAAAAAAATTTATTTATTTATTGAGATTGTACCCTTGTGCAGGAACCCCAATGGCAGACCCAGGCCCAAAAAGGTTTGCCAACCTGTCAGTTACAGTCACTATTAATCTTTCTAGAATAGAGGCAGAGTTCACTTGCCATAATAATAATTTTTGACATATTATGACACAGTATCATATGCAGGGGTGAAATGCTCCCAGTCCAGTAGCGATGGTGGCGGGTGGTTCGGAGAACCAGTAGCAAGAATCCCTGCCCCCCTCCCATGCCCAGCTGAGCCACGCGATCATCAAAGTTTTTTTTTTTTTAACTTTTAAAAGCATTTTTTCTTTGGCCAAAAAAAATGCTTTTAAAAGTAAAAAAAAGCCTCTGATGATCATGCGGCTCAGCTGGGATCGTCAGAACCCTTTAAAAGCATTTTTTCTACAAGCTCTTCGGCCGAAGAGGTTGTAGAAAAAATGCTTTTAAAAGTTAAAAAAAAAAAGTTGGCCATGCCCACCCAGTCACATTACCCACCACCACCAAGCCACAGCCACAGAACCAGTAGTAACAAATTTTACATTTCCCCACTGATCATATGGTATAATTTATTTTGACAATACTTACGTTTTCCGCCCTTATCTTGGCAATTTATATCCTAGCAAAGCATCAGGATAGAGAAGTCTCACTTGTTCCTTTTGCAATTCAAGCTCAGTTACAGAATTGTGGGGAGGCCTTCTAATTCCCACATTGTCTTTATTCCACCATTAAATTACTCTGTTTGCTGTATTTAATCTACATACTAAAATTTCTGAAAATGAAATTTGATGTCCCATTTTTAAAGAAAAGTTCTGCAGCCTTTAGTGACTAATAAACTGCCTGCAGAAAAACTTTTTAAAATGATCAGGCACAAAATGATCAGTAAATAAGCTCCCCCCCCCCCAGGATGCACCAGCTGTATTTATAAAGCCAGTTGTTTTCAAATTCCTTAGTACAATTATAAAGATAAATTCCCTTTAAACAGAACTATCCCAGACCAGCAGTTAATACTATGGATCAAAATATGTTGTATGATATTTCTTGATAATAGCAATTAAATTGTATTAAGGCTGCTGTCTTTAAAACATTTTTATTTTGAATTGTTTCCTTCGTATTTTTCTGATTCATATAATTCACTTTGTATTTGTAAAACTAGCTGAACTAAAAAGCAAGTGACCAAGTCATCACCTGCTTTTCTGTGTTAAACTTTCACTTGATTTGATAAATGACAATTGAACTAATCAGGGTCGTAGTAGCTTGCTGGTGACCTGCAGACAGAAAGAGTCTTCACAGTGTTGTTGTGACTAGGATAGATTACAATGGCAAGACAGATTTAGGATGAAAATTTTGCCCATTGGCCAGTAGTATCCCAACACATTAACATCTAAGCAACAGGAAAGATGCTGCGAGATGTTTGAGCAAACAAGAGCAGTGAAAGAGTCACTCAAGTTCCTTTGAGGGATTTATCTAAAGTTTTGGTTACTCCTACCATTGTTTTGTGAAGATAGTAAAGTTAAGTGCAAGTGCCCAGTATATTTAATCTCTTGCATGAAACTGGGAAGACAGTGGTGTTTTTATTTTATTTTATTTATTTATTTATTTATTTTTTTGATTTTTATACCGCCCTTCTCCCGAAGGACTCAGGGCGGTGTACAGGCAAAATAAAACAGATAGTACAATATACAATTTAAAATGCAATTAAAAAACTTATTTTAAAATTGGCCTGAAAAGTATACACTGAACTAAAAACCCCATTTAAAATTAGTTAATAAGAATTTAAAATTTAATAAAATTCAATTTAAGCCAGCCCCGCGCGAATAAAAAGATATGTCTTCAGTTCGCGACGGAATGTCCGAAGGTCAGGTATTTGGCGTAAACCCGGGCGAAGTTCGTTCCAGAGTGTGGGAGCCCCCACAGAGAAGGACCTTCCCCTGGGGGCCGCCAGCCGACATTGTTTTGTTTACAACTACCCCTTATCTATTGAATAATTGCATTTAATGTTGTATTGGTTCCTCAGACAATACCAATTTGGCAGAACAAACCCTATGGTTCATCTCGCAGTTTTGTGAGAAGAATTGGAACAAGCCTTCCTTTAAAACCATGTCCCAGAGCTTCCTTCCAGGTAAAGTTGTGTATTTGTAATTGTGTATCCAGGTCATGGTTGTCCCAAAGGTGTTTGTTTTTTTTCTCCAAAAAAGCTCCTGGACTTTCTTGGTGTTTTCTTTGAAAACGTTTTGCTTCTCATCCAAAAAGTTTTCAAAAATTTTTCAAAGAAAACGCCGAGAAACTCCAGTTGCCTTTTTTGGGGGGAAAAAACCTTTGGGATAGTTACTGATAAAAGTCTGTTTAATATTTACTACCATGTTTCCCTGAAAATAAAACACCATCTTATATTTTTTTGAACCCTGAAATAAGTGCTTGGCTTTATTGCCAAGTGCTCAAAAGCCCGATTGGCCTTATTATCAGGGGATGTCTTTATTTGGGGGGAAACAGGGTAATATGTTTGGAACTTTTTTTGGAAGTCCTAACTCTGTTTATCATATAGCTTTCAGATTCTATAGAAAGCCTTTAGAACAGGGTTCTCCAATCTTGGCAACTTTAAGCCTGGAGGACTTTGGCTGGGGAATTCTGGGAGTTGAAGTCCTCCAGGCCTAAAGTTGCCAAGGTTGGAGACTCCTGCTTTAGAAGAAATGTGGCTACTTGCTAAAAAACACTCTTTATTGACTATAGAACAATTTTTGATATTTGATGTAACAATATTTGCACAAAGTAATTCACAACCTAGTCTTACATGCATTCTGGAGAACCTGATCCCTGATTAATACAAGTAGGTTTGTAATACTCTAATACTGTAATAATAGGATACTGTCTTCAGTATCAAGTGTATTAAGTAATAATAAACATCAGATAGGAAAGGGCTACTTTGATCATAGAACTTAAATTATACAAAACCAAAAGGCTCCCCACCCATCCCAGCATTCTCAGCAAAATGATCCATTAGTAATCCTAACCAAGGCTTGAATATTGGTGTATATTTTCTAGGCGAAAACCTGCTATCTGTCAAACCTTAGATGGCATCAGCTGACCTTCCAAATTAAATGCTGTTATTAAGCCTGGAATCTTCTAAAATTTCAGTACTCTCATATTTCATGAGATCACAGGATTGAGGAAGCAGAGACTGTGAAATTTAACGATCTGAATAGATGTCATGTGATCAATTTTATGGGAATAGAGCAAGGTCACCAACCTTTCAGACCTCAGGGACCACTAAATTCATAATTTTAAATCCCGTGGACCACTAATATGATCTGCCTAGTGACCGGTTGGGTGGGCGTGGCTATGTGGTCATGTGATCGGGTGGGCATGGCCAACTCAGTGTCATTCACGTTGAGGGGTGCCTCACCAGCTTCTACTCGCCTCTCCTCTCCAAGTCACTTTTCGCCTCCCCGCCTGGGCTGTTTAGGGCCCCAACAGGAAGCAGTTGTTGGAGGTAAGCAGCCACCACGAGAAAGAGTTGGCAAAACAACTGGCTCAGTTAAAATTGGATCTGGCCAAGAAGGCTAGGACTACGAGCGTAGGCTTTCCAAGCAAAGGTAAGACCTGCAAGAGTGCAAGGCCAGATACTGGGGGTTCAGTGGGCTGAGATGGTCAGGCAGTTCCAAGCCATGATGCAGTCCCATTGGAACAAGGCCCTCCGGCTCTTCACCACCAGTGGCGCTTCTCTCCAGCCTTCGACCAAAGCCCCACTCCACGAGTCTGAAGCAGACCCCAGGTTGGAATTTCTGCCCCCCCCTGCCCCACACAAAAAGACCCCAAAGGGGGAGAGACTCTCTGCAGCAACACAAATGTTCATTGCACATATCCGTCCCAGGGGCCGTGGTTTGAAGATCCCTGATTTAGTGCAATATAGAAAAGGCAAATAATTTTTCTACGGACCACCAAAATTTTCTCATGGACCACCAGTGGTCCACAAACCACCCATTGGTAACCGCTGGAGTAGAGGACAGTGCCTTAAAAGGTTGCCAGCCTGCGCTTGTGAGGACACCTATATTTGTAGAACATTACTATTAATCATTCTGTTGTGGTTCCAGGATTCATTTCTGTACACAATACTTGCATAAGAGTTGCTTCTCCAGCTGGGATGAAGCTTTCAGAAAAAATAATTGTCTTATTGTCTTTCTCATCATTTGCATTGCTGTAGGCTTCGGAGGCAATGAGTCACCACGGGGCAGCTTTTCTAGTTTCTTGCAAAGCACACATGCTGGGAAATTTTTATGTGTACTGCACAAACACCTCATGCGTAGATCGAATGCTTTGGGCTCAAGTCTACCCATTCCATGATTGTTTCCAATCTCAAAAAGAACTGAGTGCATCTTTTCAGCATGTTTTTTTTTGTGTGTGTGTGTGCAAAGTAGCTGCTTTCTCTAAATGACCTTCATTTACTCACCCTCCTACAGAAATTGCCCACTTGTGATTTTCTCTTTAAGAGCAAAGTCGCTGTGCCATTCTACTGACAGAAACAGTTGAAACAGGAGAGCTAGTGTGTTCTCCGGGGAAAACGAACAAGTGATTTATTACAGTCACAAAGACAAATAAAGCAAACAAAGCAAGCCACCCACTTCCTCGCTCCTCAAGAGTCAGTCAAAATATGGGTATTTTCAATCAACAGCTGCCAAAATGTGTGATTACCTAGAAAAAGCAGGCAATGAGTGACAGTTGAGCTGCTTCAACCTGTATCACTTTATTACCGGGGTGTGCAAAAGAGGTGTGCCCTCTACAGATGTTTTCAGCTACAACTGCTATAAGGTAGCCAGCATGGCTGGTGTCAGGGATGACAAGATCCCCTAGCTCAGGGGTGCCCAACCCCCGGCCCATGAACCTGCACTGGGCCACAGCATGCCGGCAACCAGTCTGTACAAACAAGCACAGCCCCATCCATGGGATGCAGGCAGCATGTAAAACCACACCCCCTCCGGTCCACAGAAAAAACTCTCCCCACAGAACTGGTCCCTGATGCCCAAAACTTTGGGGGCTGCTGCCCTAGTTTACAATAGCTACGAAAGGCATGGCCAACTGGAATCCAGAACAAGAGTGCCTGATAGAGCAGCGGTCACCAGCTGGTGGTCCATGGACCACTAATGGTCCGTGAGAAAATTTTGGTGGTCTGCAGAAAAATGATTTGCATTTTTTATATTGCACTAAATCAGGGGTCCTCAAACTACGGCCCCTGGGACGGATACATGCGTTTGTATTGCTGTGGAGAGTCTCTCCCCCTTTGGGGTCTTTTTGTGGGGTCGGAGGGGGGCAGAAATTTCGACTTGGGGTCTGCTTCAGCCTCCTGGTGCGGGGCTTTGGGCAAAGGCTGGAGGGAAGTGCCGCTGGTGGCAAAGAGCTGGAGGGCCTTGTTCCAGTGGGACTGCCTCATGGCCTGGAACTGGCTGACCATCTCAGCCCGCTGAGCCTCCAGGCGCCGGTACCTGGCCTTGCATTCCAAAGGTCTTCCCTGTGCTCGTAGTCCTCAGTGAGGAGCTTCTGCTGAGCCTCCTCAGTCAGATCCAATTTGAACTGAGCTCTTTTG
Source organism: Ahaetulla prasina (assembly GCF_028640845.1). NCBI lineage: Eukaryota > Metazoa > Chordata > Lepidosauria > Squamata > Colubridae > Ahaetulla > Ahaetulla prasina. Next base: position 13,893,214 of record NC_080548.1, read on the forward strand.
CCAACTCTTTCTCATGGTGGCTGCTTAGCTCCAACAACTGTTTCCTGTTGGGCCCTAAGGAGCCCAGGCAGGGAGGTGAAGAGTGGCTGGGAGGGGAAAGGCGAGTGGAGGACGGTGAGGTGGCCCTCGACATGAGTGATATTGAGTTGACCATACCCACCCAGTCACATGACCACCTAGCCACACCCACCCAGCCAGTCATTAGCCAGATCATATTAGTGGTCCGTAGGATTAAAAATTATGAAGTCCCTGAGATCCAAAAGGTTGGGGACCCCTGTGATAGAGGGATGAAGATGTGCTTTTTTCAGATTATGCTGTTTTTCTAGATTCACCAGATACTGGTTTTCGGTACCCTTCTTTAATTGGGCAGATGTAATTTCTAGAATTCTAATCCAACCTGGACCCCAAGGGGAAGCAGGAATTCATTCATAAAAGTGAAGACCTTCCGTAGGACAATGCTTAAAACTTGGTGCTGAGTGTAGCTAATGAGGTTGGTGTCTTCTCTCCTCTAGCCACTACCAGACATTTCTGATTTCTATTTCAATGACACCCCCCCTGTCCCCACTCTGGCAGATGTTGCCTGGATTGCCTCCGATGATGAAGAAACCTATGCCAGAGTCAGGTAGGTGGGGTTCCTTCTCCTTTTTCTACTCTGTTGACTTCTAAAGTAGAACATCCCCAGTGCGGGAATCGTACCCAGGAGAATCAAAAAGGGGTCATCCTCTTGTTCTAGACTTAAATTGTGTTTTTATCGTCATTGTTGGATAGCTTCTCCAAGGCCATCTTTGTGGTTCTCCTAATTAGACAAGCGAGGATCAGAGATGGCTGTGTGCTTTCATACAATTCATCGGGACTGTCCAGCAAAACCACATTTTGAGGTTATGTGTTAGTTCTGAGTGACTGTGGCTGGCTGCGTATGAATGATCCCTGGGGAGAATCTTCAGCAAATGTATCTTTTTTCCAGAATCACCCAGCAGCTGCAGAAGCCAGGAAAAGGCATTGCTTTAAGGCAGGGGTCTTCAACCGTGGCAACTTTAAAACTTGTGGACTTCAACTCCCAGAGCAAAGCTCTCGGCTAGCTCAGCCACAGTTGTGTCAAACTCCATGAGAAGAAACAAGCCAACTTGGTTTTCTTTTCCAATAGTGACTTCGTTTATTGGGTCTGCTACAAACCGGGCCTCTCAGTACAAAGTCAGCGCTGAGATCTTCTGCCTCTCAACCCCTTTTAAACATCCTGCGCTGCTCATGCCCCGCCCCATGGCTGAACTGCTCCATTGATTGGATGCCCGGCTGCTCTCTCCCTCCTCGTCTGACAGCCTCAGCTGCCACGTCATCTGCCAAATCCCGAAACTAAAGCAGCTCTTTGTGATGCCCAGCCCTTATCTCCCTCTATCCCAGCCGCCAGTGTGATGATCCCCTTCCCATGCTTCCCAAATGCAGATCCCTGCACCCCTCGAACAAGTCCTCGATAAATCATCCCTTTGGATCTTTGATTAGGGGCTGCTTCCATGATCCAGATCCCTGTAGCATCATGTGTCGAGCCGGAGCTGGGCTCAACAAAAGCTGGCTGGGAGTTGAAGTCCACAAGTCTTACAAGTTGCCAAGGTTGGAGACCCCTGCTTTAAGGCATTCCCAGCGGGTGCTTTCTGTGCCTCTAAAACAACAATGGCAAACATTTAGGGGCTCAGCATATGAAATGCCCCCAAGATCCAGCGCTCCCTGAGATCTGCCACATACCGCCTCCCTTCAGGCAGTGTTCTCTTTCTGTTGGCAGGCCTTGGTTCTCAAAGCAGCTTTGGGGAACCCTTTTCGGTAGGCCTCGCAAGCTCTGAAAACTGAGCGGAGGCATGCCCCGTACTCATGCCACTTCCAAAGAGTCCAGAGGCTATACAAGAGCACACCGTATTCTCATGTAGTCTCTGCAGCTTCATACAAGAACAGGGTGTGCTTTCAAGAATAGTTGTTGGGAGTTGTTTAGTGCTGTTGTGTCACACCACACACCCCCGTCTCACAGTATGTGACACTCTTTGATAGGGATGTTATAGGTTTGTCATCACTGATTTACAGTCTCTGTGAAGCAAAAGCTGTTTGCATTGCAGAGCCCTTCAGTTCAGGATAGCTGTTGGTCAGGGTCTGTTTCACTGAAATGTTGGGTTCTTGACTTCCAGGACAGACACACGTCCACTCAAGCACAGATGGAAACCCACTCCATTCTTCGTTATTCAGCGGAATGCTTCGGTCCCAAATCTGAGGAAGCAAGAAGAAAAATTGCTGGCTCTGAAGAAGCCATGTTTACCTGCCTTGAGTCGAACCACAGAACTCCAGGAAGAATTGAGTCTCCTGCGGAGTCAGATCGCTAAAATAGTTGCTGGAGATTCAGGTAAATGCCCAGCATGTCATTATTGGAAGCATCATAAGGTAAAGGTAAAGGTTCCCCTCGCACATATGTGCTAGTCGTTCCCGGCTATAGGGGGCAGTGTTCATCTCCGTTTCAAAGCCAGCGCTGTCTGAAGACGTCTCTGTGGTCATGTGGCCGGCATGACTAAACGCCAAAGGTGCACGGAATGCTGTTTCCTTCCCACCAAAGGTGGTCCCTATTTTTCTAAATGCATTTTTATGTGCTTCGAATGGTTACGTTGGCAGAAGCTGGGACAAGTAACGGGAGGTCACCCTGTTATGCGGCGCTAGGGATTCAACCTGCTGAACTGCCGACCTTCTGATTGACAAGCTCAGCGTCTTAGCCACTGAGCCACCGCATCCCCAGTGGAAGCATCATACTAAGAAATAAAACCGAGCCAAAATATCAACACTTTACAGATAGTCCTTGATTTCCAATCGTTCATTTGGTGACTTTGAAGTTGCAACAAAATGGGACTTATGTCCAGTCCTTGCACTTAATGAGCATTGCAGCATCAACCACAGGGTGACGTTATCGAAATTCAGGCCTTTGGCAACCTTCATATAATTTACAACAGATGCAACATCCTGGGCTCATGTGTTTAGCATCTGCGATGTTTCTCTCTTCAACAAGAAACATCTTTTACCTCTGCATTCTCTTGTAACTAAAGAGCCAATTTAATGTCTGCCACTAATTTAGAGGTTGAACTCCGCGGGATCAACCTTTCATAATTTATAAACTATTGTGGTGTATTTTAAAAGTTTACGCTCTTCGACAGTCTCTCTCCTCTTTGGAGAGTCTGTGGTCTGGGCCTGGAATAATTGCAGCAGCCTTGTTATTTAAACACTTATCTGATGGCTGCTGGTGATGAGAGGCCCCAGGCAGGCACGTGAGTGGGTTGGCAGAGCTGAAACATTGCTGTGTTCCTCTCTTGCTAGTCTGTTTAGTGTCTATGCCAACTTAGCTGCCTCTGAGGCCAACATCCATACCAAAACTATTAAACCCTCTTAGCTAATCATGTCACTGCCCTCTTAAAATGGAATTTAACTTACAACTTGATTATCCTCCTGAAAGCAGAAAAGGTGGAAAAATGGGGAGAAACCGGTATGCTTAATGCAGCTGTAATGCAGTTACTACAAATAGCCTCTCATGGTTAAAGCAACAGAGTCTGTGGAACCTTCTGGAAGGAACACAGCGAATGTTCCTTCTACTCCTTTGATGTCCGTTTGCTCCTGTAGCCTGTGTGGCCTGCAAAATTTTCACCCTTCTAGGCTGAAAGGCAGATTCTTCTGCTTTGTGGGTTTTTGTTTTTTTTTCATTCTTGTTTTAGAGGCTGTTAAAACAACCTATGAAAAGAAGCTGTTTCTGGCATGCAAAGCAGGCAGTCTTAGTTCTTATTAGGGGAAAAAATTCTTTGGGTGGTGTTTTGTATCTCTTGTCTATCTGGCACTGATAACTAGATTCTTCTGTTGACCTTATGAGAGAGGAACTGTAGATTTTGGATTATTGTTTCTCAACCTCAACAACTTTAAGACCTATGAACGTCAGCTCCCAGAATTCCATATCTGACTCTGTAAATGGCTTAGAGAGGGCTGAGAGAGCAATAGCAAGTGCTATTGCTATTTCTCTCCTCCTTTCCTTGGCCTTGTGTCAGCTTTGGAAGCCATATTAGCAATGGAAACTTCCATGCTGCCACCTTCTCGTGTGTGGGAAAGTAGGAGGGGGGGATTTAGTAGAGGGAATGTAGTTAGACAAAATAGCATTCTTCCTTTCGGTCAAGGTCAGGACAATCCTGCATGGTCCAATCACGGAGGGTGATTGGACCATGTGATCAACTGATGAGTGAGGGGATGGTTGGGAGGTTTTGAGGGAAAACCCGGAACTCTCAGATTCAGGTTTTTCCAGATGTGCCAGTATAGCTACTCTAATAAATGGAACTTTGAGAAAATGCCTGGCTCAGAGTTTTTAATTGAAATTGGGGTTTTCTGGAACGTTGATACCTTTGTGATGCAGTGGTTAAAATGCAGTATTGCAGGCTGACTCTGCTCACTGCCAGCCGTTCAGTTCTCGCCAGCTCAAGGTTGACTCGGCCTTCCATCCTTCCGAGATCGGTAAAATGAGGACCCAGATTGTTGGGGGCAATAGGCTGACTCTGTAAACTGCTTAGAGAGGGCTGTAAAGCGCCGTAAAGCGGCATATAAGTCTTAAGTGCTATTGCTTTTGCAAGAACAAAACCCTTGATATGGCAGCCAGTTCATGTCTCCTTACATTATTCTTTTTTTTTCAGCTTCCTCTTCATTAACACCAGAGTTATTATCTCCAGGAAGTTCAAATGTCTCTTCTCCTTTGCCCTGCTTTGGACCCTCATTCCAGTCTACAACTTCCTTTGTCATTAGTGACATCACAGAAGAGGAGGCTGATTTAGAAAGCCCCGAACTTCCATCTGTTTCCATGGTTTGTTCTGCAACTTCTGAATTTTGCAAAGGCGACGCGAAGGATTCGGACGACGATGACACAGTGTCTCTCTCAAAGGCCAGTAGTTTTGCGGATATGATGGGCATTCTGAAAGACATTCATAGAATGAAACAGAACAAAGACTCGTAAGTCCTTTTCTCTGAATATTACCCAATATTAATCCAGACAGTGACTTGCATGTGAATCACTGTGTTTTCATTTCCAAAACAGTAGCTAATCCAGATCATAGTATGGCTGCATTCACACAACACCTGAACCTGGCGCTCAGATTAATCCACAAACGCATCACATAGTAAGTTAACCAAACGGCGTTGCACCAGTAGAGTTAAAATTAGACCAGCGTAGTGTAGGTAGTCCTCAATTTACAACCACAGTTAAGCCCAGAATTAATATTACTAATGAGAAATTTGTTAAGTGAGTTTTGCTGCATTTTACAACTTTTTTGCCATATTTGTTAAGTGAATGGCTGCAATTAGTAACATGATTGTTAAGTGAATCTGGCTTCCCTATTGACTTTGCTTGTCAGAAGGTCACAAAAGGGGATACATGGCCTCAGGACACTGCAACCGTCATAAATATGAGTCAGCTGCTAAGCATCCAAATGTTGATCACGTGATCACGGGATGCCACAAAGGTCGTAAGTGTGAAAAATGGTCGTAAGTCACTTTTTTCAGTGCTGTTGTAATTTTGAACGGTCACTAAATGACCTGTCGAGGACCACCTGTACCATACAGTTTCACTTGGGCTTGGCATATTGATAAGTAGGCACCAACGTAGTAACTGGCTGTTAATATTTCCCTTCCACACAACCTTGATTGTTATGAAACCTTTCTGCACGATCCAAGTGAAGATCAAATTGTTTAAGGAGCAGGTTGATGAATACAGACCACTTAATGAAGTCGCCTGTTGATGATGACATTAGGAAGAAGAGGAGGACCTACCAGATTAAAAAGGAATGTTTGGTTGACTATCATACTTCCTGAGTTTAGAGTGGGTTTTCTTAATCTCAATTTCTAATCCTTCAAAATGGCTCAGGGAGCAACTTGGTACAGATAGTCCTTGATTTGCAATTGGTCAAGTAGCATCATTCGAAGTTCTGATACAGTCCCCACCAAAGTTACTTGCAGCCCGGTTCCAAAGTTCTGCACCACCCACCCACATAACTTCCTCCCACCCCCATGGTCACGTGCACTTCAGGTCCTTGGCAGCTGGCCTACATTTACATGTGACCATATTTTACAACATTTACAACATTTTTTTTTCTGAAACCTGGCTCCATTATAGTTGTAAGTCAAGGACTGCCTGTAATGTGTGGATGTTGTGACCCAGGCCCAAGCAGGTAGTAGTAGACGCACTCAGTTCAAAAACAGACAGACTTTATTGGAACATAAAGTCCAAACTAAATCAAAGCAAATTCTTCATAACACAATTTTTCAGTCTTATCACCAACCTTGGTCTAATTAGGCAAACTGCCAAAGGCTTTTCTTGGCAAAAGTTCAAAAGTAGAAGATGCCGACAAATAAATACAGCAAGACAAGGAGCAATTCTATCAACGTTGTTTTCCGGAAAAGAGCCCAAATGCTGTTGCTGGTCTTTTAAGCCTTATGGGAGGGGCCAATCATCTCTTGGCCCTATTCCCGAGTTGTCCTCTTTGCTTGAGCTGCTCTTGCCTTCTGGCAGCTCTTCTCATGCGTGCGTTAGGAACAGGCTCCTCCTATTCCTCTGCCTCACTACTATCAGTCTCTGGAGGCTCCGGAGTCCGCACATCACTCCCCGATGACCCTGGCCCCACCTCTGCCTCCGACGCAGAGCCCTCATCCGGGCCTTCCCCAGCCTCCACGACTGGCCCATGTTCTTCCTCAGCCTCATCACTATCCGACTCCATTGCCAGCTCCGCAGACTACTGGAGGACCATAACACTGGGGCAGAACAGAACTGCTGAAGGAAGTGTGGAGTTCTCTAAAGGATGCTTTTCCATAATATTGGAGCTTAACAGCAATTGTATTTTAAATCCTCCTGGCACCTTTTAATATGCTCATCCATTGGGATTCTTGCTCTTACCTTAAGTTAATTAAACCAGTAAACAGAATTACCTCATTGTCAGGGGAAAACTGCGTGAAAACTAGAGCTGGATCAGATGTGAGAAACACATTATAAATAAGTGAGCTCACATTTAAATATGTTTAATTCCAAACCCCCATGCCAGTCTCTTAGTAATAAAATTGATTTCCTGGGAGTTGAAGTCCCTGGGTCTTAAAGTAACCTGAACAAACATGGTTGCTTATTGCATAGAATTTTCATCGTATTGTTTCGGATTTGAGGGCAATGCATCTTTTGTGGTCATTGACCATAAATATGCCATATGAGCTGCGGTGGCAGCAGTGCTTAAGAGTTCAGTACTGCAGGCTAATTCTGCGTGCCTGCCTGCAATCTGGCAGTTCAAATCTCACTAGGCTCAAGGTTGACTCGGCCTTCCATCCTTCTGAGGTAGGTAAAATGAGGACTCAGATTGTTGGAGGCAATAAGCTGACTGTAAATCTCTTAGAGGAGGCTGTAGAGCACTATGAAGTAGTATATAAGTGCTATCGTGTTTCCCCGAAAATAAGAGCCTGTCTTATTTTTTTATTTTTTTTAAAATCTATTTTATAGACAAACATACAATACATAATCAATCATTCATTCATCTGAGTACATCTTTTGTGTCATCTTGTTCCTCCAATATTAATCATTTCATAATATCATTGTTTCATTTATTATAACATTTCATCCACATTTCATGCTTTACTATTAATACATTTATCAATCTTTACAATATTACCTTATAAATATATCTTCTCTAACCAATGATAAAATTGTCCCCATAGCTTAAAGTATTCAGATTCCTCTCTTCCTTTAATTGTCAAAGTTAATCTATTCATTTCTGCACAATCCAATATTTTCTTAATTACTTCCCCCTCTGTAGAGATTTTCTCCGCTTTCCATCTTTGCGCAAATACTATCCTTGCTACAGTTCTTACATTTTTTTGAACCCTGAAATAAGCGCTTGGCCTTATTGCCATGCGCTCAAAAGCCCGATTGGGCTTATTATCAGGGGATGTCTTATTTTGGGGAAAACAGGGTATTGCTGTATCCTTAGAAGGACTTAGCTAACCAGTCTACACCATTAGCACCCTAAGACATCTTGCTCTGAGCACCACCACTCCCCAGGAGCCCCTTCCCACTCTTACATTCCACTCCATGGTGGGCCTGATTGTTGGGAGCAAAAGAGGCAGGGCTTCACCTGGGATGATACGGGAAGAGAAGTCTCTGCTAGGCAATGAAAGAAAGACTGTTGCAGGCAAGGAAGTCGAGAAGGGAAAGCTAATGAGAACAAGCCAAAGGAAAGAAAAAAATCTAAGCCAGTGTTCTCAGCCTTGGCAACTTTAAGACCTGTGGACTTCCGGAATTCCCCAGGCAGCCATGAGGAATTCTGGGATTTGAAGTCCGCAGGTCTTAAAAGTTGCCAAGATTGAGAAACCCTTTTTAGTTGTAGATCATACCATCTTAGCTGTGATCTTGGAAAAAAATAAACCACTTGGGTAATAAAATTGATGAAAAGGCTGCCAGCTTATTTTAGAATCTTGGTAAATATTTTAGAACGTTGGTAAATAATTCAGGAACGGTTGCAGCTTATGAAAATCTTCCCATACTCTTATGTAACATTCTTCATCTGGTATCTTCCTTTTAGGAACAGAAGTTTACTGAAAGAAGAGGATCCTGCGATTCTTATAGCAGACGTTTTAAGAAGGAAATTTGCTTTGAAAGATGAAGATGTAAATATGAAAAAGAACTGACAGTTATGTTCATTTCTTACGTTAGTATGCTTCTTAAGATTTTTCTCTACAGTGGCTGCCTTCCTTGAACATTAAATATCCTTTAGGGGTTAGGCTTCCTGTGTGCTTTTATGCAAAAGGAACACACTAAGTGAGAGAAACTGACGTTTTGCTGGTTTTTTCCACACAGCCAAACGATATAACATTTTTTTTAAAGGGCAAAACTTTTCCACATTCTGAACTGAAGCGTGAATACGGATTCTTTTAAAGTTGGATTTGCCAGTGGCCGACAGTGATGCTTTTCATTTAAAAAAGAAATTCATGTTATAGTCTTGCTGCAGATCTGAAGCCTGTGAATACGTAAACTCTGGAGTCCCACAATTTTGTTTCGTAAAGGTCGATTTCTGAAAAGTTCCTATTTTCTGCAGCCTCTCTCCACAACCAGCATTCTTCAAACAACTGACATATAGTTGACTAAAGATAGAATCAAGAGTCTAATCTAAGCATTGAATTTAAAATCTGGTTGTTGATGATATACACTAGGGGTCTCCAACCTTGGCAACTTTAAGCCTGGCGGACTTCAATTCCCAGAATCCCCCAGCCAGCAAAGCTGCCTGGGGAATTCTGGGAGTTGAAGTACGCCAGGCTTAAAGTTGCCACGGTTGGAGACTTCTGATATACACTAAAGCTGTGCAGCACTACAGATCTGAAAGTAGACTTGGAGGCCACCTGTCAACACCTCCTTAAATACATCTATGGAGTTGCTGGCAAATTGAGAAGCACACACCTGTGTGCACTCCAAAGTATCTTTACCCCTTTGAATTCAGGCTGCTACCCAGTCTTGTAATTCAGCTCTGTAAAGCTAAAATTGCTCTTTTTCATTTGTTGAGGCAGAGCACAACCACCTGCAGGCCTCACTCTTTGCTTTAAGCTCAGGGACCAGGAGGTTAAATTAACACACAAGTGGAAGAATAGCACACAGTCAAGTTTCTAGTGGGAGGGCAGCAAAATAACCAGTGAATTTGATAAGATACTTTAGCACTGGTGGGGATGGCCAGCACAGTCCAAGAGTGGCTTAGTTTGTTGTGCTGGCATTGCAGAATAAAACGCTATTACAAAGACCAGTTTTGCAAAGTTTGGTCCGGGCAGAACATTTTTTTTTTCTTCATGGGGTTGTGGCACAGCTGCTTTAATGATGTTTGCAATTTATCTTCATGTGCATCTACAAACATCTCTAGTGAAGCATCTATGACCCAAGAACCCTCAAAGCAGTTCCTCCCCCCCCAAGAATTTGCAAAATAATGCCTTGGACGCCATGGCATTTTTTAAAGCAATTGGAAAGACTTTTCTAGGGCTTGTCTGCATGTTTAAAAATATTACCAACTAATAACCTTTCAGAACCTCCTGGCAATTTTTAGAAGGGCAAAAGTGTGGAAAAGTTTTTGCAGTATATTTTAAAAGCCTTTTTGAGCACTGGCCGGTCCTTTTGTCAGCAGCAATTGTAGCATGATAGTTTGTGATGCTGCCACTGTTATCTAGGGGAACCACGATGGTTTAAATCACTAACTTCAACCCTCAGGGAATTTATAACACTCTTTCCCATGGCGCACAAAACAATTTTCCACTTTTTACCCATTCTTTTCTCACTGTTAATATTCTATTGAGTTATTTAAAGATACTGTAAAGCCAGATGTAGAGAACCTGGTGCTTTCCAGTCATTTTGGGCTACAATTCCCAAAAGCACTTGCCATTATAGCCTGAGGTTCAGGCTGATTGGCATTCAAATCCAAAGCCTCTGAAGAGCATCAGGTTCTCATTGCGGCGGAACCAACTGCGAGTCCTGTTCATACTCATTGATCGGAGTTCTTTGTAAACGTACAAACTGGTGTTCTCGTCTTAAAACATCGCCTGAAGGGACACAAGAGAAGGAACCCCATGTTGGCAGGCTGGATCTTGCTGAAATTGCATGGGGTCAGGTGCACTAGCTATGCAGTTTGGTAGGTCTATTTTTTTTTAAACAGAAAACAAGACACTTCCCCCCTCCCCTCCATTTTGAAGCAGAAAGGACTGGTCAGCAATACCAACTTTTAAGTGGTGCTGTGGCTGATGGGTCTAGTTTAAACCCATCTTAGTCGACCTTTGAGCTACCTGAATAAAAGCTAGTCAAATCCCATCTCGTGGAACAATTCTAGAGCAGCCCGACGTCTTTCTAGAACACCAGGATTCAGATTCCATTCCTCGGGTTTCTTTTATTAGCTCACACACCAAAGAAAGCATGTTGAACAAAACAAGGTTAGGTATGCAACACACAGCCACAGGCAATATACAAAGGGGGCCTTTAAGCCAAGTTTGTTTTGTAAGAAGGCACAGAGCAGTTATCTCACAGAGCAATTACGATTTTAGTGTTTAATGACTTTGTTGCCTTCCGAATCCTCTGTGAATAGCAAGTCATAACATGACTTTTCACTATGTTCTGTCAGAGGAGGAACGCCGCGCCTGCCCAGAGACCCAGGGGGGCGTCTGTCTCCAGCCCAACCGTCCCTAAAGCAGCTCCTGTTATTGAAGGCGCTTCTTACAGGGGTCCTTTTGCCCCACCAGAGAGCCTTTGGCAAGGACGGCTGGCTTCCTTCTCCTTCAGGGCGGTGCAGAATTACTCTGCAGCCCTCGGAGTCCTGTGTGAACAGCCGCTGAGTTGAAACAAGGGAGCTGTTCTCATAGCTAGTGTACTTTCTACAGGATCCAGTTTGGTTGAAATCCAAATATGCTGCTTCTGGTAGGTTTTCTTCCAGTTCAGGATCCATATTTTCAGAGTCAGAGGAGTCCACAAAAGTAGCACCCACCCAAGAGGAAGGGAGTCTGCGCCGTTTCTCTGCATCTGCTCTTTGGTTCGAAATTATTTTAAGACTTGGGCTTCTCTGAGAAAACAAAGCGGGGCTCTCTTCTCTTTGCCAGCCATCGTTTTTCTTTTTCAGGGGGGACACCGGAGCCACCTGCTGCTGAAGCGGCCCCTTTTCTTCCAGATGCTGAATGAGATCTGTAGTTAGAAAAGCCTTCTGAGCAACAGGGGGGCTGCTGGCATGGCTCTGTGCTCGAGCGGGGAGAGAATTGCAGGTTGCTGCCTTTGCAGGTTGCCTTTGGCGGTCCTGCAGGCTCGATGGTTGAAGGACAGAAGCCCAGGCCCTGGTCCTTTCCCCTCTAAGCAATTCAGAGTCTTTTAGATTGACAACGTTGTTTGATGCGGAGGTCATTAACTGCTTGTTTGGTTCTGTGGGTTTTTCCCCTGCCAAAAACAATGGAATCCGAATCAGCCAGAGATCAAATACACAGCCTTTATATAGCCTAGCAGTCTAGGGAAATAGCAAGTTCTTTTACTTCAAGAGCCAGAGATACATGACGGGTGGGGATGCTATCAATCCAAAATCCTATTCTGGATCCTTTGCTCCGTCTCTCAAGAGTCTACCTGATTCAAGAGACCAGATGTTTTCCCTGCTAGATAGATGAACTGCCCTTGGAGGAGACCCCGTCTCCCTGTTTGATTTACTGTGGTCCTCAGAAGCTTTGCCAAGACAGGGACTTAGGCAAAACCCTTGGCCAATCTAAAGCTTGTCTAGGAGGGGAAGATGGTTTAATTCAGGAAAAAAGTGTGCCTTAGTCTCTGTGTTTAAAAGGAAAAGTTTGGGGGATGTGTTTGTTGTTGCAAAAACCTGACTGGCTAACCCGCGAAACAAATAATACAAATACTGATCAGGCTCTTCTTGTAACTACTGCTATGCCTGAATGATCAACATGTCTTTCTTACTAGGTCTCAATTATTCCCTCTTGCTCTTCTGTGGAATTGAAAGAAGCAACCAACCAAGAAATGTTATCTAAAGAAAAGACTTGGGTGGGGGGACTCCAAATGTTGCTGCTTTCCTCAATTACCTTTTCCCCAGTTTTTGAAGTGGTAAAGAATACGTAGTGCAACAGGAGGTGTTACACATCCTCCATACCTTTTAGTAGTATTAATGCAGCAGAGACACAAAAGTATTTTGGACGACGTTGTGTGTTTTGTATGTCTTTGCAGTGAAGAGTGCGATGGAATAGCAAATAATAAATCCTGTTATATAGAGCTTGGCATGTGCAAGTTATTTGAACTTACTCCTTAACTTACTACTTACTATCTGGCCTTGAAAATGTGCAATGACTGTAGCTGCTAAAATATTGGGCGAAAAAGCTGACCACTAGATGGCACTAAAAAGTTTACATTTGTTTATCTTTTTGCTGCCATCTAGTGGTGGGGCTTTCTGTAATCCTGATGTGGTAGTTGAAGAGCTTCCATTTTCACAGTGGTTATATCCAAGAAAGTTCATAGGCCTCCCCATCTCTCTCCACTTTTCAAAAGCAGACTGCAGCATTTCTCTAATAATGGGGAGATGCAGGAGTGGGGTGAGGGGCTGAAATGCAATTTCTGACTTTGTTTAGGGCCATAGGGCCATTACATGATAGTAAATAGACATGGTTGAAATTTTCAGGAGTTAAGGATGTGCCTATAATTTCCTGCCAGGACAAAGACTCTGGTAGGCAAACTGTTTCAACTGCCACCTTTAAACTCCAAAATATTTCCACATCCCACTGGAAATGTGGCCAATAGCTTCCAAGTGTCAGCAAAGCTACAGTCTGCATCCCCATCTACCTGCTACTTGGATAACAGACCACGAACCCCCTCCATGCCAGTTCATCCTCCACAACTGGCAACTCTCCTAAGTCAAGGTACTGCAGAGGCATTTCTGGCAGGGTTGATGACAATTCGCCAGCTTGCTAGGGCCAACTTGCCACGGGACAAAAGTTAGATTAATACCAAAGAAATGGAATAGGATCATTAAAGAAAGGATAGAATGAAAGGCGAATGACACCCCCCCCAAAAAAATATTTATTTTAAATAATTGAATTGTTAAATTGTCCATGGTGAGATGGCTGCAGAGTTGGCTAGGGCGAGTTGTCCCATTCAGCTTCTATCAAGGGAGAGGCTCCAACGGATAAGACCCCTCCTGGCATTAATGGGGAGATTAAACCTGGGTGGGTGGGAGTACTACGTTTCCCAGAGACCTAAGATTCCCATTTCTGCCTCATTTTAGCAGGAATCCAGAAGTTCCTTGCTGCATTTGTGACGTTGTTGGAGCAGAGTGTAAAGAAATGGAATTTCTACCAGCTTAGATAGCATGGACTATATCCTGTTTAGTGCAAATTATAACGGAGAGTTTACATTGTGCTAAGCCACTGTTCCTTGCAACCTTAGTGGCCTTATGCCAGAATTTGGCAGACTAGAAGATGATGGCTTAGCACACCCTGTAACTCCACGATGAAAAGAGATGATGGCCATGTGCTCCAGTTCCCTTTGGGCTGACCGGTGCATAGCCTTCATTGCATTCGTACACAAGCATAAACTTAGAAATATTTATTTCAGTATAAAGTATTTTCACTCATTATTCCAAAGCCTAACTCTGAACAATTTCATACGTGTAAGGTCTCCTCTTCCCCCCCAGCAAACAAAATAAAGCAAATAGTGGATTTCTTTACTGAAGGATTATGGAGGAAGAAATCGTGTTTTGGGATCCCTTATTTTACCCAACGTAGTTAACAAACCTACAAGCTGCACTTACACAACACGGTACGCTTGATTTGTCTATGGCGGCTTAGAAAAGAACTTGGGCCATTTGGTCTGTGGATGTTACAGTGCAGTGTGCATAATGAATCAAATTGGTAATTATTTCTGTGAAGACAATTCTCTTTCCATGTCATGAGTACCTTACAATTGTTCCTGCTTGGGAGAAAAAAAATCAAGACTGTACCTGCTTTCTGAGCAGTGAAGAAAGTAGAAATAGTGGTTTGTTTAGTGCATGGATGAGGTGGTCCAATTATTGCAGCAGGACGATGGGATTTCTGGCCCAGGAGAGTTAAGGGTGACTTAGTGGCAACATTCTAGAGGGAACAAAACACAGAATTAAGAGCAACTGTCCTCATGCACTACTTTTAGCATATTGCATACACTAGTTAATCCCAAAGCCTAAATGAATAATGATTTACTTATATAAAACCAATGTCAACAGTATCTGCAAGCAGAAACTGTAACAAATAATCATAGTGCATGGGTGTCAAACTATCGTGACGTTTTTTCCCTTCGTGGAGCCGGGTTGGGCATGGCCTGCATGTGGCAAATCCGGCCCATGGGCCACGAGTTTGACACTCCTGTCATACTGTACTGTGATTTCCTCTATTGACGGAAAACCTTCCTGGCAATCATATCTTCTTCTTGATAAATGCTATCACACTATGACTAACTTCGGTTCCTTCCTCCCACCATGGTTTTGCAATGTGTGACCAGTAATTAAAATAACCTGATGTTTTTTCAACAACGGGTAGTCCTCGGGTTATGATCGTAATGGAGCCTGCCCAGCACGATGATGATCATGACAGTCGTAAAGCAAATCAGCCACGTGACTGATCTAATTTTGCCACCTTGTTTTGCAGCATTTAACATAATAACAGAGTTGGAAGGGACCTTGGAGGTCTTCTAGTCCAACCCCCTGCCCAGGCAGGAAACCCTATACCATTTCAGACAAATGGTTATCCAACATCTTCTTAAAAATTTCCAGTGTTGGAGCATTCACAACTTCTGCAGGCAAGTTGTTCCACTGATTGTTTTCACTGTCAGGAAATTTCTCCTTAGTTCTAAGTTGCATCTCTCCTTGATTAGTTTCCACCCATTGCTTCTTGTCCTGCCTTCAGGTGCTTTGGAGAATAGCTTGACTCCCACTTTTTGTGGCAACCTCTGAGATATTGGAACACTGCTATCATGTCTCCCCTAGTCCTTCTTTTCATTAAAGTAGGCATACCGAGTTCCTGCAAACGTTCTTCATATGTTTTAGTCTCCAGTCCCATGGTGATTTGTTAAACAAATCACCACGGTTGTTAAGCAAACCAATGGTTTACTTTGAGCATGGTTTTGCTGAAAAGAATTGCCAGTTTTCAGCAAAACTGTGATAATATGCAGTCACATGACCATGGAATGCTGCCAAGAGCCGTAAATCTAGCCTGGCCAATGAACATTTGAAGTGCAGTCATGTGACCACAGCCCCCCCGCTCCCTCCCCCCAACCATCATAACTTCAAAAATGTGGGTCACAAGTATCCCCCAGGTAGGTCCATCATAATTACAAATGGTTGCTAAGCAACCAATCTCAAATCAAGGGACTACCTGTATGGCATCGTAATACTGGTACTTAATCTTATTGTTTTATGTGACTCTTGTGGCTCAGACTGTTAAGACAGTCTGTTATTAACAGCAGCTGCTTGCAATTACTGCAGGTTCAAGCCCCACTAGGCCCAAGGTTGACTCAGCCTTCCATCCTTTATAAGGTAGATAAAATGAGGACCCAGATTGTTGTGGGCAATAAATTGACTTTGTATATAAATATACAAATAGGATGAAGACTATTGCTAACATAGTGTAAGCCGCCCTGAGTCTTCGGAGAAGGGTGGGATATAAATGCAAATTAAAAAAAAAAAAAACTTTCAGCTATCTTTCCAGCAATTCTAAAAGGTCAAAGTCAAACTAAGGTAAGATTAATAATATGTCTGATCTAGCGCTGCTTATGGACTTCCTAGGTGCTTGCCAACTTGTTCATCTCCTCAGACTTCCTGTTTGATAACAGTATTCCAGAGTTGCAGAGATGAGTAAATTGCCATTTGAAATTAGAGAACAAGAAGATAAGCAATATCACAAAATACGGGATTTATTTTATCATTGGTTAGAAGGAAAGATATGCTAGAAAAGAGTTAAAAAAGGTCGAGGTCAAGAGAAGTAATTTGAATTAATTTAGGAGAATGGAATGAATAATGTTATTAGACAAAATACTATTGTTTAATTAAAAATTGAAAGAGTAAGAGACTTGGACAACGTAAGACAGATGAATGAAAGAGATGTTTATTTTGAAATTGCACAAGAAGATATCTAAACACTCCACCAGCACATCGTCATTGGATTGATGAGATTTTTATGTTTGTTTGTTGTAAAAAAATAAAAACTTTAAAAAAAACCCAGTATTTCAGAGTAGATACTGGCTAAGCTTTTACATCCTAAATCGTGATTCACTTAAATAACCCATCATTGACAAAATCACAACGGTCTGGTTTCCTATTCAATTTATGATAAATAGAAATCACAATATACCAGCCCCAATCAGGCAAGTTCATCCAATACATTAACCTCAAAACAAGTAAGCCATGATGGCTTAGCTTGGTGTATGAACCAGGCCACAAGGTCTCCACTATCTGAAGGCCTGGAAAGACGAGAAGTTTCAGATTACCCGCACAATGAAATAATGTGTGTTCTTTTTGCTGTTCAGCTTTAACAGTGTATGAAATAAACTATCTTAGTGCATTAGAGCCAGTTTGGTCTATAGATTAGTGCAGGGGTCTCCAACCTTGGCAACTTTAAGACTTGTGGACTCCAACTCCCAGAATACCTCAGCCAGCAAAGCTGGCTGAGGAATTCTGGGAGTTGGAGTCCACAAGTCTTAAAGTTGCCAAGGTTGGAGACCTTGGTCTAGTGGTTAAAACACCAGGCTAAAAACCAGGAGGCTGTGAGTTCTAGTTCCTCCTAAGGCATAAAAGCCAGCTGGGTGATTTGGAGCCAATCATCAAAAGATCAAGAACCTTCTAGTTCTGCTTTAGAGATGAAAACAGGCTGGTTTCAACACACCTTTCAGAGTTATTATAGGGAAAATAGAAAGACGGACAAGTATTGTGTATATTCACCACCTTGAGTTATTTATAAAAAAATAATAAAGGTGGGATATAAATAAATTACCATCACTTTGCGTCTTTTGAGTGCTGAAGGATCCAGCCACACATCGCAAGAGTCCTGCAGCTTTCCAACAGCGTTTCTGCCTTTCCTCTTCATTTTCTGCCTTCGGATTACATGGAATATCCTCCAGGATGAAAACAAAGAGAAGACGCACATCAGGGAACTCCTCAAAACGCATCCTAAAAGTATCGAAGCTCGGGAGGACGTTTGTGAACAAAAACCAGAGTGCAAAATCAAAGAATCCCAACTGACTTAACCTTTGTAATGCTGAAATGTCCAAGAATCTTAACCAATTTGTAAGTGCAACTTCCTCATGGGCTTTTGAGTGTGCTCAGATTAAGGTTACCTATGCACAAATTCCTTACCAAATCACTTGGCCACCAAATTAACTCACCCATTTGCACATCTACTCAACCATAAAGTAATCAAGACTGACTGGATTTGCACACATACAAAAAATTAAAAATCATAAAATTAAAGGTGGGCATGTTTGCTCAACCTTGACAACTTTTAAAGTGTGTGGGCTTCAATTCCCAGAATTCCCCATCCGGCCATACTGTAATTGTAATGTCTTCTTATTTTATTTATTAATTGTAATTCTTAATTCTTCTTAAAATAGGATAGAAAGGCTCATGAAAAGAAACTCCAGGCATTCAAACAACTAAAAACTCCCTTGTGCTCAGCTCCATTCCAAACAACAATACCGACCATGGTCAGTACTAGTTTTCCTGGCAGCAATATAGCATGTTCTACCTTCCTCATTTTTCAACTCCCAAAATATTCCACAGCCCCGGAATCTCTTGGTGGTCTCCCACCCAAAGATCAACTAGGCCCAACACTGCTCAGCTTTGGACTGACTTTGCTCAAAGCAAGCCTGCTCACACATGTTTATTAGACATACACCCCACACAGTGGTGAAAACCATTTTTTAAACTATCGGTTCTGTGGGCGTGGCTTGGGGGGCGTGGTGTGGCTTGGGGGGCGTAGCAGGGGAAGGATACTGCAAAATCTCCATTTCCTCCCACTCCAGGGGAAGGATACTGCAAAATCTCCATTCCCACCCCACTGCAGGGGAAGGATACTGCAAAATCTCCATTCCCATCCCACTCCAGGGGAAGGATACTACAAAATCTCCATTCCCACCCCATTCTGGAATCAGCCAGAGGTGGCATTTGCCTGTTCTCAAACTATTACTCAAAATTTCTACTACTACTATTACTACTACTCAAACTACTCAAAATTTTCACTACCGGTTCTCTGAACTACTCAAAATTTCAGCTCCCAGTTCTCCAGAACCTGTCAGAACTTGCTGGATTTCACCCCTGACCTCACATCAGGAAAGGACAGGTAGGCTGCACCCCGGTTTTATGAGAAGTCTCTGCAGCACAAGTCCCAAACTTCTCCCAGGAACTGCTCTCTTAAGGTGCTATGGATGGCCCCCCTCTGCCCAAAGGGACCTCTGGGGTTGGATGGGGAACCTTCTCAAGTCAGAAGTCTGTAGAGATTCTCAGTCATCCAGGTCATGGTTGTCCCAAAGGTGCTTTTTTTCAGGAGGCAACTGGATTTTGTTTTTTCTTTGAAGACGTTTCGCTTCACATCCAAGAAGCTTCTTCAGCTCCAACAGGTCTCCACTATCCAGTCAGAGCTGAAGAAGCTCCTAGGATGAGAAGCGAAACGTCTTCAAAAGAAAAAAACAATTAAGTCCAGTTGCCACCGGGGAGAAAAAAAGCACCTTTGGGATTTCTCAGGACAGCAAATCTCAACTCCACGGTCAGGATTCCCCCGTGCAAACGCTGTTCACCTTCATGCGTACTCCTATGAGTAATTCCCTTGCAACCCTTATTACAGAGGTCTTCAAACTTGGCTGCTTTAAGGCTTGTGGACTTGAAAGCTTGTGGACTTGAGTTGAAGTCCACAAATCTTAAAGTGGCCAAGTTTGAAGACCTCTGACTTATTAGGAGCTCTCTGCATGAAACGAAGGGTTTGCAGGCTTAGCTGCCTCTTACCAGCCTCCTCTTCCTCCATTGCAGGGTAGAACAGGCTCCAGTTCCAGGAACTCTTCCGGACTCCCAGTTTCGTATTTCCCGCCACCCTGGTCCCGCCCCTCGTGGCTAGGAACCGCCCAATGGCAGAAGCGCCTGTTTACCACGCCCCCTTGGTGCCTTTCTGGGGGCGGTATCAGTCAGGGGCGGAGCCCCGCCTGGGGAAAAGCTCCAGTTCCCGTTTGCGCCTGCGCCGCTTCCAAAGGCGTGCTCGCTTGCAAAAAAAAAGGAGGTTTAGGAGTTGCGCCGATGTTGTGTGGTCAGCGCCGGATCCCGCGCAAGGGGCCGTGGGGGCACCTGACTTGCCTCGTCCGTGTTGTTCGGCTCCGTTGCAGCTGATGCAAAAAAAAGAAAACACCCGCCAGAGCTGCCCGCCCCGCCATGCATGAAATCCGAGCAAATCATCCTCGAAAGCCTTTAGACGTGTCTGGGGATGCGCTAACTCGCCACTTCGTTCCCATCACTCATCTCCTTCCACTGATGACTGTAATTTTGATGCTGGTATCCTTACGATTTATACTGATATTGATTGTTTCCTAGTATGGTTTGATTACTTATTGTATCCTATGACCATCATTAAGTGCTGTAAGTGTTGTGCCTTGATGAAGGGATCTTTTCTTTTATGTACACTGAGAGCTTATGCACCAAAGACAAATTCCTTGTGTGTCCAATCACACTTGGCCAATAAAAAATTCTATTCTATTCTATTCTATTCTATTCTATTCTATTCTATTCTATTCTATGACTATCATTAAGTGTTGTACCTTATGATTCTTGATGAAGGTATCTTTTCTTTTATGTACACTGAGAGCATCTGCACCAAGACAAATTCCTTGTGTGTCCAATCACGCTTGGCTAATAAAACTATTCTATTCTATTCTATTCTATTCTGTTCTATTCTATGACTATCATTAAGTGTTGTATCATTAAGTGTTAAATTTGTACCCTATGACTATCATTAAGTGCTGTAAGTGTTGTGCCTTGATGAAGGGATCTTTTCTTTTATGTACACTGAGAGCATATGCACCAAGACAAATTCCTTGGGTGTCCAATCACACTTGGCCAATAAAAAATTCTATTCTATTCTAAAACGGGAATGAGAGGTGCAGGCCATTATCCCTGCCAGCTCATTTCGTTTTCCAGCAATCTCCCGGGTTGGCTCCCCACCCCACATCCCTGTTCTTCACATGGGGTGGCTGGGTTCACACGAGACGCTGAGCTGCAGATGCAGCGGCTGCCCAAGCGGTAACTCCCGCCCTTGTTTCTGACGACAGGTTGTTTTGACCTGCAGTTCAGAGTTGAGGAAATGTTTGTAGAGATTCTCGGTCATCCGGGTCAAGGTTGTCCCAGAGGTGTTTTTTTCAGAAGGCAACTGGACTTTCTTGTTTGTTTTTTTCTTCTGAAGACGTTCCGCTTCTCATCCAAGAAGCTTCTTCAACTCTGAAGAAGCTTCTTGGATGAGAAGCGATGAGAAGCGAAACGTCTTCAGAAGAAAAAAACAAACAAGAAAGTCCAGTTGCCTTCTGAAAAAAACACCTCTGGGACATTTGAGGAAATGAATTAGTTCGGTAACCTGGTTGAGCAAGTTGTATAAACACAGCTGGTATTGGGGCTTTGAGCAGTCCTGATTGTCCATCACCATCCTTGCCCTCTTCCTTGGTTGACCTTCTGCTCATCTTTCCAATGACATTGGATGTATGCATGTGTGAATTCTGTTTTCTGTTCATGTCACAAAATGGGCTGATATATTTATCCTACTCATTTATTTATTTATTTATTTATTTATTTATTTATTTATTTATTTATTTATTTATTTATTCGAATTTTTATACCACCCTATCTCCCGAAGGACTCAGGGCGGTTCACAGCCAGATAAAAACATGCAAATAATACAGGTAAAAACAACAATTAAAAAACTTATTAATTAGGCCGAATTAAAAATATCACTAGAATAAAATAATATAAAACCCCATTAAAAACTAAATTTAAAAACTAAAACCCTAGGCTAGCCCTGCGCAAATAAATAGATGTGTCTTAAGCTCGCGGTGGAAGGTTCGGAGGTCAGGAAGTTGACGAAGCCCTGGGGGAAGCTCGTTCCAGAGGGTGGGAGCCCCCACAGAGAAAGCCCTTCCTCTGGGTGTCGCCAGTCGGCACTGCCTGGCGGACGGCACCCTAAGGAGTCCCTCTGTGAGAGCGTACGGGTCGGTGGGAGGCGATCGGTGGCAGTAGGCGGTCCTGTAACTAACCCGGCCCTATGCCATGGAGCGCTTTAAAGATGGTAACCAAGACCTTGAAGCGCCCGAAAGGCCACAGGTAGCCAGTGCAGTCTGCGCAGGAGTGGTGTAACATGGGAGCCACGAGGGGCTCCCTCTATCACCCGCGCAGCTGCATTCTGAACCACCTGAAGCCTCCGGATCACCTTCAAGGGGAGCCCCATGTAGAGAGCGTTGCAGTAATCCAAGCGAGATGTCACGAGCGCATGAGTGACCGTGCATAAGGCATCCTGGTCTAGGAAGGGGCGCAACTGGTGAACCAGGTGAACCTGGTAAAAAGCTCTCCTGGAGACGGACGTCAAATGATCTTCAAACGACAGCCGTCCATCCAGGAGAACGCCCAAGTTGCGCACCCTTTCCATCGGGGCCAATAACTCGCCCCCAACAGTCAGCCGCGGATGCGACTGACTGTATCGGGGTGCCGGCATCCACAGCCACTCCGTCTTGGAGGGATTGAGCTTGAGCCTGTTTCTCCCCATCTAGACCCATACGGCTTCCAGACACCGGGACAGCATTTATGCCATGTTGTCTTTAGTTTTTGAAACATTTTATAAACCAACATGTTTTTTTTTAGATGTCATCAATGTATACACAATGTATTGAGATAGTATAAGTTCTCCTGCTTGAGGAGGGGGCTGGACTAGAAGACCTCCAAGAACCCTTCCAGCTGTATTCTATTCTAAATTCTAAATTATACACTCGCAGCTCTCTCTTCCAGTGCTTAAGCTGCAGTTTTATACAGGCAGCCCTTGACTTGCAACCATTTGTTTAGTGACCGTTTGAAGTTACAACAGCATTGAAAAAAATGACCTATGACTCTTTTTTCACACTTACAACCGTTGCAGCCTCCCCGTGATTAAAATTCAAGCACTTGGCAACTGGGGTGTATTTATGACTGTTGCCCTATCCCAGGTCATATGATTACCATGGTATCTCCCTGGCCAACTTCTGATAAGCAAAGTTAATGGGAGAAGCCAGATTTGCTTAATGACCACATGATTCATTTAACACTGCAGTTATTCAATCAATCAATCAGATTGGAGCTGAAAGGGACCTTGGAGGTCTTCTAGTCTAACCCCCTGCTCAAGCAGAAGATTCTATACCCGTGATGGCGAACCTATGGCACGGGTGCCGGAGGTGGCATGCAGCGCTGTCTCTGATGGCACGGGAGCTGTTGCCCCAGTTCAGCTCTGCTGCGCATGCACAAGAGGCAGGGGGCATGCAGAGGGCCCCACATGTGCATGTGTGGGGGGCAGGGCATGTGCGGGTGGGGCACATGCATGGGGACAGGGTGCATGCACGGTGCCCATGCACCCATGCATGGGGGCACATGCACGGGGCATGCGCACATGCACAGGGTGGGGTGCATGCACGGGCTGCACGCACATTGCATTTGCGCACATGCACAGGGTGGGGTTCGGGCGCACGGCACGCATTTGCGCGCGCACACACACACACACACACACACACACACACGCTTTGGGCACTCAGTCTGGAAAAGGTTAGCTAGCCATCACTGTTCTATACCATTTCAGGTAGGTGGCAGTCCAGTCTTTTCTTAAAAACCTCCAGCGATGAAACTTCTACAGCTTCTGGTGGCAAGCTGTTCCGCTGGTTAATTGTCCTCACTGTTAGGAGGTTTCTCCTCGATTCCAGATTGCTTCTCTCTTTGATTAGTTTGCAGCCATTGTTTCTTGTCTTCTGGTGCTTTGGAAAATAAGTTGACCCCCCCTCCTCTTCACTTAACAACTGTGACAAAAAGGTCATAAAATGGGGCACAACTAACTGAACAACTGCCTTACTTAGCAACAGAAATGTTGGCTTCAATTGTGGGTGTAATTTGAGGACACCTATAGTGCAACTATTGTATCAGGTTAATGGAGAGGTAAGTCCGAACAGGAATAGCTACATAAGGTTGCGACAAACCAGAGGTGGGTTTCAGCAAGTTCTGACCGGTTCTGGAGAACCGGTAGCGAAAATTTTGAGTAGTTCGGAGAACTGGTAGTAAAAATTCTGACTGGCCCCACCCCCCATCTATTCTCTGCCTCCCAAGTTCCAGCTGAACTTGGGAGGAAATGGGGATTTTGCAGTAACCTTCCCCTGGATTGGGGTGGGAATGGAGATTTTACAGTATCTTTGCCCTGCCACACCCACCAAGCCACGCCCATCAAACCATGCCACACCCACCAAGCCACGCCCATCAAACCCTGACATGCCCACCAAGCCACACCTACAGAACCAGTGGAAAAAAATTTTGAAACCCACCACTGCTACAAACATCCATGGTAGATCTATCTGTTGCCTATCTATCATCTTTCATCTGTCTGCATCCATCCATCCTACCTTTTTTATCATTTTCCTACAGTCAATCACCTTTGCTTGGGGTGGATGAAATAAACAGGACTTCCTTTTTTTATCATCCCTAAGATTTATGCAAAAAAATAATAATAACCCAACCTGGAATGAATATTGCTTTTCCTTTCATCCTTCAGCCCCCATTCCCCCGCCCCGCTTCCGCCTTCCATTGTTTTCTGAGCAGACGGGCAAATTTCCAGCAAAGGCTGAGTTGCAGCCAAGGACTGTAAAGAATTCTACTATCTAATATAAGGGCTGCAATAATTTTGACAATTACACGATGTCAGCCAACAGAGATTTCAAGCTGAGGGAAGCTGTCCAGGGCATCACCCAGATAGGGCAATGTTCCTCAACCGTGGTGACTTGACGCTGGGTGAACTTCAGCTCCCAGAATTGAAGGTGGCTGGGGAATTCTGAGAGTTGCAGTGCAACACAGCTTCAAGTCGCCAAGGTTGAGGAACCCTGAGATATGGTGAGCTATCTAAGGGTAGCCCTGTGACCTCATAAGGCTCAGAAGTATTCTGAGTAAAATATTTTTATCAGTATTTTTATCATTTTATCAGTATTCTGGTAAATAAAGCTGAGTTTGGAGTTGGCTTTGCGGTAGATCAGATTCAGTACAGGTCATTGAAATCGGATTGTAAGAGATCAAGGGGAAGAAGGGAGCCTGGCTGTCATTGGAGGGAATCTTGAAGGACACATTCAGTCCATGGGGGCCCACTTCTTTGTAAGAAGAAAGGGAAAGATCAAAGCAAAGCAGAACATCAAGGCTCCCTTCCCACCCTTTGACCAGCTGTGGGCGTGGGAGGCATCTGCTCCCATTCTTCTACGCAAGGAAGGAATGCGTTGAATTTCTGGGGTGTGTCTGTGTGTTTTTGCATTTTCTTCCCACGAACTAAACAACCATTTGTCCCAAGGGTGCTTTTTTTTTTTTCTTTTTCAAGAGGCAATTAGACTTTCTGGTTTTTCTTTGAAGACGTTTCGCTTCTCATCCAAGAAGCTTCTTCAGCTCTTCTTTAGAAAAAAAAGCACCTTTGGGACAACCGTGACCTGGATGACTGAGAATCTCCGTAGACATTTAAACGATGATATTTCTCTCTCTCTCTCTTCCATTCTCTCTCTCTCTCTCTCTCTCTCTCTCTGTATTTGTGTCTCTGTCTCTCTGGGTGTCTGTATCTCCCTCTGTCTCTCTGTCTCTCTCTCTCTGTGTCTGTCTGTCTCTTTTTCTTTTTTTGTCACAACAGTATATACCAGTGATTCCCAAACTGTGAGCCGCGGCTCCCCAGGGAGCCGCGCTATCGTCATGGGGGCGCCGCGGAATATCTGCGCCCGCTGGGTCCGGCGCTGATGCGCCATTTCTGGGGCGTCTGGGGCGCATGCGCAGTTGCAGGTCGGATTTCCGGGGGAGCCGCGGGCGAAAAAGATTGGGAACCTCTGGTATATACAATCATCAACATAAACAATAATTCATCATGAGAGAAAAAGTATATATAAGTAAAAGTATAAGTAAAAGTATGCATATAATACTATAATGAAGAGAACCATGGGACAGGAACAGTAGGCACTTTTGTGCTCTTATGCATGCCTCTCTCTCTCTCTCTCTCTCTCTCTCTCTGTGTGTGTGTGTGTGTGTCTCTGTCTCTCTGTCTGCCTGTCTCTCTCTCTCTCTCTATGTGTGTGTGTGTGTGTGTTTGTGTGTGTGTGTCTGTCTCTCTCTCTTTGTGTCTGTCTCTCTGTCTGCCTCCCTGTCTCTCTCTCTCTCGGTGTGTGTATATGTGGGAAGGTCTAATCAGGAAGGGTGCCAGATGTGTGTGCAGGAGAAGAAGACTACTTCTTCTCCTCAAAGACTACTTCAGCTTTAACTGCAATAATACAAGAGCAACCAATAGATTTAAACTTAATGTCAACCGCTTTAATCTAGATTGCAGAAAATATGACTTCTGCAACAGGATCATCAGTGCTTGGAATACTTTACCTGACTCTGTGGTCTCTTCCCATAATCCCAAAAGCTTTAACCAAAAACTTTCTACTATTGACCTCACCCCATTCCTAAGAGGACCATAAGGGGCGTGCATAAGCGCACAAACGTGCCTACCGTTCCTGTCCTATTGTTTTTCTTTTCTTCTATATCTTTATATACTATATAACCTTTCTGTATGATAGTTACATATATTGTTGTGACAAAATAAATAAATAAATAAAAATAAATAAATAAATAAAATAAATAAAGAAGCCGAACATAATCAAGATGCATGCAGAAAGGGCGGGCCTTCAATTGCCTGGGTGTGGCCACCATCTTTATGTTTTGGACTCCGTTCAGCCACACCTGATGTCTGCATATTTTTTGACTCCACAGGTTCCTGTTTTTGTTCTCCTGTCTTGTTGTTTCTGAGTGTCAATTCGTGTCCTGGTTAGCCCAAAAAAGATGGGTCCATGTTAGGTATGCATGAAGTGGCCCAAAACACTCAAGAGTTGCTGCCCCACCCTTTGGTGGATTTTTTTCTGTATTTTTCCTCTCTGCATCCCCACCCAGATTTGAGAACAATTAATCAAAGGAACGTCTGACCTCCCAGAGTTGTTACTCCATCGCTGGAGGTTTTTTAAGAAAAGATTAGACGACCATTTCTCCAGCCCTATGATTCTAAACTTAAGTCTTTCTTTTCCTTTTTGGAAGGAATTATTTTGGAGGATTATTCTACCGACTGGCCGAGTTTCATCATCTTTACATAATTTCTTGAGTTCAAAAGAATTAAAACTCTCACCATTAGTGTAGAGATCATTTGGAAAAAAAATCCATTTTTAGATATCCTAGAATTTATGCCTACCACAAACCTAAAATTTGGCTTTCTTTTCCTGTTTTCCTGCCAGCTCTCCAAAGAATTGAAGGATCGATCTTTACAAGATCTCCTTTGTACACTGTAGAATTTTTCAAAGATCAGGAATATTTTCTACTTTCTTGCAGCTTACAATTTTTTCAGGGAGAACATTTTCTTGCCTTGTTTTCTTCTTCTTTGTTTCGCCAAAGCTGCCGAGTGAATCTGAGTGATCTAATTGTGTTGGTATTTCACTAAAGTTTAACTACTGTATACAGTTGTTTGTTAGAGAGGACATGCAGTGACCTTTTCATTAATGCAGATAATTTGGCTTTGAATCCTCTGCTTGTATTCACTCCCAGGCCAGAATAAACACAGGTGGCTCAGGGACAGAAGCTTTGCTAAGGGGACTGCAGGGCAAAATAGACCCCCAGGAGGAAAGTCATTGGTGTGCTGATTGAATTACAGGTATATAGCCTTCCCAGACTTCAATTATGGGCAAAAAAGAATCTTATTTCCAGTGGGGAGAAAGTATAGGTACCGTGTTTCCCCCAAAATAAGGCCTTGTCTTATATTTTTTGAACCCCGAAATAAGTGCTTGGCCTTATTTTCAGGGAGGTCTTATTATCTTGGGGCGCGTGGAGCAAGATGGGGCTCCTCTTGCCGTCTTACCTGATTTCCAGCTCTGCGTTTAAATATTTTTGGGGAGGGCTTATTTTCAGGGGGGGGGAAGGCTTATAGAATAGAATAGAATAGAATAGAATAGAATAGAATAGAATAGAATTGAATAGAATAGAATAGAATAGAATTTATTGGCCAAATGTGATTGGACACACAAGGAATTTGTTTTGGTGCGTATGCTCTCAGTGTACATAAAAGAAAAAGAAAAAAAAACCTTCATCAAAAGTACAACATTTACTACACAAATGATGGTCATAGGTTGCAATTTAACCCTTAATGATAGCAACAAAAAGTTACAGTCATATAGTCATAAGTGGAAAGAGATTGGTGATGAAAACGATGAGAAGATTAATAGTAGTGCAGATTTAGTAAATAGTTTGACAGTATTGAGGGAATTATTTGTTTAGCAGAGTGATGGCCTTCGGGAAAACACTGTTCTTATGTCTAGTTGTTCTGGTGTGCAATGCTCTATAGCAGCGGTTCTCAACCTGTGGGTCGTGACCCCATTGGGAGTCGAATGACGATTTGCCAGGGGTCGCCTAAGACCATCGGAAATATGGGAAGTATACTGGCGAGTCGAAGAATCTCGCTCCAATGGTTGACTCCACAAGCCAGCTGCAGGCTCTTCAAATCGCTAGCTGAATTCGGCTTCAGGCGCAATGAATTAAAAGAGAGAGAAATCTTTGCTCTGATGTCTCCCTCTCAAGCCAGCTGCAATCACTCCCAATCGCTAGCCTAATCTGGCTTCAGGCGCGATAAACTTAATAGGGGAGGAGTCTCCGCTTTAATGCCTCCGTCCTCAAGGCAATTGCAAGCAGTTCAGATCGCTAGCCAATAAGGCTTCAGGCGCGATAAATTCAAAACGAAAATAATTTTACGGTTGGGGTCGCCACATTGTGGGGAATTGTATTAAAGGGGTCGCAGCACTATAAAGGTTGAGAACCACTGCTCTATAGCGTCGTTTTGATGGTAGGAGTTGAAACAGTTTATGTCCTGGATGTGAGGGATCTGTAAATATTTTCACGGTCCTCTTCTTGATTCGTGCAGTATTAAGGTCCTCAATGGAAGGCATAAAATAAATATTTTAGCGCATGGGCTCAAAAGCCCGACTGGGCTTATTATCAGGGGATGTCTTATTTTCAGGGAAACAGGGTAGTTGACCATATGTAATTGACAGGTGGGATTTTATCATAGATTTTTTTAATCTGATATTTATTATTTTATTCTAGAATTTGTAATTGTATATTTACTGAGTGTTTTTATTTGTTCTGGTCTCTGGTCTATGATTGTAATAAATTGAGTCATAAATATCATGTAATAAATATAATCAGGGGATGTCTTATTTTCAGGGAAACAGGGTAGTCCTCGACTTACAACCACCACAGAGCCCAAAATTTATGTTGCTAAGTGAGAAATATGTCCAGTGAGCTGTGCCCCCTCTTATTATTATTTTTTTTCTTACCATTTTTGTTAAGCGATGCACTGCAGTTGTTCAGTTAGCAACACGGTTGTTAAGTGAATCTGGCTCCCCCAGTGACTTTGCTTGTCAGAAGGTCGCAAAAGGGGATCACACGACCCTGGGACACTGCAACCGTCACAAATACAAACCTGTTGTCAACGTGTAAATCACGTGACCCTGGGGAGGCTGCAATGGTCATAAGTGCGAAAAATGGTCATAAGTCACTTTTTTCAGTGCTGTGGTAACTTTGAACGGTCACTAAACAAACTCTTGTAAGTCAAGGATTACATGTCTTATCTGCTGAAATTCCCCGTTTTATTGGTTCTGCGTACTGGATTGGGCTCACATCCAACACCGAGTCAAAAATTTTTAAAATCATCCTTTGTTGAATAAAACCATAGCAGAGTCATTCCCATACAAGGCTATGTCCCTCTGATGACCTCTGCCTTTGTAATAAAGACTGATTTTAATGGGACGTCACTGTGGTTGGGTTTATCTGTTGGGCCAAAAAGAAATTATTGTGATATTTAACCCCAGAAGAACACCGTGTGAAGGAATTTGGGCACTCTTCCAGACCTCCTCCCCATTAACTGCTATGTTTTCCATCGGGTTACACCAGGGGTCTCCAACCTTGGCAACTTTAAGACTTGTGGACTTCAACTCCCAGAGTTCCTCCCAGAGTTTGCTGGCTGAGGAACTCTGGGAGTTGAAGTCCACAAGTCTTAAAAGAGCCAAGTTTGCAGACCCCTGGGTTACACCAAGGAGCCCTGGAGGCACTGTGATTAGAATGTGGTATTGCAGGTAAATTCTTCCCACAGCCAGGTGTTCGATCCTGATGGGCTCAAGGTTGACCCAGCCTTCCATCCTTCCAAGGTTGGTAAAAATGAGGACCCAGATTGTTGGGGCCGATATACAAATAATGCTGACGTTGCAAATACACCCAGAGAGTGCTGCAATGCACTATGGGGCAGTATGTAAGTCTAAATGTTAGTGCTATTCATATGTAACTTCAGGTAGTCTTCGACTTACAACAGTTCATTTAGTGACCGTTTGAAGCTACCAAAGCACTGAAAAAAGTGACTTATGACTGTTTTTCACAGTTACGACCTTTGCAGCATCCTCATCAGGGGTGAAATTCAGCCGATTCTATCCAGATCGCGCGATCTAGTAGAGCCGACTGCGCGAAGCCCCGCCCACCCACGCAGATGTCATGATGTCCCTTTTTTGTGATGATTTTCAGCCTTGGCACATGTGCAGAAGGCTTTGCGCATGCGCGGAGGGTGGCGCATACACATTTGTGAACCGGTAGGGAAGATAAGTGAATTTCACCCCTGATCCCCACGATCATGCGATCAAAATTCAGCTGCTTGGCAACTGGTTCATACTTATGACCATTGCAGCATGGTAAAATCCTTCTTGGAGTGACACCGGTTCACTGCCTGCGCATGTGCGGTGTGCGCCAAAAGCACGCTCTGTGCACGCATGCACTGTGCGCACATGCGCAGTGTGTACCAAATGCCCGCTTTGCATGGAAAAAGGCGGCTTCACTAGGTAAGTAGAACAGCGAGGGGGCGGGGAATAGCTGTGCCGCGTGATTTAGCTTTTCTGGAAAGCAGGATTTCCTGCTTTCTAGTGAAGCTAAACCGCGCGGAACAGCTGATCGTCGGAAATACCGGTTCAGATGAACCGGTAGCTTTTTTTAACTATCTGGTTGCGTGAACTGGTAGTTTTTATCACTACCGGTTTACCTGAACCGAAGTGAACCAGTAGCATTTCACCTCTGCGTTGCAGTGTCCCCAAGGTTGTGTGATCCTCCTCTTTTGTGACCTTCTGATGGGTGAGCCAGATTCACTTAACAACCTTGTTACTAATTTAATGACCACAGTGATTCACTTAATCACACTGTGGCAAGAAAAGTCATAAAATGGGGGCAAAACTTAATTAACTAATTACTCACTTAGCAACATAAATGTTGGGTTCAGTTGTGGTCGTAAGCCGAGGACTAGCTATATGTGTGAACTAGCTATTGGAAATAAATTATCTGTCCAAGCTCTACCCTTCCAGGTGGAAGACAGGAGAAGGTCACAGTAATTTATCCGCACATGATCTCAAAATGCCAGGGGTAAGAGATGACAATAAACCTTCGGTGGCCCAGCATGTGACACAAACCTTTCTGAACAATGGTGTCATATATCCTCCATGAACGATCCTATTTCTGAAGAAGCAGATGCGAGACTGCAAAAAAAAATGCTTCCCCTTATTAACGGAAGAAGCCTAACATGTCAGAAGAGGATCAGATAAGAAAAGACGACAAAGACGGGGAGGAGAAGTATTTGGCTGTCATTTGATTAGGAACCATTCTGATTTTGCATTTTCCAACCAATCAAC
The DNA here is from genome assembly GCF_028640845.1 of Ahaetulla prasina. Lineage (NCBI taxonomy): Eukaryota > Metazoa > Chordata > Lepidosauria > Squamata > Colubridae > Ahaetulla > Ahaetulla prasina. The sequence goes on from NC_080548.1 coordinate 13,924,754, forward strand.
CAACCAAAATGCAGCTATTGTTCTACATTCGTGTTTTTCCGGACAATAAAATGTGATCTGTCGACAAAAAAAAAAAAAAAAGCTTGAGAAAAGTCTGTGTGAAAAATTCATAATAGTACATTGTTTATGTCTGTCAAATTTAGAGACGGCTCATCTCACACAGCAAAATGCTGACATTAAAGTATAGAATTGCATTGAATGAGGAGGAGAATGGTTTACCCAGGGGGTGGGCTTCAAAAATGTTAGCAAGTGGTTCTCTGTCCGGTTGCTGGGTGGGCGTGACCATGGTGAGTGTGGCCTAGTCGGCCTCCTGCACCATGGGGGGAGCGTTTTTGCCCTCCCCGGGCCCTGAAGGCTTTCCTCAAGCCTCTGGGAGGGCAAAAATGGCCTCCCCAGGCCCTGGAGGCCAGAAATGGGCCTGTTTCCACCCTTCTCGAACTTCCAGTAGGCCCGTTTTTCGCCCTCCCCGAGCCTCCACACGCGCCCTGCACTTACCTGCATCCAAAACCGGCCATGTGGGGACTCCTGGGAGGTGTTGGCAGGGGCAGCCAGGAGTGGGAATTGGGGGTTCTCCAAACTGCAGAGAATCTCAGCTAGAGGTTCTCCCGAACCCCCGGCAGCCCACTCCTGGGTTTACCCAGACCGTCCGTTAAAGAACAACAATCCAGAAGGTCTCTGTCTTGAGACATTGCAGCAAAATAACATATTTTAGTGCAAAGCTACTGGGGAGAGCACAGCTTTTCCAACAGGCCCAGAGAAATCTGTACAAATGCTCTTGTTCTTTAATCATCCAGATTGTAGGAAGTTTGCTCCTTTCTTCCATTAATTGCAGTGGCTTGATGCCAAAGTAACCCTCTTCCCTCCTGTTTATTTTAATTTTAATGGGAGGTATTTTCAAAAGCTCCGCTGGCGTGGTAGAAGGAAAATGTTCACCTCTCATCTTGGTCCTTGCAAAAAGTCTGGGTATTAAATCCCATTATGTGCTTCAGAACAGGGGTCTCCAAACCTTGGCAACTTTACGACTTGTGGACTTCAACTCCCAGAATTCCTCAGCCAGCGCATGCACTGGCTGAGGAATTCTGGGAGTTGAAGTCCATAAGTCGCAAAGTTGCCAAGGTTGGAGTCCCCTGTTCCAGACCATCCTGCTTTGAATTCCCCTATTGCTCTTTAATAAGCCAGAATCAATCAATCTATCTATGTATCTATCTATCTATGTATCTATCTATCTCTTTCTTTGTTTCTTTCTTTCTTCCTTCCTTCCTTCTTTCCTTCCTTCCTTCTTTCTTTCTTTCTTTTTCTTCCTTCCTTCCTTCTTTCTTTTTCCTTTCTTTTACTCTTTCTTTTTCTTCCTTCCTTCCTTCCTTCTTCCTTTCTTTTTCTTCTTTCTTCTTTCTTTCTTTCTTTCTTTTCCTTCCTTCCTTCCTTCCTTCCTTCCTTCCTTCCTTCCTTTCGTTTACCCTGAAAAAGCAGCCATGCAACTTTTATAACTCTTGTCAGTTTCCCCCCCCCCCCCAGTAGAGCTGTTGTGAAACCAGCTTGTTTTGATTAGGTTATGGCTCAATATACCAGCCAGAAAATGAGTCACTTCAGAAACCAGGGGAAGCTTCGTGAATGATGACAACCAGCATCGGGGAATCTAATGTTTACACAGAAACTCCAGAGCTACTTACAGCTTTCTAAAACAGCTTGTAAACCAGACCTTCTGTCAAAGCGATGTCAAATTTTAGTGGAAAGCTTCCTCCACCCTCAGGAGGAATGTAGTCTGGCCTGATTTTTTAATTTTTTTAAAAAAAATTATGTATTTAAAGAATTCATAAGGCTGCATTCAGAATTTGGGATTTTCTGCCACATACATCCGTAAACATGACAAAAAAATATTTTTTTAAAAAAGGTCTATAACTAATACAGGTAGTCCTCGATTTATAGCCATTTAGTTTAGCAACTGCTCCTCAAACGTATGACTGTGGCATCATCCCCACACTTGCGTGATCAAAATTTGGGCACTTGGCAACTGGCATATGTCTACAACACTTGAAGAGTCCCTGGGTCATGTGATGGCCATTTGCAATCTTCCCGAGTCCCTCAATTTTGATCATGTGATCATGGGGATGCTATGAAGGTCATAAGTAGGAGGACTAGTTGTAAATCAGTGCCATTGTAACTTCAGGTGGTCACTAAATGAAAGGTTGTAAGTCTAGGAATACTTAATCTTTTTTGCAGCCTGCGAACCAGTCTCTCACTCTTGGAAGATCATCAAGAAGCAGCCTAGTCTAACAGGTCCAAAGGAGATCATGACACACAATCATTTTTTTTTCTTCCAATGGTCTTTGGAGTTTCCATCCTCAAATAAATGGATTCTACTTGCTGTCTGTAGCAGGGTGCTGCAGACACCACAGCCGACCAATGGAGCAGACATCCAGGGCTTACTTAGAATTACAGGATAACAGAGATGGAAGGGACCTCGGAGGTCTTCTAGTTCAACCCCCTGCTCAAGCAGGAAACCCTATATCAGTGATGGCAAACCTTTTCAGCACCGAGTGCCCAAACCAGAAATTGTGTGCATGTGTGTGCATGTGCGTGCACCGGAGCACCAAGAACCTGAAGACCACCTGGCCGGCACGCATCTTTGGGTTTCCTGCATACACATACACGTAGGTCAGCTGGTCTTCGTGCATGCTGGAGCACCGGAAACCTGAAGATCAGCTTGCTGGCGCGTGCATGCCTATTTTTTGCCCGTTTTTTGGTGCCATTTTCAAGCCATTTTGGGCTGTTTTCAGGCCATTTTCCAGTCTGTTTTTTGGGCCATTTTCTGGCTCTATGACACCCACGACTACCAGCTGGCCGGCATGCATGTGTGCACCAGAAATTAGAAGAGCAGCTGGCGATGGTGTGCGTGCCCACAGAGAGGGCTCTGTGTGCCATCTCTGGCACGCATGCCATAGGTTCGCCATCACGGCCCTATATCATTTCAGACAAACGGCTGTCCAATCTCTTCTTAAAAAACAGGGTTGGAGGATCCACAGCTTCTGGAGTCAAGCCGTTCCATTAATTGTTCCAACTATCAAGAAACTTCTCCTTAGTTCTAGGTTGGTTCTCTCCTTGATTAGTTCCCATCCGTTGCTCCTTGTTTTGCCTTCTGGTCCTTTGGAAACTAGGTTGACACTCCCCCCTTTTTTGTGGAAGCCCCTCAAATATTGGAAGACTGCTATCATGTCACCCCCTAGTCCTTCTCTTCATTACAGTAAACATGGCTTAAGTCTAGGGCGGGGTGTCAAACTTGATTTCATTGAGGGCCGCATCAGGGTTGTGTTTGACCTTGGGAGGCCAGGGGTGGGCGTTGCCGAGGGCATGGCCAGCTCGATGTCACTCATCAAGGCTCCGTTTTGGGCTGCAACAGCCTCTTGCAGCCTCTGCCCACAAAAACAGAGCTCAGGGAGGCTGTGTGCGGCTGGCCTGGGCTCTGTTTTTGCTGGCAGAGGGCTGCAGGAGGTCATCGTGGCCAAAAATGGAGCCCGGGTGGCAATGGTGGGTTTCAAAATTTTTTACTACCGGTTCTGTGGGTGTGGCTTGGTGGGCGTGGCATGGCTTGGTGGGCGTGGCTTGGTGGGCATGGCGGGGGAAGGTTCCTGCAAAATCCCTATTTCCTCCCAATCAGCTGGGACTCCAGAGGCAGAGAATAATGGGGGCGGGGCCAGTCAGAGGTGGTATTTACCGGTTCTCCAAACCACTCAAAATTTCCACTACCGGTTCTCCAGAACTGGTCAGAACCTGCTGAAACCCATCTCTGCCGGGTGGGCTGTGTACGGCCTCCCAGAGCTCCATTTTTTGTTGACAGAGGGCTACAGGAGGCTGTCGTTGCTGAAAACGGGAGGGCCGCACACTGGCAGAAGCACCACAGTGTTGTGACCCAGACTCGAGCAGGTAGCAACAAACGCAGTCCTTAATGAAAATAAACTTTATTCAAGCAGCTGGGAATTGACCCATTCCCAGCGTCATGAAACTCAAAAGAAAGCAAAGGCTTCTCACACAAAACAGTCTGTCATTATTTCCAACCTGGTCCAATTTAGATAATTGCCAAAGTCCTTTGCAGATAAGAGTCTCGAGCAGAGAATGGAGAGCTGCCAAGGTCTTCTCAGAGAAACATCCAGAGCAGAGAATGGGACGAGCGCAGCTCCAACGTTGTTTTCTGGGAAACTGAGACACCGATGCCTGTCTCCTTTTAAACCTTATGGGAGGGCCATAAGGTTCCCCTCGCACATATGTTCTAGTCGTTCCCGACTCTAAGAGGCGCTGCTCATCTCCGTTTCTAAGCCGAAGAGCCAGCACTGTCCGAAGACGTCTCCGTGGTCATGTGGCCGGCATGACTAAACGCCAAAGGCGCATGGAACACTGTTCCCTTCCCACCAAAGGTGGTCCCTATTTTTCTACTTGCATTTTTTACGTGCTTTCGAACTGCTAGGTTGGCAGAAGCTGGGACAAGTAACAAGAGCTCACCCCGTTACGCGGCACCAGGGATTCGAACCGCTGAACTGCCGACTTTTCGATCGACAAGCTCAGCGCCTTAGCCACTGAGCCACCGCGTCCCATTTAGGCAGATAAGAGCTCCCAATTATTTTCTCAGTGCAGTGGGGTGGATTTGTAAGAGACTCTGGCTGAAGGCGTTCGCAGTCCGATAAAACTGTGGAGAGGATATCCCCTCGGCTTCTAAAGCGGGGCTTTGGTTCAAGCGAGGAAAACAAAGTGTGTTCTTTTTATTAGAAACAGCAGCTTATGGTTGCACCATGAAAAACGTCTCTCATCATTTGCTGGAAGCTGCTTTAGAAACATTCAAGGAAGTATCTTCGGGCGTGGCTGGCTCGTCAAAAGCCATTTCAGATTCACAAGTGTTTGCCTGCAGAGTCACGAGATGGTTTGCAGGGTCCTGAAGAGGGGCCCCGAGGGGGAAGAGACCCATTGGGGCAGTTCTCCTCCAGCAGGGACGGCCACAGAGTGAAGTCAGATATTAATTCCTGTTTATCTGATGCGGCCAACAGGCAGAAATGTTCTTCTCTGTTGTATAA